>NC_080104.1:60263505-60566774 GCF_950005125.1 Chionomys nivalis | reverse complement strand
CCTATGTTCCATTCCCAACACCACAGAATAGTTGCCACGCATGCCTACGCAGACCGTGGAGACGGGACTTGCACCTCTATTGGGAGGTACGGAGATGATGCCACAGACCCTCCTCGCTTCTTCCTGAACGGCACCCAGAATGGCGCAGGTCCAGCTGGCTGCTCCCCACTGTCCCCCGTCTCCGAGCAAGCCGTTCACCTGCCTTCGACTGGCTGTGTCCATACACTGTGAGCACAGCATGCCTGGGAGCTGGGCTGACCCAGGAGATCCTGACAGGGTATTCAAGTGTCATAGTTTGTCACAGACGCTGCAGGGCAGGACACCCCTGTTCCCAGGAGCTCTGGGCGGGGAAAAGGTCTCTAAGCTTGACTTGAGCCACGGCAGGGACCAGGAGGGAACGGGGGCCACGTGAGGACCTGCAATGTGTGTCCCCCGCCAATCATACCACAACCCTTGTGTGTGAACCCAGAGTGACAGAGCACAGAGCTGACCAGCCTGCAGGGAGGGGGGCTGCCAAGAGACTGTGTCTCGGTCCTCACACTCTCAGCTCAGCCCTTCCCAGGCTACTTGTAGAGCTGACCATCCGGCCACCCTGTGCTAGCCCTTGGCAGTAGGCGGCCAGCCAAGATCCCCTCTCCTACCCACATTGCCTGCCCCACATGGGGCATCTGGGGCTGTGAGGCACAGCTTCCCCGGGAGTGCTACCTCACCCTGCTGGCTCTTTGTTCCTGCTGCACGATGACCCCTGGAGCCCACCAGATGATGTAGGCCAACAGTGTGCAGGTCCCTGAGGTCATAGCAGGCTTCCCCACACCTGCCTTGCTCAGCGTCTGGGAATGCTCACTCTGGAGGCCAAAGGTCACCTCATGAGGACACCCAGCCACAGAACCACATCTTACCTCTCTCAGCGCTTGCTCCTCTGACCCACCTCTGCTGGACATTCATGCAGTCCGCAGCCCTGGGAAGGTGCCTCCGGCCCTGGGAACTCAGACAATGGCCCTAAGCCCCACTTCCCACTGTGGCCCAGGCTCTCAAGTCTCTCCCTTTTTGCAGGGTTGGAAGGTAGAGGTGGGAAGGGGAGGTTTCGAGTAACAGCCCTGGCTGTCCTAGAACTTGCTCCGTAGACCAGGCTGGCCTTGAACTCACAGATCCTTCTGCTTCTGACTCCTGAGGGCATGTACCACCTCCGCCCTGGCTAAATCTCTCCCATCAGCCTCCATGATGGCTTTCCCATTGGAAAACCAATGGACCACACCTGAGGGAACTCAAGCCTCTCTCACGTCCAATAAGACACAGGCAGCTGGAGCTGCCATAACCACGGGTGCCACGGGGTCAGGGCCCGGCTTTGCTGAGTGATGCTTTCACCTCAAATGTCTTCCTGAGTTTGAAATAGCGGCGTGACCTGCAGCTGACAGCCCCCATTCTGGCCGCTAGAGAGGAATTACTGCAGAAAACGTCTCTTTCTCTTAGAAACATTTTGCTTATTTCTAACTGACCATATCTAGCAGGGGAAGGCAAGGAAACAATCTATTTTGAGGGCCAAAATGTGCCATGTGTTCAGCTAAAAATACAAGAGGGTACTCAGAGGAGGGAGCTGGGCACGTGGGACAAAGGCAGTCTCTGCCGCACGGTTGCTCAGTAACAGGCCTCTTTCTTACTCTTGTTTATTCCGCAGTATAAAACAATGTAGTTTAGAAAGCTGAGGCCCAGACGGGCAGTGGTGGTGCACATCTTTAATCCCAGCACTTGGGCAAGCAGACCTCTGAGTTCGAGGCCAGCCTGGTCTACAGATTGAGTTCCGGGACAGCCATGGCTACACAGAGAAATCCTGTCTCAAAAAACAAAAACCAAACAAAGATGAGACTAGAGGGGAACAGAGTGAGCTCTCCTCTGGGACGCCTGAGTTCTGGGTGAGATTTGAAACCACACAGGGTGAGGGCAAAGTGACAACAGGCCAAAGCTGAAGTCAACTCAAGCCACCGAGCACAGGGGAGACAATGAGGGCCACCCTTCCTCAGAGCTTGGCCCAGTCCCTCCCTGGTTCAGCCTCCTGCGCCTCTGCTGCCTCGTGCCAGCTTTGTGGTTCTTGTCACTGACCCACGCCTGCTGTGTCTATTTCATCACACCCAGCGTCTCCTTCTTCTTGGACCCTTATAAATGGTAGAGGACAAGGGCGGGGATGTGGCTCAGTTGGCAGAGCTCTTGTGTAGTGTTTAGAAAGCCCTGGGTTCAAACCCCGGTATGACATAAAGCCAGGTGTGACTCAGGCCTGTGACCCCAGCGCACTCGGGATGTGGAGGTTCAGGAGTTCAGGGTCATCCTTGGCTAAAAAGCAAGTTTGAACCAGCCTGAGCTATGTGAGACTCTTTCTCAGAAATCCTTAAATAAATAGATAGATAAATAAATAAATAACAATGATAAAAGCCAAGTATGCAAAGCCACAGAGAAACCCTGTCTCGAAAAAACCAAAAAAAAAAAGAAAGAAAGCCAAGTATATTGGCTCATGAACTCTGCTCCTTGGGAAGCTAAGGCAAGAGAACTACCATAACTCAAGGCCAGTCTAGGCTACAAGTGAAACCCTGTCTTAAACAAACGCTCTTTTCCACTGCTCCTCATTGCTAGTCGCCAACACCCTGGCATGCCAGCCGCTAACACCCTGGCATGCCAGCCGCTAACACCCTGGCATGCCACTGACTTTGCAGAGGCCCCGGACCCCAGACCTGTGGTGAACTGTAATCCTAGGTGCCAGATCTTCTCATGTCTGACAGAACTCACTCTGAAAAGTCAGGTTAATCCTTACAAAACATCCCATCGTAGTTCTTCCTCGTCTTGGCTGCTGTCTGCGGATCTTCTAGCTCTTGTTCTTACTAGGATGAGATGGGACAAACTTCAGGAAACCGGGAAGGGCACTCCAGGCTTTCCCCAGCTCTGAACACACCTCCGTTTCTTTCCAGGAAGCTGGGAGACTGGCTTCGTTAGTAAAGTCCTGGGCATGGAAGCTGGCTTCACGCTAGGCCAGCCTCTCACCACTGAGCCACACCCAGTTCCAGGAAAGGTTTAGAGTGACAGATTGGAACCAGGTAGGTAGGCCGGAGTAGCACTGTCTGTGTGGTCTTTAGGAAGTTACCTCCCCCCTCAGTGCCTGTCTCTTCAATTGTAAGACAGCTACAGGGAAGGCAGGGGCCTCAGACTGCTGCACTGCCTAGTCAGACCCTGCCTGGCCCTGGCGAAGCTGCTCCGACTGTGTCGCCTCCCTGGCCTGGTCCATGAGCCTCAGGAGAGGGCTTGCTGCTGCTGCGCCTGGTCCGTGGTGCTCACCGCTAAATGCAGGTCTAGTTTCTGGTCCAAGCCTCTATTCCCACAGCTTTCCAGGCTGCCTGTGCGGGTTCGAGAGCTCGGGAATCCCCACTTTCCAAAGTGGCCAGAGCCTCGTAGGAAATGAACCGAAACCCAACCCAGAGCGTTCCAGGGCCCTAATGGAAGGGCTGTTTGCAGGGGTGCCGGGTTGTTTGCGGGGTCAGTGAGGGCCGTGATGCACTGGGACCGGCAGGGATTCGAAGCTGCCAGATACCTCAGTGGAAGGAACAGTGGGGGATGCTGTGTTCTGGACGGAAGGATGGAAGGTGGCGGCGGCGCCAGCCAAGCTAAGTAAGGACCAGAAGAGAACTGCGGGTACAGTCCCGCAGCTTCCCCAGGGCTCCACCCATTCTGCAGATGAGAAGACCGAGAACCAAAGGAGGACGCGGGAAAGCAAAGTTCTCAGCTGGGACCCTTTGCAATCTCCCTGGAGTCAGTAGGAGGCAGGGGACAGCGGAGCCTGGGACTGCCGCTGCCCGCACCTCACGGTGCACCTCACGGTGACCCACACCTCACAGTGAACCCCTTCAGTCCACACAGTCCCTGCCTCTGTGAAGGACGGTCGCCCTCTCCTGAGTCCTTCCCCCGACCTCCGGGTTTTCACTTGGGAATTATCTGCGTTCTCCCTTCCCTTCATTCTGCCCTGCGGAGGGCTCTTTCCCTGACAGCTGGGTGCCTCCTGGGGTTCAAGCTCTGTGCGGTTTCTTTCACTTTTGCATTTGTTTTTGAGATGGGGTCTTTTCCTGTTCCCTGGATGGCTCGGAACCCATATTGCCCCCTGAGCTTGCAGGGACCTCCTACCTCCATCTCCTGGAGTCTCAGCCTGTGTCGTCACACCCAGCCTTGGTTTTTGTTTTTGTTTTTCCAGTTTTATGTTTTCCTTCTTTGAGATGGGGTCTAATGTAGCCCAGGTTGGCCTTGAACTTGATGCAGAGCCTAGGACAATCTTGAACTCTTGCTCCTCTGGCCTCCCAAGTGCTGGGATAACTGCCGTACATCGCTGTCCAGGCTTATGTTTCCCTTTAGCTGTGGCCGAGTGTCTCTTCGTGGGCTCCACTTGGGGGAGCCCCCTCCTACCAGCTCCTACCCTTGGCTCAGCCTGCCTGGCCTGGGCTGTGCAGGGGGTGGGGCAGGGCTGGCAAGGGGCCTGCCTGAGTCACCCGCATGAGGCAGCCTGAGTCAGGCTGGAGGGAAGTCCCTACGGAAGGGACTTTTATAGTGTGATGGAATCGCGGGGAAAGAGAAAGTGTGCGTGTGTGCGACAGGCCCCTTTGACACAGTGACCTTGGATGAGCCTGAGCCCTTGCACCCTGCCTCTTCCTCCCTACAGACCACATCTAGGAATGATGCCTCGGGGCTCCAGATGCCCCAGGCCAGGCAGTGCGGGCACAGAGTCAGTCACCCCAGCCTCCTGAGTGAGCGTTCAGCCAGGGCGCCAGCCTACATCTCCACAGAGTGGCGACAGTAAGGAAGGACGGACAGTCTGCAGTCTCCAGAGTGACCTCACAGTCCTCCATGTGCCGCGTGTCGGGGCAGGCGTGAAAGTCCCTCCTCTGCTCCCCCACGGTGTCCCTTCAATGATGGGAATCTGAACACCTACGAGGTGCCAGATTTTTTTCTTTTTTCGAGACAGGGTCTCTGTAGCTTTGGAGCCTATCCCAGAACTCACTCTGTAGAGCAGGCTGGCCTCCAACTCACAGAGAGGCACCTGCCTCTGCCTCCAGAGTGCTGGGATTAAAGGCGTGGGCCACCACCGGACTATGCTAAAATAGTGGACACAGCATGTTCACACCTGCCTTACCAAGAACAGGTGCTTTGGCAGAAAGGCACTTTCCGTACTCAGGAGGCAGAAGCAGGAGGATCTCTGTGGGTGCAAGGCTAGCCAGAGGTACTTAGTGAGACCCTGTCACAAACAGCAAGAGCAGACATTCAGGGCTCAGAGCAATACAAATAAATCATAAACGTGACAATTATCTAGACCAGCTACTGCGCTGTGGAGTGGGACTCCCCAAAGGAATGCTGGATGATCTTTTTTTTTTTAGTTTGTTTTGCTTTTAGAAGATTTGCTTATTTTATGTGTATGAGGTTTTTGTTGTTGTTTGGTTGGTTGGTTGACTGGTTGATTTTTCAAGACAGGGTTTCTCTGTGGCTTTGGAGCCTGTCCTGGAACTAGCTCTTGTAGACCAGGCTTGTGTATGAGTATTTTGCCTGCCTGGGTGTTCCTAAGTACACATGTAGCCCTGGCTAGCCTGGAATTCACTATATAGACCAGGTTGGCCTTTTATACATACCAGCCAGCTGGCCGCCTCAGGTGTGCTGGGAAGAAAGGTATGCGCCACCAGGCCTGGCCTGTTGCTTTTAGACTTTAGTTATTTTTGAGACACGGTGTCACTATGCAGCCCTGGCTGGTCTCAGACTTGCCACAATCCTCCTGCCTCAGCTTCCTAAAGTGTTAGGATTGTATATGGCACCACATCTGGCTAAAGATTCTAACAGCCACATTCAAGGTTAAAAATGCATGGAATTGACTGCAATCGTGTCCCAAGGGCCAGGGAGATAATTTGCTGGTGAGGGCACTTGCCAACAAGCCTGACAACCCAAGTTCAATCCTGGAACTCACATGGTAGCAGAGAGTGAACCAGAACCCACTGTGTTAGCTAGAGGCCACACTTGGGAGCAGCTGCCTCTTCAGGGAAGATAAAGGAGCACAGAACTGTGCAGGGCTGGTCCGGGGAAATGGCCATGGCCAGGGTGGTGGGGGCCAGGAGCACAGGATTCCTGGTATCTCACAGAACCACAAGCTTTGGCCTGCTACTTGTTGGGCCCATTTCCTTCCCTGAATGGTTGGTGGTTCCAGTCAACACAGTGCCCAGGAGATGTGTCCTGCCTGTCTACCCTGCTGCCCACTGACAGCTGACACAATGCTGGATGTAACCCAACCTTCACTCCGCCAGGGCCCCTGAATCTTTCACCCGTTTCCTGGGTCTCAGCCCCAACTGTAACTGTATAAGTGAGTGCCCCAAGCTCTTGGGAAGAGGGAACATTTCCAGGGAGGCCACCCTCTTAAGACAGACAATGGGGGGGGGGGAGCATCAGGTGGCAACCTCCGCCCATCTCTGGGGAACTTAGAAAAGTTAGCTTTCTTTTTCTGCTTTGTCTTCCAGGAGCAGATCCTCTGAGAGAGGGGCCCATCTGAAAAGTGGGCATAACCGGGAACAGGGTGGAGACAAAGGCTTCTAAGAGAGGTGCTTGTTGGGAGGGTCTGAGTCTGTCTACATCAGCGGCTCTCAGACAGACGGTCAGCACCTAGCTCCTCCCTGGGGGCCCCTGAGCCCAGAACTGAGGCTGCTGCCAGGCTGGAGGTGGGGGATGGGAACACGCCCCAAAGGACAAGGACAAAGGCATCAGAGGGGCACGGGCTTCAGAGGCAGAGCACACGTGCTCCTCACCCAGGCCTGGGAACTGGCAGGGTACCCTGGATGGTGACCCAGAAACCTGGCTGTCAGCAGCTCTGGCCTAGCACTGCCCACAAGCACAGGAGTGGCTAGCCACTGTCAGCAGGGCAACCTCTGGGTCCTCTGCTCACAACCCACCCCTAGAGACCCCATCCCAGACGCTTTAGCCCTGCGGGGATCCCCAGTGTAGGTCAGCCAACCCGTACAGCACACCGCCCACTGCTAGGTGCTCTGGTCTTGGCAAGTCACCGATCTTGGTGCTGTGGCTAGGTTCCTAGAAAGGAGACAGCAGCGAAGAGGCTGCTGACCAATCTCAGGGAGACGAGGTCCTGGAAGTCACCCTGACCCCTAGGGTGGGGATAGGCTTGGAAAACAGGGGAGTCTGAGGCCAGGATGGTGGGAAGGGGGGGGACTCTGTGCCACCATCTCCAAGCCAGTCGACCGCCCAGCTCCAGGCCCCATCTCTGTCTCCTACCAAGAGCCCCCTGTCCTCCCCCTCCTCCCCCCCTCAGGCTGCCTTTTAATCACCCACCCAGTCACCAGACTTTCCCCAGCCAAGGTCGCCTGGGGCCAGTCGTCCTGCCTGCTGTAGTTAAAGAGGAGAAAATGTAGCCCTGGGAACAAAAACATCAAATGTTCTGGGGGGTGCTCACTGCCCAGCCCCTCACAACCGCTGCCCCTCCACGTCTGCTCTGCTCAGCTCCTAACGCTGGTTTGATTAGTACTCAGACCTCAGACAACCTTGTGCTTCTGAGACCTGATTGGCAGAATCCCTCAGCCCAAACAGCCCCCGACTGACTACTTTCTCAACCCCAAGGAAGAAGGTTCAGTGTTAGGATTCAAAGTGGCCTGGGGTCCCCAGTCTAGGAAACAGACCAGCTCCGAGTTCACTAGGTAGCTGGTGCTTAGAGGAGATAGAGGGCTCAGGGAAAGGGCTCTCCCCACAGCCAGGAGGACAACAGTTCTTCCCGAAGTTCAGGCTGGGAGCAGCCGTCATTCCATCAACTTCCTGGGATAACACCGCCTCTCCCTGTCCCTGTCCCACGCCTGGTGGGGGGTTTTGTTTGAATCAAGGTCTTTTGGCGTGGCAGTCACAGAGATCTGCCTGTCTTGCTCACCTGGTGCCTGGGGCAGGGAGATAAGAACCTGAACACCACGCAGCCCTCCGGATCTTAGAGAGCAGATAAAAAGGAAACAAGGTTGCGACCTTGTGAGAATCACCTGTAACCCCAGGGCCTGTTCCCAAATTAGCGTCACCTGAGTAGGAGCAGGTGGCTAAAGAGACACCATTTTTACAGCCTGCTGATGAGCCCTGAGTGTGGCCTGGGAAGGTTAGCTCAGGGCCCCAAACGAGAATCCAGATTGCTCAGAGCACTCAGAAGGTCCAGGCTTATGGTCACTGCCCTAATAGGCCTTAAATAAACTGCTAGCTCGTGCAGATGCATTGGGAGGGAACTCTCCAGGCTTTGGTCTTGCACCCGCTTGGGCTTCACCTGCCGTCTGTCACCCTGGATGGACTCTGCAAGGTCCTTGGACCAAAGGGAGAGTTTTTGTTGTTGCTGCTGTTTTGTTTTAAATTTTCCTGTTATGAATACCTCACACAGCCAGACGAGGTGGTGCACGCCTCTGATCCCCACACTCAGGAAGCAGGAGCAGATTGCTGAGTTCAAGGGCAGTCTGGTTGGTCTACAGAGCCATTTCAGAACAGCCAAACCATACAAAGATCTTGAAAACCAAAACAACAACCCCCTCAAAAAAAACCGTTTCCCTGCCCAGCTTACCTTGAATGCCAAACACTTTCCTCAGTGCCCATCAAGCAATCTTGCCAGTCCCTCTGTGAAGAGGTCCTGGAGCTGTCAGGTGGCTGCCAGCTCCTGAAGACTAGAAAAATAACACTTTCCAATGTGACAAAGGACAGCACAGAGAGATCTGCTCCTGAGGGCGCAGGAGCCCTGTCTTCTGTCCCAGGCTACACAGTGCTACCATCCCATGGCGGTTACTGTCTCCTGCCCGGAGATTGCCTGGAGATTTGGGGACAGGTACCCGGTGCTAGCTGCCTGTGGACAGGAGTTGCTGGAAACGGCTAGGCCTGAGCACACTGCACAAACAATAGAAGATCCAGTTGTGTGGCTGGAGGAGCTGGCCCTCCAGACAGAAAGCACATGAACCACGTACTGCCAACAGTTAACTAGCTAAGGGGGACAGGAAGACGGGAGGGTTACCTGTGTTTTAGACAGGGTCTCACTATGAAGCTCCGGCTGACCTGGAACTTGCTATGTAGACCAGTCTGGCCTTCAATTCACAGATGTCTGCTTTCTTCTGCCTCCAGAACGGTGAGGCCCGCAGGAGCAGAAGGAAACAGCACTGGGCATAGACCCCAAGGCACTGAGCATGCAGGCCCGTAAGAGCATAGCATGCTGGGCAGAGGGAGCAACCAGTGCAGACTTCAGGTAAACTCAAACCTGGCAAGGCTGATGGCACGGGAAGGGGCAGATTGCAGGACTGTGGGCTCTAAGGAAGGACACTGGTCTGTGAGGGGAGCCCCCGCTTCACCCACCCAGCCACACCCTGAGAGTTTGAAGCTTAGGAGAACAGGCCATGCGTTTCGGGTAGATTCTGCACTGGCGCTTACAAAACCGTTGGAGAACTGGAGGAGCAGGATCCAGGCTGGATCAACAGGCCTGAGCTGTTGGCCTCTGCCCCAGTCAGGCAAGGAGTAGGAGGACCCACCAGAAGGGCAGGGATAGGAAGCCTGGCTGCCACCAAACCCCACAGACACCAGCAACCAGGGACTCCTCAGAGCTCCTGGTGGGAGTGCGGCAGAGCCCTTTCCCTTGTTTCTTTGTTGGTTTGTTTTGTTTTCCAAAACAGAGTTTTTCTCTACGTAGTCCTGACTGTCCGGGAACTCACTCTGTAGACCAGGCTGAACTCAAACTCAAGAGATCCACCTGCCTCTGCCTCCCGAGTGCTGGGATTAAAGGCGTTACCACCACTTGCTTTCCCCTTGTCGGTCTTTGTTCCCTGCGGCTTTAACATCTGGAGTAGTAGCTTCAGAGGTGTCGGGGACATGACTGGATGTCAGCCTGCCAAGCCTGACCCCATGCCAGACATCTCTTTCATCTGTGCCCGGCTGCTTCCCCTGCCACCCTGGGTCCCTGCACTGTGCCTACTCAGCATGGACTACATCCCTGACGCTGTCCATGTCCTTGTCCCTACCCTTCCACCCAATGTAAATGCCTTGATACACAAAGGTAGCTACCCTGTTCAAGGCTGGTGCCAATCACGGTGCCTCAAGAGAGGCCTCTGGCTTGGGGCAACACTGAGCAGAAGGGCGCAGAAGCCTAAGAACTGATTTTGTTTATGTTTTTGAGACAAGGGCTTCACTGTTTAGCCTGGGCTGGCCTTGAACACAGAGAGATCTGTCTGCTTCTGCCTGCCCACTGCTGGGTTTTAAAGCCCGTGCTCCCATGCCCAGCCCTTCCCTTAGGACTGCCGTGGGAATGCTGCTCGCTGGTAGGGGAGGCTGGAGGAGTGAAAGAGGTTCACAGCTTTGTTCTTGCTCACAACCCACCTTTTCCTCGGGCGTTTTCTGAGGCTGTGTATGTGTGTGTGTGTGTGCTCAAATGTACGCAGGATCTCCATTTCCTCTGTGTGTGTCCACTGGGGATCTCCCAGTGGGGAGGAAGGCAGGGAGGTGTTCCCTCCTGGTCTGTCCTCCCCATTTGATAGTTTTTCCTCGAAAGTTGGAAACAGAAGAGGCCCTCCTCCCACTCTATAGAGCCTGCCAGGCTTCCTGGCAGTGGAGCTTGTGGTCAGCAGGGTTCAGAGGCCTGACCCTGCCAGAGGACCAGATACACTGGTAACTGGGTGGTTCCAGGAGAGTGGGCAAGTACCTTGTGTCAGGGTGGTCCCAATTGTGGCTGGCGTGGATCAGTTCTGGTTGGTATGGCCCAGGGCCAGCACTGTGTGGTGTGGGTCAATCTTGGCTGGTTTGGGCCAGGTCGGTTTGATCCTGTTGTCAGCTCGTGCTCTGATGAGTGGCCGGCTACTCCGCAGTGTCCCGTGTGTCCGCTGCAGCCCAGCACATACCTCCTGCGGTCCAGCAGGTCCTCTCCTAGGCAGGGACCCAACAGGAAGGAGCAGATCTGTTCCTTTAGGGACCCTGCAACAATCACGGTGGCACTCCCCGTTACAGCCAGCCAGACAAGCAACTGTCCAGGAGCCCTTCAGCCCGACGGGGTAAACAAACTGTGAGACAGGCACACACGGTAAGTGCAGAGCCTTGAGAGTGAACTCTGCAGCTAACTGTGATGGCATGAATGAGTCTGCCCGGCAAAAGGCCGAGGATGCAGAAGGCACAACCAGCTGCCAATGTACACACACGGACACGGACGGGTGAGGGGCTGGCTCTACCAAGGGAAGGCAGACCCATCCCTTGGTCTTGGCATAGCCGCTTCCAAGGTGTAAAAATCACTATTAAAAATCATTGTGCAAAACACTTAAAACATGAAATTTGAATTTTTTTAAAATCTCATATTGCTGTGGCAAAGTACTTGTCATATAGTGTTGGAGAAGGCTGCTTGTCAGTTCCCCGGCCGCTCAGCCCCAAAACAATCACACAGAAACTGTGTTAATTAAATCACTGCTTGGCTGGCCCTTAGCTCTAGCTTCTTATTGGCTAACTCTTACATATTAATTTAACCAATTTCTATTAATCTGTGTATTGCCACGAGGCTGTGGCTTACTGGGAAAAGTTTCGTCCGGCTCCAGAGGGGCTCCATGGCTTCTCTCTGACTCCGCCTTCTCTCTCCCAGCATTCAGCTTAGTTTTCCCCACCTAGCTCTGTTCCCCTATAGCTCTGCTATAGGCCCAAAGCAGTTCCTTTATTCGTCAATGGTAATCACAGCACACAGAGAGAACTCCCACATCAATGTAGTACAGCTGGTTGGCAGCCTGGTGGAGGTCTTCCTGTCTCATCTTCCAGTGCACACACAATGATCAATAGAAGGTTATTTGCTTAGTTTTTATCTCTTATGTGTGTGTGGGAAGGGGAACACGAGAAACTCAAGAGGATAACCTGGGGGCTGGAGAGATGGCTCAGAGGTTAAGAGCATTGCCTGCTCTTCCAAAGGTCCTGAGTTCAATTCCCAGCAACCACATGGTGGCTCACAACCATCTGTAATGGGGTCTGGTGCCCTCTTCTGGCCTGCAGGCATACACACAGACAGAATATTGCATATATATATATATATATATATATATATATATATATATATATATATAAAAAAATGAGGATAACCTGTAGGGGTTGCTTCTCCCTTTTCACGCTCTGGGATCCCAAGTACACTCAGGTAACCTTGACCACAGCACCTTTGCGGAGCTCAGCCATCTCTACAGCTTTTTCCTCAGACAGGATCTCCCTGCAGCCCTGGCTGTCCTGAACGCAGTATGTAGACCAGGCTGTCCTCAAACTCACGCTCACCCGCCCTGGCCTCCTTGGTACCAGGAGACAGAAAGCACACCTCCACTCTCCTATTTTTAGAGACAGGGACTCTAAGGGCCCTGGCTGGCTGAGCTCTCATCCCGCTGGAGCCCTTTGAGTATCACCATGCTCCCTTTTTTTTTTTTTTTTTTGATTTTCCTTTTCTGGAGACAGGGTCTCTCTACATAGCTAGCCCTGGCTGTCTGTAACTCAGGGGACCCGCCTGCCTCCGCCTCCACACCAGCCCCAGTCACACTTTTGTTGAAGTTTGGGGTGCAAGCCCAGGGCCTCATACTCCAGGCTCTCCCTTTTTGGGGTACCCTGGTTTGGCTAGGAAGTTAGACAAGGCCTCATCTTTCCCTCTTAGGTCCTTCTTCCTGCTTTCTGTGTAGGGGGACAGTTGGCCAGCATGCCATGCCCTCGAGGAACTGGCCCCAAACTAACTGGAGCCATCTAGGCTCGCTCTTCCATGTAGTCTTAAGGATGAGCTTAAGAGCCTGCGGTCCTGGGATACAGCTGGGATCTCTGAAGGTCATTGATCTGTCCTTGAGAAAATGTGGTAGACGACTCAGATTCCTGCCCAGACTACGGGCCCCTCCTTGCCCGCTGTGCCCGTCCCACCCAATCTCCCGATCCAAGGACTCAGGCGGCTTCCTGGGCCCACGAAGTCTTCCGCACCCACAGTCCAGACTTCCATAGCGCAGAGCTTCGTTCACGCACTGTACCTCAAGAACTCGGAAGTCAGAACAGGTTTTCAACCTCACGGCCACCTCTGGCCCAGTGTCTCCCCTGCCTCCTTTGTTTCGCTAGATTCGAAGTTGGATGGGACTCCTCATCCCATCTCCCCACCCGCCACTGTTCACTTAAATCTTAATACCGCGAAAGGAATGGAACCCATGGCACGTGCAAGCGCAACCCAGGAAGCATGGACGTCAGCGTGCAGAAATGTATTTCAGGGGTGGATAAGACAGAAGGGGGGGGGGGACTGGAGAGATGGCTCAGTGGTTAAGAGCATTGCCTGCTCTTCCAAAGGTCCTGAGTTCAATTCCCGGCAACCACATGGTGGCTCACAACCATCTATAAAGAGGTCTGGTGCCCACTTCTGGCCTGCAGACATGCACACAGACAGAATATTGTATACATAATAAATAAATAAATATTTAAAAAAAAAAAAAGACAGAAGGGGGACAAATCACGGTGTTTATTTGCCTAGCTATTTACTTCTACCTGCCTCCTCCTAGAGAGGATCCTCAACAGCCTACACAAATGACAAAAGATGGCGAGGAAATCAGGACGAAGAAAGATAAGCGGAAAAATAAGATGACGCCTGTTTATTAGAAGTGGGCCAAGCAATTGGCCAAGTTTTCCCAAAGCCCACTCAGGAGAGCTACCCCTTTTTTCTCTCCACAGGGGACAGGCATTATACGTGAAGGAGTCACTACCACGCCCCATTCCCACACTTTCCCTTCAACACCATGGCAAGGGCCTAGTGGCCTAGGCTGCTGGCCACGACCTGTGTCATGGGGAGACGCGCTGGTGGGAGCTGATAGCTTGCTCAACCACACCACGCTAAGAGGGTCCCCGGAGCTCTCAGCAACTTCGTGCCCCTCCAGACAACTCTGCTGGCGGGGCACAAAGATGGAGGGCGCGGCGCGCTTCCACCCCGCCCTGCCCCCACAGCGGCTGCACACAAAGGGGCAGCCGCTCCTCCCCCAAACTGCCCGGGCGCCCTAGGCTCCCCTCCACCGATGGCCCGCCCCGCCGTGACTTCCTCTCCCTCCAGTGGCACCCCGGGAGTGGAGGGTCACCTGGACCTCGGTCCGGGACCCGCACCGCCCGCCCAGGCCTCCCGCGCCCGACCGCCGCACCCAGCCCCCACCGAGCACGTGCTGCCCCGCGCCCGGGGCTCCATTCCACGGCCCGTGGGGGGCTGGGCGCGCCGCACTCCCCACCCCCCACCGGAAACATTCCTGAGACATTCCTGAAACTTGGAGGCCCGCCTCAACGCCCCCATCCCAGCTCCCACTCCGCCTCCAGCCGGGCGCACGCTGGGTCCCGCGCCCCCCCCCCACTTCCACCGCCCGGGCGCCCCCCGAGGAGAGGGCTGACCGCGGAGGAAGGGGAGCAGGGCTATGAGTCACAGTCGTGTGTCACTGGGCCGGCATTGCAATTCTCTGCATCACGAGAGGTGTGGAAAGGCCGCCTCGGGGACCGAGGTGGGGAGGTGCGTCCAGGGCCCGCGCCCGGCCCCGGCCTGCAGGGCGCGCCTCTCGGCCGGCGCCTGCTTCTCCGCGCGCCATCTTCCCACTTTGGCTTTCTCCTCGGGCCCGAGCAACAAGTCTTTTGTTGAGCCAGGCTCCCGGAGGCGGGAAACTCGAACCCCTGTCCTCAGGCGCTTCCAGCAGGCACCCCTCGCCTTTGGAAGGCTGAGCCCCCGCGGAGGGATCACACCGGGGGCACCGCGTGCTCCCCAGGCGGCGCGCAGCAGGTCACCGCATGGCTCCTCCCTCCGGTGTACCTGCGAACGAGCCAATCGCTCGGCTCCCTCGAAGCCGGCACCTGGGTGGCGGCCGTTACTGGACTCAAACCGTCCGCGTTTGCTAAGTTTTACGTTTAATCTCACGACTGGTATTTGCACGGGGGCCGTGGGGCCAGGCGGGGACGCACGTGCCCTCTCCCGTCCGGCCAGAGGGAGGAACGAAGGAGAGGCCGTCGACGTGGGCTAGGGAGCGCGCGTGGACAACCCCCCAAACCCCGCCGTGCGGGGCTCGAGGCCGCCAACGACCCCGTATCGGTGTGTCCCTGGCACCCCACGGCGACGGCGGGGCCGCTGCCACCTTCGACGGTCCCGCCCCCGCCCGCCCCGGGGACTGTGAGAAACGAGGGCCGTCGGCGCGCGCCCCCGCGCACGGCGCGCGCAGCCTCGGCGGCGTCGGCAACCACAGGCGCGCAGCGGCAGCGGCGGCTGGCCGCCCTTTTAAATCCCCGGGCTCATTTGCATGGCCCCGCCCCCCGGTGACACGGCTGGCGCGGGCGGGCCCGTCCCCCCTGCCCCTGGGTCGCTCTTTTTAAGCTCCCCTGAGCCGGGGCTGCGCTTCTCTAATTGGGACTCCGAGTCGGGGCTATTTCTGGTGTTGGCGCGGCTCCAAGAAGGCGTGAGTTCGCCGCCGCTCGGGTGGCTTCTTTTTTTTTTTTTTTCCTCTAGGTCTAGAATCTAATCACATTATTATTTATTGAGGCCGCGCACGGGCCGTGCCCAGCTTCCTGCCCCTCGCCATCCTCCGGGGGAGCGGGATCCGTCCGTGGTCCCTCGCCCCAGCTCGGATGTGACACACATCCCCGGCGGGGGCCCGGGCGGCGCGCACGCAGCGGTCTCAGCGCCTCTGCCCTCTCTCCCGGTTTCAGATCCGCATTTGCGACCGGCGGTGGCGGCAGCGGAGCAGCCCAGGCCGGTCCCCTGCGCCCAGCCCCGCCGCGCCCGGCAGCCCCGAGCGCGCCCCGCCGGCGGCCTGCCGAGCTCGCGGTGAGTGTCCGCGGCGCGCCCGGGGGGCCTGCGGTGCGCGCTGCCCGCTTTATTCCCAGGCCCCGGGCTTGCGCGGGCCGCGGGAAAGGGGAGGCCGCACTGTGCGCGCGGGCGGGCGGACGGGCGGCGGGGCCGGGGTGGGGGCTCCGCAGAGCGCGGCGTCCTTCGGTGCCCCAGGCCGAGGGCGTCCCGCGCGCGCCCGGGGGGTGCGGAGACCCCCCGGGGACCGGCGCGCGGAGGGGGAGGGGGCGCGCGGCTGCGGCGAGCGCCGCTTGTGCACCCGGCGGCGCCCGTGCACCTCGCGCTCGGCGAGCCCGGCCTCGGGGAGGGGCGCGCGCTGCGCAGCGCGGCTGCAGGAGGTGGGCACGCACCCCCCCTCAGCCGGGGAAGTTCTAGAAGTGCGGGGGAAGGGCCCGGTGCCCCGCGATGTCTCCCTGGCCTTTCCTCGGCCTTTGCCAGGGTCGTGCTGTGCGTGGACGAGGCCGGATCGCGTGGGCCTGGGTTTCGGGGCTTCACCCACACACCTTTGGCCCTGCCCCGCGCCTCCTCAGCCCCCAGGGCCGGGCCTGCCCTCCGCCACTACAAACTGGTTCCTCTGCTTTGCTGGGTTCTGTTAGAACTAGTCCCTTTGACTCCCCGTTTCTGTTTGGTTCCCCCCCGCCTCTGAGGTTTTGGTTTTCGGGGAGGGAGGAGGGGGTTTTCTTCCTCCAACTCTCACCAGGTTTCCTGCCCCCAAGGCGGGCTTGGGTGCCCCCTCTGGCAGGAAGTGGGCCCGGGCGCACCCGCGTGGCGGTGCATGTGGTCGGGGTGCGCCGTTTCCCGCGCCTGCAGGGCCTGCGCCCCTCCCCCTCGCCCTAGCGCCTAGACTCGCCGGCCTACAACCGCCAGGCAGGGACACTGGCGGAGGCACCCTCAGTCTGGAGCAGAGGGCGCCAGGGTCTTAACCTGCTTCTCCTCAGTAAGCAGAGTTGCGGTCTGTAAGCATTCCGCCAGAACCCACTTCATTTTTACCAAGTTGCTGTGTGACCTTGGGCCACTCCTGGGTCTTTTCTGAGCTATTTAAAAAAAAGAACAAGCTAACAATGGACCTGCCAGGAGTTATTCCTCTGGTTATTCCTGCCTAGTTGCCTGTCTTCGAAGGGCCACTGTGTGTGCGGAGACAGGCTGGAGACTCACCAGAGCACATCGGGCTTGGACCCTAAATGTGGCTTCTGCAAGCCAGGCCTCCCTGTGTGCAGGAGCAGGTGGAGATGAGTGGTTTCTTGGTCTCACTGAACGGGGACTCTGCTCCTAATTCAGTGGGGGCTTTGGGGGAGCAGGTGGTTCAAAGAGTCCCTAACGGTAAGGCTTGGGAAGGCACCGGGTGGTATAACAGTGTCCAGGAAGCCTGGCCGGGATCTGCAGGCAAGCTGGGCCCACGGTCTCTGTCTGGGATCGGGCCGGCTTTCTCCCATGACCCTCCCCCTCCCAAGGGCCTCGGGCAGACCTCAGTGTGAGGTCAGCACTCATTTAGCTGATTAATTTGATGTTTGGTTTGAAGAAGACCTGTGGTGCTATGTAAGATTCTAATCACGGCCTGTAATTAGGGAACAGACCCAGCCGCTAATGACGGAGCTGGCCCAGTCACCCTGTGTAAAGGGGTCTCAAGTTTGAAATATTGTAATCGAATAATTAGCAGAGTTCCACCATCTGGAGCGGCTCTTGATGCTGGAGAATTAGGAATCGTTAAGTGTTGTAAAAATCACAAGTTTCCAAAATGTTTTCCTGTCATTGAGTCAAAATTAGTAGTTGCCTCAGAAATCTGAAAAGACAGTTGGGGGCACAGCTTCCGTGGTAAGCGAAGAAACCTGGTCCCTTAGCAAGCACCAGTGTGGGTAGCTCTGCAGGTAGTGCTCCTGCCCTGGGCCTGTGACTGAAACTTGGTCTTGACTGGAAGTCAGCTTGTTGGCTGTCTTGTTTGACTTCTCTAGAGGGAGATCCCCAAGTACAGCGTGCAGGCCCTTTGTGGTGCGCTCTCTCTCTCGCTCGCTCTCTCTCTCTCTCTCTCTCTCTCTCTCTCTCTCTCTCTCTCTCTCTCTCTCTCTCTCTCTCACACACACACACACACACACACACACACACACACGGCGTTGTCCTGGACCTGGGGAATCAGGCCTTGCTACCCAGAGAGTCTTTTAATTGGCAGGGTCTATTTGAGAATCTGCCCTTCCCACTCCTCCATCCCTACCCGTTGCCACCGTCTCTGGGTCTTAGGTATGTGATGGGCTCTGGCATTTGTTCTGGTTCTCAGGCTTAGACCTGCGGGGTGGCTGCCCTGGCAGGATGGGGGGCGGCGGCTGTGAGGAACCACTTCAACTTGCCCCAGGCCGGCCTCGCCCCTCCAGCCAGGTCTGAGCTGGCCACCCTGGCAGTCCCTGCCGTGGGAGGAGTGAGGAATGGTGGCACCTGTGTAACTGGCACCACTTTGTCCCCAGCATCACAGCCAGGCCCTCACTGCCCCGTAGAGAAGAAAGATGAGCGAGTCCAGCTCCAAGTCCAGCCAGCCCCTGGCCTCCAAGCAGGAGAAGGATGGGACTGAGAAGCGAGGCCGGGGTAGGCCGCGCAAGCAGCCTCCGGTGAGTCCTGGGACGGCGCTGGTAGGGAGTCAGGTGGGTGATCAGAGCCTTGCTTTTGTTTCCTTTCTCGGGCTAGGGAGGCACCTGCACCCAGCAGGGTGTGACCGTCCAGGGAGGGTGCAGAATGTGTCTCCTCCTGTGTGCGTGCCTTTCCCGTCTGTGTGCTCACTGCCTTTAAGAACTGTCTGAGGAACTCGGTGTGGAGCGTCATCACGTGGCAACCCACCCAGAAGAGGAGGCAGGTGTGGGGCCCAGCTCTTCACAGGCCTGATCCTGTGCACAGTTTTAAACACACAACCCATCTCGTCCAGCCGCTGCCAGGTTTCTCCACCTACTGCCCATTCCTGTCCTTCCTGTGTCCGGTGGGAAAGGGTTCCTGTGCCGGTGGGGGGGGCTGTTTGTAAGTGGGCATTGAAACCCTGTGTGAGGTCCCCGGGAGGGTGGCAGCAGGATATTGGCTGTGCCACCTGCCCGGCTCTGCACTGGAGCTCTCAGCGGTCCCCCGAGTGAGGGGAGGCTGTTGGTGGCCCTGTGGGGGTGGGCGAGTCTCCAGAGAAGGGTGGGGGACTAGGCCTGTAAGCCCAGCACCCTCTGTTTTCCATCCTGATTACTGGACCTGGCGGTGGTCACTGGACCAAGGCTGGCCTTTGGTTTTGTGGTCCAGGATGGCCTCGTTCACTGTATACTCCTGGCTCAGATTCTTGAGTGCTGGTATTGATTTTAAGTGGGAGTAAGCCCCCATGCCTGACTTAAAACACAACCTTTATTCTGGTTTAGGCTGACCAGAGGTCAGGTCTGTATGTGGCCTCTCTCCTGGAGAGGGGTTTCCCATGTAAGACAGGAGGGGTGGCAGCAGTTGTGGCCAATGCTGGACACTGACTTTGCTGGGGATTTGACTCACCTGACGCCCTAGGTGTTAACACACCACCTTTTACAGGTGAGACAGACTATGGGATTAGGCAGTTTGCAGATCAGTAGCACAAGAGTTGATCAGGGCCACCTAGCAGTGGCTTCCCTGCCCCAGAGACATCTTTCCCAGAGGTCTTTGGTTTCTTATCTTTGGTCTACAACCTTCAGAGGCTGGGGGCCAGGAGCTTGATGATGGTCAGGCAAATTTGGAGTCCCCAGGGCTTTGGCGGCTGCCATATCCCCGACTCCCACCTGTCTTTGCAGAAGGAGCCCAGTGAAGTGCCAACACCCAAGAGACCTCGGGGCCGACCAAAGGGAAGCAAAAATAAGGGTGCCGCCAAGACACGGGTGAGACTTTTATGTGTTTATGCCAAGCGCATCTGTGGGTCGTTGCTAATTGTGGAAATTGCTGTGCCCAGGACAGTGGGGAAACCAAGTTAGGCCTGTGCCAGCTCTGCGCTGGGACTGTCACCCCCATTCGTCCTGAGGGCGTGCACCGCGCGGGAGTCGGTGCCACGGCCTTCCAAAGAGCCGCCTTTGATTTTATTTTACTTTTTAAAGCGCGACTCATATCCTCTGAGTCACTTGTGGAAGGGGGAGTAGGGGTGTGTGTGTGTTGGATGTGGGGGCGCGGACTGGCCAGGGTGGACCTGCTGGTGGTCCCGGACTGTTCAGCACTCTGGGCTGAGAGCTGTTTCTTCTCACTCCAGAAAACGGCTGCAGCTCCAGGGAGGAAGCCGAGGGGCAGGCCCAAGAAACTGGTAGGTTCTCGCTCTGGGGGCGCTGTGGCCAGGGGTGTTGGAGCATGCGTGAAACCGTTAACATGAGTTCAGGACTCTCTTCTGCTTGAGAAGATAATTCCTAATTTCAGGTACCCACTGTGGGAGGCACGCTTTGTGCCCATGTACCCCCTTATTAGGACCTTCGTGGAAAGGCCAGGAAGTGAGGATCTGGACAGGGGAAAGTGGGGGCCAATGCAGGGGCCTGTGCCTCCAGGATACTGTGTTCTTGGTCCTGTTTCCAAGCTACCCAAGGCATTCCTTGAGCTGAGCCACCCTTAGTGGAGGGGCTGGGGGGCCCTGCTGGCTAGACCCCAAGAATGAGTAACAGGAAATTAGTTGTTTTGGAGTTTGCCTGGCACTGTGGGGCCCTGTGGTGTCCCAACATTCCCGTCCAGTGAGTGAACCCCTGGGGCTCACTTCCTTCCCACCCTGGCTCACTGTCAGCCATTGGCTACCTCAGGCCTTGGATGCAGCCAGCACCACACCTGCCCTAGGCCACCTAGTGGCTCCTCTCCTGTTACTGTCTGTCTCGGCCCTTCTGCCTCTCCCTGGAGAGCTTGCCACTTCCTCAGCCCTCAGCTCAGCCTGGGCTAGGTGCCTGGTCTGGCCTGCGTGAGAGCTGCCTGGATGTGAGAGCAAGTGTGTGTGGGTTTTCCTCCCTTTAAATCCTTCATTTTTATGAATGAAAGCAGCGTGGAGGTTGCTGAGTCACCACACACTCAGCCCTGACTCATCCCCCTTCTGCAGAGGAGAGCCTGGGTGGGAGGGGTTGGCAAAGGAGGAGGGCCAGGCCCAGAGTTGTTCTGCCTCCTACAGGAGAAGGAGGAAGAGGAGGGCATCTCCCAGGAGTCCTCGGAGGAGGAGCAGTGACCACGCGCAGTGCCGCCTGCTCCTTGGCCACCACAGGAGCAGCTTCCCCTGGGACCGGAAGCCCTGCTTCCAGCCCCCTCCCCACCCCCACTGCACACTACCGCACCAGCTGCAGGCTCTGCGGCACCCACGGGAGCAGGGTTTGGCTCAGTCCCTGTGCCCTCCTTCCCAACACACCTGCCCTCTCCCGACAAGGCTAACTTCCCACTTAGCCGCAGCCTGCCCTGCTGCGCTCTACCCTGGAGACGTTGCTCTCGGGCTCTTTCTTTTGCAGGTCCCTTCTGCTCTGCTGTTCCTGGCTTCCTTGTACAGGGTCCTGGGAGCATTCCCTGGCCTTAAAGGGCCCCAGCCCCATCTCAATTCAGACAAGCCCCATTGGCTGACCTGGCCGCAGCAAGTGTGGTCGGTGCAGGGATACATAGATCCCAGCATGCCCCACCCCTCACCGAACTGTCACCAGGTGGGTTTCTCAGTCACTTTTGCCCCACCTTACCTAGACCCTGCATTAGGTTGGCTAGAGTCCCTTGGACTACAGGAAGTAGGACATGATGGGCCACCCACCTTGTTCTCACCTGGGACCCAATGCAGTGGCAGATGGGGGTCACACCCATCTCCAGGGTGAGGTCCTATTCTCTGACATTCACCTAAGGCAGATGGGGCGCTAACTCACCTCCCCCACTCTAGGCTGTTACCCTTCCTCCAGTGGGGCACCAAGGAGCTAGCCTTGTCCCCCTCCTTTTGCTCCTCCCTGCCCCCCAAGGTTCTGGTTCCATCTTCTCCTCTGTTCACAAACTACCTCTGGACAGTTGTGTTGTTTCTGTTCAATGTTCATTCTTAGACACCCACCATTGCTGCTGCTACCAGCGCCAAAAGTTCATCCTCCCGTTCTGCCTGCATTCTCCCCGAGACACTATAGGGGGAAGGGGGGCTGGGGTGCAGCAGGCTGGCTACCAACCACCCCACACCAGGGACGATGGGGCCCTGCCCCTTGGATGCTGCAGCAGAGTGAAGAGGGGGGCCCATTTTGATGGGAAAGGGGTGTAGGACCACCTCCTCTCGTTCTGTGGGGGAGGGGTGGTCAGTATTTGTCCCGGCCTGGGGCTCCCCCTCTGATTTCCTATTTGCAGTTACTTGAATAAAAAAATAGCCTTTTCTGGACTGAGCTGCCAGTGTGTGAGATGGGGAAAGCAGGGCATGAAGCAATCAAAGGGTAAAAGATGCTGCCCGCAGCCAGCCTGCCCCACACAGCAAGGGTAAAGTGAAGCCATCAAAGTTTATTTACAAAATATATACACCGGATACTATACATCTGGGCCTGTCGCCATGGGAACAACTCCAGAGGCCTCTTGGATTGTGCCACAGCAAGGTCCAAGCAGGCTAGAGAAAGCAAGGCTGTCGCCCACTCCACAAGGAAAACAGGCTTGGCTTAGGGCCAGCTGTGGATAGCAAGTAAGAGGGGCGTGAACCGTCATGTCTTGATGTCCAGCAGGGGCATTCGCTTGTGCTGGTAGCTGCTCTGCCAGCCGTGCACCACCTGTGGAGGAGAGCGCAAGAGGCTCCAGCCACCCTGTGCCAAGCTTCTGTTAGTGGTACCTGACTGGTCCAGTGAGAGCAGGGTGGTGCTCTCACCTTGGGTTCGCCCACATCAGACAGCAGCTCCTGCTCCGCCTCGTGGAGTTCTTCTGCAGGGTCATAGCTGTACATGGGGAGCAGGTGATGGCGAAGCTGGTCCACCCTTGGGGAATGGGAGGGTAAGGCTCAACCTGGGCCCTAACCCTGCTTCCCTCCCTCAAGCCAGAGATAACTGGGCCATTAAAGGGCCTCCAATAACTAGTCAACGCCTGGAAAAGAGAAGCATTTCAGCTAGAGGGCATAGTGCCGGGGTTATAGGGCACTCACCGCTTTTTCTTCTGCACGTACATTACCTGTAACAGAGACATAGGACTGTAGGAGCTGGGAGGTCAGCCTGGCCCTGCCGAGGACCCACATCCACACCCGTGAAGGACAGCTGAGATGCTGTGGGCACCAGGCCAGGCCCACCCAGCGGCTGCCCTAGCCACGTCTGATGTGGGGGCTCCTTACCACAGCCACCACCACCCCAACCAGGGTGATGAGGAAGAAAGGCCCCAACACATAGCCCACCATGGAGTCGCTGTTGGTCTGGGGGGCATTGGGCACTGTCGTGTTACTCATGACATCAGTAGCCAGATGGCTGGGTGGTCTGCATGGGCAATGGTGGCCTCGGGAGGGCGCCTCCCCTGGGCTCCCTGGGGAGGAGGAAGGGAGGTTACCATTTGTACCCTATGGTGACAAGCAGGTTTGTATCCCTCCCCGGGAGCTGGAGTGGAAATCCATCCAGGAAAACCTGGGGCCAAACACTAGGATGAGACACCCAGATAACAGGGGCTCAGAACACCAAGGGTAGGCCCAGATCCCAGCCAGGCCGCCTGCTTCCTGCCCAGCGCTTACGCACACGTGAGGGTGTGGCCCAAGTCAGCCGCCTAAGCCTTTGTAGGTGTCAACTGCTGGGAGAAGGTTAGGAGCAGGGGCCAGGCTAGATGGAGGGAAGAGATACAAGAGGGCACTGCACTGCGGAGAAGGGGTGAGGTGGGATCATGTGAAGGGGTCCTGGTTCCGTCCCCACACTACAGGCTAGGGCCTCCAGGTCTGGATTCTACACCCTCCCAGTGCCTGATGTAACCCTAGACACGGTCCTCAGCATCGGTCTCGGGTAATAGTGCGGATGCTGTGTAGAGGTTGGCCCTATCTTCTAGATGATGTCACCTGCCTCTAGTACACCCGGGGCTCCTCCCAGGCAGGGCTGACTGGCAGAGGTGGAGAGGACGGCCCCCATCGATAGAAAGATCATCCTGGGGCGGCGGCACTAAAGATGGCCCAAGTTCCTATCCCAGACCCAGAGAGGAAGAGATACAAGCTAACTGCCCCTGTCCGTGGGCCAGTTTTGCCAGTTCCCAGTAGCGAGCTTCCCGTCCTCAGGTCAAGGGGGCCAGAACCGGAAGGGTATGAGGCCGCTCTTAGGATGCTGCTGGTCCGCCACAGCGGGCAGAAGGTGGTTCCCTCGGTGCCGGGAGGCTCGGGGATCAGGGCGGGGAAGAGGAGCTGGGGCATGCCGAGGGGTCGCAGCCCCTGTGGGCGCCGTGGAACCCCGGCATCCCGATGCTAGGTGCTGGCGCGGTGCAGCCCATCCAGCCCAGCCATGCCTTACCTCCCGCCGAGCAGCTCTGACAGCAACACCGTGGGTTGGCTCTGGCCCCGGAAGAGCCCTCCGGCGCGTGATGAAAGGACCCGGAGAGGAGGTGGGGCCTCGGCGCCCGAGTACTGCACACTGGCCAATCCGGAGGCGGGTGGGCGGGCCTGCCGTGTCCACGCCGGGGCGGCAGGGGGCGGCAAAGGGCCGCACAGCGGGAAGGTGGCCGGGCGGTGTGCTTTCCCGGCTGCACCGCAGAATCCGGGGAACCAGGAGCTGGCATGCAGGGCTGTACCCGGGTGTGGAGCCGAAGCCCTCCCTGCTTTCTGTCCCCATGTTTGCAAGCAGGTTGTAGTGAAGCGGAAATGCGTGGGACACCCTACGGCCCGAATGTCAAGCTCCTTTGAGCTTCCCGCTGAGCAGGGGGGGAAACACAGGTAGAGCCCCCCGACCCCCGGGGTGCCACTTGTTTGGGTCACGGGCAGCTTGGTAAGATCTGGTCCAAACTGTCACGTCCTGATCAGTAAAGTTGCTCAGACTGGAGAAATCTGAGTAAGAGTAAGTTTCAGTTAGAGAGATGGCTCAGGAGTTAAGAGCATTTACTGATCTTGCAGAGGTCTTGCTAGGTTCTCAGCACCCAAGAGATAGATGCACACATCCATTTCCAGAGAATCCAACGCCCTCTTCTGACCCCCGCGAACAAGCAGGTGGTACAGGCAAAACACATATAAATCTTTAAAAATTTGATGGCATTCACAATTTGATCTGTTTGTGGCAAAGTCTCACTAAGTATCATCCCTGACTGGCGTGGAACTCGCTATGAAGCTCCAGACAACCATGTGAGCCTCCTGGGTGCTGGGTGGGCATGTGTCACCATGTCCAGGGAGACAGCACTCCCAGCACTCAGGAGGCAAAGGCAGGTAGATCTCTGTGAGGCCAGCCTGGACTACAGCCTGTCCGTTCCAGGACAGGCTCCAAAGCTACACATAGAAGCCCTGCCTTGAAAAAAAACGAACAAACAATATCTGGAGGAGCCAGGCATGTTGGCACACTTATTAAGTCCCCAGCTTTCAGGAAGCAGAGGCAGGCAGATCTCTGTGAGTTCAAAGCCAGGATGGTCTATATAGGGTTCCAGGACAGCCAGGGCTACATAGAGAAACCCTGTCTCAAACAAGTAAACAAAACAAACAAACAAACAAAAAATTAGAGGTATTGCAAAGAAGCAGGAAAATAAACCAGCTTATAATAATAATAAAAAATATTTTTAACTGAAAACTGCCCAGAACTGATACAGGAGCATCACAAATTAGAACTGTGGAGGGTTGGAGAGATGGCTCAGTGGTTAAGAGCACTGACTGCTCTTCCAGAGGCCCTGAGTTCAATTCCCAGCAACCACATGGTGACTCATAATTCGTAATGGGATCCGGTGCTCTCTTCTGGCCTGCAGGCATACGCAGGCAGAACACTGTATACATAATAAATAAATAAATCTTAAAAAAATAATAAAACTGTGTTTCATCTTTGAAAAATTAAGACAAAGGTTGAAGAAAACAGGTTTTTCAAGACAGGTCTTAGCCAGGCACAGGCTGTGTAGCTGCTAGCTGCCCATGGCAGCACTGGAAGACTACACATGGTACAAAATATTCTAACAGCAATAAAGCCAGGCCTGGTGGCGCCTGTCTTTAATCCCAGCCCCCAAGAGGCAGAGGCAGGCAGATCTCTGAGTTTGAGGCCAAAATGGTCTACAGAGTGAGTTTAAGACAACTGGGACTACAAAGAAAGAGCCTGTCTCATAAAGAAAAAGATAAAGAATAAAAAGAAAAAAAATGGGCTAGAGAGAGATGGTTCAGCTGTTAAAGGGCATACACAGCTCCTTCAGAGGACTCAGGATCTGCATGTGGCTCATGTCACCTGTCATTCAGCTCCACAGGCAGCCTGATACCCACTATTCTTTTGAGTGTGTGTGTGTGTGTGTGTGTGTGTGTGTGTGTAGGCCAGAGGACCTCTGGTGAAGGTCTTTAGGAGTCTTGTTTTTGTTGTTGTTTGTTTTTGGTTTTTCGAGACAGGGTTTCTCTGTGTAGCTTTGGCTGTCCTGGAACTCACTCTGTAGACCAGGCTGGCCCTGAACTCACAGATCCACCCGCCTCTGCCTCCAGTGTGCTGGGATTAAAGGTATGCCCTCTACTCCTGGCAGAGCCCTGCTCTTTTAAACAGACTCTCTTGCTGGCCTGGAGCTCAGCAAGCCAATTGGGCTGGTTGACAGTGAGCACCAGGGACCCATTTTCCTCTGCTCAGACTGAAGGATGGACCACAGATAGATATTTGCACAGAGGCTAGAGATGGGACTCAGGCCTCCATGCTTGTGCAGAGAGTACTGACTGAGCCATCTCCCCATCCCTATTTTTGTTTTAAAATTATTATTGTTATTTGTAAGTGGGTCTTCCTGTGTAGCCCAGGCCACCTGTGAATTGATACTGTCCTGTCTCAGCTTCTTAAGTACTGGGATTCCAGGCTTGCCACACCATGCCTCGCTAGGTTTCTTTGTTGTTATTGGTTTTTTCTGTTTGAGACTAGGATCGCACGTAGCCCAGGCTAGCTTCAAACTCAGTGTGTAGACAAAGATGGCCTTGAACATCTGATCCTCCTGAATGAGCTCCCAGTGCTGCATCCGTGTCTGGCTGGCTGCCCCTTCATTCTGTCGTTAGTTGTTGTAGAGTTTAGAGCAAAGATGACAAAACACACTGTGGCCCTGCTGGGGAAGAGCATGGTCTAGACACAAGGGTTGGCTCAGGTCTTTACCCCTCTGGGTAGAGGGTCGGTGGGCTAAGGCAGATGGGCCATGGCTTGGCCTCTGTTTTGGTCATCAGGTCATCTACCTACCCCTGGGCTTGTAGCCATGTTGCCCTGGTTCTTCCAGATAAGGAGGCTGAATGTCTGTGTGGTGTCCTCACCCCCAACCCTGCTCCACCCTGCCAGCCTCTTATTCCATAGGTCTCCTCCCTTCTCCCAGAGCTGCCAAGGCAGCTTGTCTCGTACCAAGGTGCTGGGAGAGCCGTGTGTGTGTGTGTGTGTATGTGTGTGTGTATGTGTGCGCACGTGCGCGCCAGTTGCCAAAAACACATTCCATCTACTGTGTCTTCAGGATATCATTTGGTGCCCACTTGCTGATGATCGCGCACGCCTTTAATCCCAAGACTCTGGGAGGCAGAGGCAGGTGGATCTCTGAGTTTGAGGCCAGCCTGGTATATAGAACGAGTTTCAGGACAGCCAGGACTATTACACAGAGAAACCCTGTCTCAGGAAAAAAAAAAAAAGAAAACAGAAAACCAACACCATTTCCTTTGTTTTCTCTAGCCCACATTTCCCAGGAGGCCACTTTGAGCTGTTCGGCTACGGGGAGAGACTCTATTCTCTGAAACCACCTACAGAACGGGGTCACGTCCAAGGGGACACAGTCCAGTTTAAAGGCAAAGCTCTGAGATCATTCCCAAAGTGGGGCACAGGACATATGAACAGGGAGCACTGTGGTGCGGCCTAATGTGCTTGGAGAAAGTTCCAGGACACAGCAACGACAATGGCCGGCAGGCCAACCCATTAAAAGGTACTGAGGGGAACGTCACCCTGAAAGATCCACCGGGAAAAGAGGCAGAAGTGTTACCCCGGCCACCAGGGGGGTGGGGTAAGGAGCAGTGAGGTCAGAGGCCAGACAAGGGGTTGCTGGACAGGGCTGTGATCTACAGTCGCTGACATGACGATGAGGATGGGATGAGTGACACATCAATGGCACATGAGTGACAGGCTGGCTCAGCCCTGCTTGGCCCACGGAAAATAATGGCAGGTGTTGTCACCTAACATTTGTTCTTAGCTGCTTTTCTTTTTGGGGTGCGCATGTATGTACGTGTGAGATGGGATCTTGTTTCGTAGCCCATACTAACCTGCAATTCTCTGTCGATCAGGCTGGCCTCAAACTTATTTACTTAGATATGGTCTCACTATGTAGCCCTGGCTGACCTGGAACTACCCATGTAGACCAGACTGGCTCCAGATTTACAGAGATCCATCTGCCTTAGCCTCCTGTGTGCTGGCATTAAAGATGCCTGCCACCATGCCCGGCCCTATGGTAAGTGTTGGTGAGAGGCCAGAGCTCCCCTGCACTCCTTTCCCTGAGCACTTTGAAATGTCTTAGCAGTCCTTGGAGCACTACTGTATCCCAGTTCCTTTCTGGCTGCCGGCCTCCCCGGGCTCCATTCCACGCCGCACTATGCCTGCCCCCCCCACTGCCAGGACACTGATGCCAGCTTACCTATCCCACAGCATTGCCTACCACTGCCACTCTGCTCCAGAAGGAGCAACTCACCGGCACCAAGCACAGCCCAGGCAGAGGTGTTCCTTCAGCCGGGGCTAGTGCATCATCATAAACCCTCAGGTGATGTCTCTCCTGTGGGAAGGATCCACTTCACCCCTGAGCTTTTTTTTTGGTCAGCATTGGGGATTAAACCCAGGTCCTTGCACATCCTAGGCAAGTTTTCTGCCACCAAGCTACGTGCCCACCTGCTTTTTAACATTTAAAAAAAAAAAAAAAAAAAACAGGGTCTCACCATGTAGCCCTTTCTGGCCGGAAACTACGTAGGCCACTTAGAGATCCGCCTGCCCCTGCCTCCTGAGTGCTGGGATTATAGCCATAGGTGTCGCTATACCTGGCTTAATTTTTTTTTTTTTTTTTGGTTTTTCAAGACAGGCTGGCTTAATTTTTAAAAAAATTTTTCATGCTTCTGTGTGTGCAGTGTGTGTATGTGTGTGCAATGTGTGTATGTGTGTGCAGTGTGTATGCAGTGTATTGTGTGCAGTGTGTATGCAGTGTATGTGTGTGCAGTGTGTATGCAGTGTATGTGTGTGCAGTGTGTATGCAGTGTGTGTGTGTGCAGTGTGTATGCAGTGTATGTGTGTGCAGTGTGTATGCAGTGTGTGTATGTGTGTGCAGCATGTGTATGTGTGTGTGCAGACAGAGGACATCTTGTAGCAATGGACTCTCTCCTTCTATCATGTGGGTCCTGGGGATCAGACTTGGGTCATCAGGCTTGTGGAAGGTGCTTTTACTGGCCAAGCCATCTTACCAGCTCTTTGTATGTATGTGTGTATGTATGTATGTATGTGTGTGTGTGTGTGTGTGTGTGTATGTGTGTGTGTTGAGATAGTCTATGTATTCCTGTCTACATTCATGGAACTCATATAGACCAGGCTGGCATCAAACCGGCAGGGACCCAGTGTTGGGATTGAAGGACTGCACTGCCATGCCCAGTTGCTTTTTATTTTTAAGACAAGATTTCACTCGAGACCAGCCAGGTCTACAAGATTTCACTAAGTTGCCTGGACAGGTCTTGAAGTCACTCTGCAGCCTGGGCCACCCTTAACCCTTCAATCATTCTGCTTTGGCCTCCTGGGACTTGTCTGGCCACTGCTCTGGTCTGCTGTATAGTTACTGAACTGAATACAGTCCTGTGCAGCTGGGATGAAGGACCCACCAGGAACAACTCAGAGACGGGAATGGCTGCTTTCCCTCAGCTTCAGAGGTGTATGCATGTGCACAGCTGTTCAGGCCACGGTGGACAAAACACAGAGCGAGTCAGCAAGGTGCCAGGGACACGAGAGCCCCAGGTACCGCTCCTAAGGACCCATGTCTTCCAGCTCCTCCCTAAACACTGCCAGCAGCTTGGGACCTGGGCTTTTATCCGGAGTCTGTGGGGGTATTTCATACTCACAGCACAGTAGCCCCCTACTCTGGTGCCAAACACATTTTGCTTATGAACACAGTAACTGGGGTTGGTAAATAGTCCAAAATCCCAGAGGCTATCAGCATCCCAGCTGCCCCTGGTCTGACTCCTGAGCGCATGAATCCCATCGCGCCGGCGCCAGCAACCTCCTTACCCACACCTGCTGCTATGGTCCTTCCAGACACTGCCACCCCCCCCCCCCCCGATTCCCAGGGCTTGTTCTCTCCAGACTGCCATCTGTCACCCGTACAGGTGCCTGCACCAGGACTGTGTGTCCCATGTTCAGCACACTGCTGGCATTCAGAAGGCTGAACATGGGGCTGGGGCTGGAGCCTCAGAGGCTTAGGTATATTCGCTAGGAGTCATAAGACCATGACGAGAAAGCAAATCCTCCACACCCCAGACTGGCCGGAAACCAGAAAGGCCACAGCCTGTAGCAACAGGCTTTCTCAGGCACAACGATCTTCAGGGATGGGCGCCAAACCTGGACAGGGGTGAGCAGAGCTCCCAGGCCGAGTGTCAACAAAGGGTGGCAGGGTCATAGCACCTGTCCCCAGTGTCAGAAGCCATGCTGCTTTTCTTAGGGGTGACTTCCCTCCCATAACCCAGGGTGAAACTTCTGTGGGCCTTTTAATGTTTCTCTTTTCTAGCTACAAATCCTTGGAGGCTGCTAGATCAGTCTGCAGGAAGAGAACCCAACACTCTGCTTTTACCGAGAATGACCTCAGTAGTAACCCAGCATAAAGTAACAGGAATTTTTTAAAAAAACAAACAAACAAAAAAGCCAATTACACCTACAGGACAAGTGGCTCATCCTTGTAATAGGGGGAGAGGAACTGGGCCAGGGATGCACACCCGTAAGGCCAGCTAAGGAAGTTGAGGCAAGAGGATCATGAGTAAGGCCGGCCTGTTACACAAGCTCCCGTCTCAAAAACAAAGAAAAACAGGCCCTGGGAGATGGCTGTCTGCGAAGTGCTCCATGGCACAATCATGCTACGTTTGATCCCTGGTATCCACAGGCTGGGCACAGCGGCACACGCCTGTCATCTCGGCACTGCGGAGGTGGTAACAGGAGGGCCTCTAGGGCTTGCTGGCCACCCAGTCCAGTTGGGATCAGTGAGCTCCAGGGTTAGAGGAGACTCTCTCAGTAAGGTGCTATAATAAAAAGCAGCCATGAGTTTGAAAGAGAACGCAGAAGGGCATATGGAAGGATCTGGAGGGTAGAGAGGAAAGGGAGAAATGATGCAATTATAATCTCTAAATAAATAAATAAATAAAAAGCGGGCTGGAGAGATGGCTTAGCAGTTAAGAGCACTGGCTGCTCTTCCAGAAGACCCAGGTTCAATTCCCAGCACCCACAGGGCAGCTCACAGCTGTCTGTAACATGAGGACCCAACACACTCAGACAAAACACCAATGCACCTGAAATAAAAAATAAAATTAAAAAAAACAATGAAATGAAATGAAAAACAAGGTGGAGAGCGGTGGAGGTAGGTCCAGTGCTGATGTCTGGCCTCGCTACACATGCAAATGGAGGAGGGGAAACAGGAGCATGCAGACTCTGACATCAGGAGCGGGTGTCTGAGGACACGACAGGCAACTATCCCATGGTGAGGTTCAGCGTCAGAGACCACCCTGCTACCACAGACAGCAGGGATGATAACTAGCTGATCATGGCACCGCCGGACACTCACATCAGCCTCTGTGCCAGGCTCTCCCGACTCTGTCCTGGAAGCCGTACTTCCACTGACCAGTGTGTGCCGGAGGTGGGCATGTTTATCTGACCATGGCATGCGGTCCCACCATTCGCAGGTCCTCTGCTTCATCCACAGGGTCTCACGCAGTGCAGAGCGGCTTCCAGGCCTCCTCTCCGGGCTCATGAGAGACTTCAGGTGCAACTGCCGCACCATCCCCGCTGGTTCAGGAATGCACCCTGTCAGACCCGGGTGTGTGTGTGTGGTTTTTTACAAATTGACCACATTATACTATGTCTTATTAAAATAAAAATGCTTGCCGGGCAGTGGTAGCACACTCCTTTAATCCCAGCACTCAGGAGGCAGAGGCAGGCGAATCTCTGTGAGTTCGAGGCCAGCCTGGTCTACAGAGAGAGTTCCAGGACAGGCTCCAAAGCTACAGAAAAACCTGGTCTCAATCCCCCCCCCCCAATAAAAAATATTCTTCAAGATTAATATGGTGGAATTTGGAAGGCTGGGTTTGAGGTCAGCCACAGTAAGACCCCTCATCTCAGAAGGAAAACAGTGAAGGTCCCTTCTCCATGCCGGAGCCAGGAGGACATAGCTTGTTGAATGATAGCTTGCTGAATGTCACTTCACCCCTGACACTGCCAGCCTGTTTGTTGCCTTCTGTCTTTAAGTCCCATCCTTCCTCTTAACTCCACCCCGCCCAAAGGACAGCCACTTCTGCTGTGTTCTAGTCCTGGCTGGGTGGGTGGGTCTGGCCCTCATCTCAGCACAGGGCACTGGCAGTTGTGTGTCGTCCCCCTCCCCTGCTCTCACTGCCTTCCACACTGCAGACAGGAAAAAACCACAAGAGACCCTAGCAGCCTTCGCTCCGCTCCTCGTGCTACCTTCTCCAATTCTCTACATGGGAAAGTCATTTCAGGGCCACCTTTTACCTCTAGAACTGTTTTCGAGAGCCCATGGCAAGCACAGTGAGATCAAAGCGTTGCTATGGGACTGGTAAGATGACTCAGTGGATAAAGCCGTTCAAGCCTCAACAACGGGCATTTGATCGTGGAGGAGCAAATGGAAAGGTGGGTGTTGGGGGTGTCCCCTGACATCTACACGCACAACGTGATATGCCTGCAGGCGTGTCCTCTCCCACCATAGTAACAAAAGTTTTAAAGACCGCAAGGACTCCAGGAAGCCACTGGAGAGAAGTGCTGGTTTTTACTGGTTGATACCAGCGTAGAGTATACAGCCCCAGAGTCCGTCCTGCAGCGTCATGCTGGTCTTTCACTTCCGCCGGTCAGCACAGAGCCAGGCTACACTCACAAGATCCAGCATGACACCCGGCAGGGCTCGCCCCTTCTTGTCAGAGGGCAGGATGACACCTGCAGTGGCTCTGCCTAGAGCTGGCTTTTCTCCTCTGCTCTCCACAGCCCATAGGAGATGTGTAGGGGAGCCTGAGAACACGGTATTGAGAAAAGCAAACAGGAAAACCCAGCGTCCCTCTGCTTTTTCAGGACAGGGCTCCATTTCTCAAGGTGCCTAAGAGCACCACCCGGGCTTCCGGAGAGCACCACTGGGCCTAAGAGCACCACCTAGGCTTCAGGCACCAGAACCCATTTAGCTAGGGGAAGGCCTCTACCATCCCACACTCCTCTCATGCCACGTTCTAAGAGCTTTAAGGCACAAACCAACCCTTGCTTCTCTCCAGGGGCCACTTCTTAGAATGTTCTACCCAGCTCCCTTGGCATCACCTGTGTGCATTCTTCAGAGACTTGGGCATGTCAGTCATCTCTCTGGGCACCCTAGGAGGCCCTGGGTACCTGGCCTCAGTCTCTGAATCAGCTCTGGAGACAGCACTAAACTTCACCATTCAGACTTAGCTACAAGATCTAACAGGACAAAAAAGTCAACCTCGGCATATCTGGTGGGCTCCTGGGACAAGGAGAGCACGTGCGGACAGCACACACGAGAAGCACGTCAGGTCATCTTTTAGATGGAATGATCCTGGCCACCATCCTCTTCTGCCTGGAGTGGAGCAGGACTGTAACGGTGGCGGAGGCACACGCCTCAGCAGCCACCACACAGAACGAGGAGCTGGCTGCCCTCGGAGCCAGGCAGAGCCAGCAAGCCAGACGCAGATGCTTTTCCCGAGGCAGGCAGGGCAGCACTTGGCTTCTGCCGCCTTTAAGTGTTCCCGGCTCCCTTTAGGCAGTCACCCGACTGGGGGCCATCTGTGCTAACTAGAACTGTACTTTCAACCACCAACCTTTTCTTTGATTATTACCAGCTGTAAGTGTTCCGACATTAAAAACAGAACACAGCCAACACACACAGAACCATTCCACAGGCTGCTTCTCTTACGGTCCAATCACTGACAGCGCCACAGCCACAGCCTGCTCCGCCCAGCACACTGCGTCTGCTTCCCGAGGCTGAAAAGCCTAAACCACACAGGCTTTTGCTTTTCAACACTGGGGACAGAATCCAGGGCCTTGTGCATGCTGGGCAAGGCTTCTACCTCCTCAGCTCACCGTTACGGCTCCTAGAAGTCCCCTCGAGAACAAGGCTCACAGCCATGGGTGCAGAGCGTCTGTGGGTTGCAGTATGGGAATCTAGCCTGCCTCTCTCAGATGGACATGGCCTCTATTCTCTGAGAAAGGCCTTCTCACCCTGCCTGCCCATCAGTGTTCTCTCAGGCCTCACCCAGACCTGATCCCGGGTGCTTCTGTCCTGTCCCTGGCTCTCTGCAACAGCCCTGACCTTCCCTTGGGAAAGTCGAGTCTCTTAAACTGTAGGCAAAGAATAATCCACATCAGTCTTCTCGTGACTGATAAATCTCTCCGTCCTAGAGGGACTGATAACCACGGCTCGGCTCAGTCCTGAGGAGCTTCTCACCGTACCGAGGGGAGAGGCTACTGACCCATCACTGGCTTAACTCAGGGCCAGGGAGTCAGGAACACAGCTCAGATCAAGAACTGGCCAGCAGGAGTTTGCAGGCAAAAAGATTTCCCATGAGGAACCACTTCATGGAAGCCCAAAGGCCCAATAGCCAGGCTGAGGCCCCTCATCCTTTCCCCCACTCGATTAGAAAGACTGCTCGAAAGCTAGGCATGGCAGCACTCACCCTTAATCCCAGCACTGGGGAGGCAGAGGCAGGTCAGAGCTCAAGACCAGCCTGGTCTACACAGAGAAGCCCTGTCTGGAAAAATCAAAATAAATAAAATATGGTTCTTTCTCCAGTGTTGTCTAATAAGTCAGGTCAGTGTTAGGGCTCAAAACTGGCCCTCTGTAAGTGATGGAAAAAGCCCAGGCTGACAACTGGCCACCAGGGAAGGGGAAGCAATGAGTCTGCCTTATAGAGGGCCCCTCACCAAGACTTCCTCATTCCCAGCAGAGGCCCTCTGGCCTGACAGGCCAGTCTTCCCGCTGGGCTCTCCTTCCTAGGTCATGGCCAACATCTCAGACAAGCTAATGCTCCCTGAGTCATCCTTGTACTGGGAGCTTCAGGGACAGGACTCTGGCCAGGACAAGCCAGTCTGTGAAGGTGGGAGGCAACCACTCTGTCTGGCCCTTCATCAAGATTCTCACATCCTTCCAGCACGCGGCTAAGAAGTTTCTGGGCTAGCTCAAGACCATGGTCACAACACATGGCTGCAGAGTGGGGAAGGGGACTTGGGGGCCCAGAGTTCAGGAGCATCCTCAGATGGCAGCCAACCGGACTCAGTGGGATAACGTGACATGGAAAACAGAGCTTCCTGGACATTGGCGTCTGCTCTTGTACACGTCGCATGACAGGGAGGTCACTACTGGGCCGTCACTGCGGACAGTGGAAACAGGCTCCACATGGGGTGCAGAAGGGAGCAGACCCCACCCGCCCTGGGCAGCAGGCAGAAATACCTTTGGAAAGAGCCAAATGCCTTCTCTGCCCCCTATGCTGTTTAGCTGCCCTGGCCTGCCCCCGCCCACCTTGGTCAAGAGGATTGTTTTCTGAAACACAGACATAAGAATTGTCAATTATAATCATTTCTTCTTTTTCTTGAAACTGTTTTTTCTTCAGGTATGTCCCCTTCCCTTTAATTATAAATCTTATCTCAAGGGGCTGGAGAGATGGCTCAGTGGTTAAGAGCATTGCCTGCTCTTCCAAAGGTCCTGAGTTCAATTCCCAGCAACCACATGGTGGCTCACAGCCATCTGTAATGGGGTCTGGTGCCCTCTTCTGGCCTGCAGGCATACACACGGACAGAATATTGTATACATAACAAATAAATAAATAAATAAACAAATAAATAAATAATGAAAAATAAATCTTATCACTACAGTACACTTCAAAAATAGCAGAACCGGGGCTGGAGAGCAGACTCAGTGGTTAGGAGCACTGGTGTTCTTCCAGAGGTCTGAGTTTAATTCCCAGCTCACAGCTCTCCGTAATGAGAGCTGGTGCCCTCTTCTGGCCTGCAAGCATACATGCAGGAGGAACACTGTCTACATAACAAATAATAATAATAACAAAAAGCAAAATCAGCCCACTGCAACACAAACCACACTGCTTAGTCGGGGTGGTGGAGCAAGCCTTTAACCCCAGAATTTGGGAGGCCAAGGCAGGCAGATGGATTTCTGATCTGAGTTCAAGGCTAGCCTGGTTCACAAAGTGAGTTCCAGGACAGCCAGGGCTACATAGAGAAACCTAGTTGGGTGGGGGGTGGGAATCACAGTGCTTCTTCAGGCCTTTCTGTGACCCAGGGAAGCATGTGGCTCAGGCTGAGCTATTTTTAAAATAAAGATGGGTTTCTAGGCATGTGCCAGCATGGAACAGAAATGAGAATTGAATGAAGGACAGCATGCCAAACACACAGCAGGGGAACCAGGGCCCAGCCCCCCATCTGTGCTGCAGAACCAGCCTCTAGTGAGTAGGCACCAGAGAGAAAAGGACAGATGGGATCTGGGCAGCTGCAAGCTCATCCTGAGCGCCGGCCCAGAGGACTGTATGTCAACTCCTAATCCACACACAGTACCTTTGCCATTAGGAGACCTGGCTAGGCAGCAACTTTTACAAAACTACTCTGATCCACTCCTGTCACAGCGACCCATCGTGCTCCCTGGGGCTGCAGGAAACAAGGCCCCTAGTGGGTCTGAGCAGCACAGTCCTCTGCGCCCAGTTCTAAGCCTCAGCAGCCTCCTGATGGTGACGTTCCCAGCTCTCACCCAGCCCAGGGCTCGGCAGGAAATGAAGAGCTTTCTCCAGGCAGCACTGCGAGGGCATGAGCACACAGTGGAAACGAAGCTGTCGGGCAGTCTGCTGCAGGGCTCCTGTTTGAGTGGCTGCAGTTTCTGGGACAGACACTATAGAAAATTTAACATGGTTGATTCATATTCTCTCTGTACTCCTCAGAGACTTTGAGGCCCAAGCAAGCCTTGACTGGCAACCATCCTCCTGTCCTAGCCTCCCAAACGCTGAGACTCTGGGGTTAAACTATGCTGGCTTCTTGCTTGTTCGCAGATGTATCACACATGCAGTTAATTCCTGGCTCACAAAGATCCCATGACCTCACTGGTGTTTTCCCCAATGTCTGAAACCACAAAGCAGCTTTTCTGTTTTGTTTTGTTTTGAATTTAAAAACACTTAATGCTATCTTTTTCTACCCCGAGTATGGTGGACTCTAATGGGTATCTAAGGAGCAACAGAATCTGGGATATGCAAATTTATTCTGAGTCAGAGACTGAGCTCAGGAACCTGCTCCCATAAAGCCTGGAAGAAGTATGCATGGGAAAATCAGCGGTGTCGATGAAAGAGGCTGGATTCGGGACAGTTTTGTTTTCTTTTTACTTTCTTCCTTCTACCTCCTCCACCAAATTAAAGGTGGTGGCTCTAACCAATCTATCACAAAAGGTCTCCAACTATGCCAGCAGCAACAGCCAACCGGCTGCTGGTGCCAGGAGAGAAAACGCCAGAACCCCACAGCGGGGCTCTTCAGAGCTGGCTTCTATTTGGTGCTAACTGCTCTAAAAGGGCCACCATGCCAGTCAAGAGGACTCAGCATAGCTCACTTTCTTGACTCTAGGAACTATCAAAACTGGCGTCTGGGGCCGGGCGGTGGTGGCGCACGCCTTTAATCCCAGCACTCGGGAGGCAGAGGCAGGCGGATCTTTGTGAGTTTGAGGCCAGCCTAGTTCCAGGACAGGCTCCCTAGCTACAGAGAAACCCTGTCTCAAAAAAAAAAAAAAAAACTGGCGTCTGGGGGCCAGATGCCAGCGCAGCGGCCCAGCAGCACACCTGCGCAGCACAGTTTCCAGAGGAGCCCTGCCACTGCATGGTTAGCAGAGCTGCTCTGACACACTGGAGTTTGGGATTGAGTTTGCTCTGTGTGTGGATGGGACATGAGGCCCTGTCCAGAACGCTCTAAGCCAGGCAACAAGCAGCGGAGTGTTTGTCTACAGGTGGGACCCACAGAGAGCAAGTTAGTCTCTGGACTCAAATCCCATCGTGCTCTCTACCCATGGGGTCCCTACCTGTCTCTGAGGTCTGAGAGAGCCCACGACCCCACCCATCCATACTGAGTTGGGATCTGTGTGTCAACACTGGGGGACAAAATGCAAATTAGAGATATGTAAAATTCAAAGTTCACCAGCTGATGCCCACAGTGGAATGCTGACGCCTGAGGTCACCACGCACATTCTTTAGGTGGAGCCAAGAGCAAAAGCTTTTCAAAGTTTGAGTGTTTATTAGTTTTTAAATAAGAGAAGTACTATTTTAATTTCACATCTTGGCTACGTTTCCACACAGGCAATGCCACAGAGTACCAAGTCCACACTAAGCCAGGCACCAGCTCCCTCCCACCCTCCTTGCTCAAGGCCCTGTCCAAGACCCTTCACTTCCCAGCTAAACACAACTGACAGACGAGCTCGGCACAAAACACCAACAGGGCCTGCAGCAAGCCAGAGTGTTGCAGTGAGCCCCTCCTACAGACGACTTGTCACACAGGGCAGACAGCAAGCTCGCTCGTGGTGTAACCCTTGGCACACGCTCAGACTCAGAGACACAGATACACTCTGCCCCGTGGACTTCTCAGGACCTCAGTGGGGTCTCTCTGCATGGGGACAAGACTGTGCAGGATTGCTTCAGAGCATGGGGCCATATCCAGGTCAGCGTGGTGTAAGGCATACAAGGGTAAGAGAGGCCATGTCAGCGATGAATAGCGTTATGGGAAAAATTTCCAGGCAGCAGGACAGACGTGGTGCTTGATGGTCCAGTTTCGGCAACAGTGAAGTTCTCCAGTTTAAAGCCTACTGTGAACATATCACTGCTTCTTTGGCTCTGGGTGAGGCCATTTGCTCCAAGCTTGGTAACAGAAAACAGGTTCCTCGGCATGGAAACAGCCTAGAGAAAGCCAGGGTCCCAGGGGTAGGAGGAAGACAGCAAAGCTCACCGTGGCTGGGGTACAGAAGACAGGGAAACCTGCCTAGTCACTAGCATTGAAGCAAACATGTAAAGTGTGAGGGGCTTTAAACTAGAAACACCTGGAATAAAAAATAAAAATAAAAACGAAAAAACAGAAAGCAAAACTGAAAAACTGAACAGTCAAGCTCCTCTTTCTAAATCACTCATTTACATATCGTGTCAGGGTATAACGTATAGACAAATGCATCCTGCAGGAAACACGGCCAACCCACGGGGCTCAACAGCATGTCACAGGACAGAGTCCTAGGAAGTTTCATCGCACATGGGCGTCTTTTAATAGGGGGATCAGAAAATATCTGGCCAGACTGGGATGAGGCAGATGGGACGCTTCAGAGCCCAAGGGTTCCCTCTCTGAGGGCGGCGAGCAAGGGAGGAATGGAGCATGCAGGAAAGAACTCGTGAGTTACATCCCAGTCCCCACCCTTAGGAAAAAGAGAAAGAGGGCACAGTTCCCATCACGCCACACCCCACCCACATCACCCCACACCCACAGCAGCACCTCAGTGCACCCCCTCTGCTGCCCGCCATGCCTGGGTGAAAGAGGGGCTGTGAGGGGTGAGGAGCGGTGGAGAGAGCCACACTTCAGTCTGCTTTCCACTCTCCGGCGCTGGCAGGAAGTCTGCAGTCATCTGATGCCTGACACAGAGCTGGAGTAGGAGGTGGCCACGACAGGGGTGCCATTGTTGGCAGAGTAGCCTTGCCTCAGCGTCTCGAAGTACGAGGCCTGCACGGGCTTGTGACACTGCAGCACTTTAATGGCGTCTTCTATTTTAAACCACTCTCTCTTCCGGCCTGTGGAGCAGAGGGGAGAGATGAAGACAAGCTGGGGCAGGGAGGACAGCTCCGAGAGGACCGGGAGAACACCCAAGCCAGGCTTCATGGCTGCTGTGGTACCTACGGTTCAGCACTGGAGGGGAACGCAGGAGGGTCAGGAATGGACGCTCATCCTTGGCTACACAGGGGAACCAAGGCCTTGGCACACGAGAGCCTAGCTCACCCTATGTTCCAAAGCCATGCTTCTCAATACTTTGATTTCTTCACAGAAGTAAAGCGAGCACTCTCCATAATTCAAATCTTCTACAGAGTCAACTGGAGGAGACAGATAGGCTGGGACCCAAAACTGAGAACCACGAGCAGCTCTCGCCACACCAGCCTCTCCAGGGTTCTCTCTAGCGCCGTCAGCTCGCACCTCCACAGAGGGGTCCGGAACCCTCATCCTTGGCAAACATTAACACTACCATCAGCTGCCAGGATCACGACGGTTGACTTATAATCTGCTATCACAGTTTTATTTTAAAAAGTGTGTAAGTGATGGGCCTGCCACAGAAAACAGAACTTAAGGGTAAAGGCACTTGCTGTGTAGACCTGGTGACCTGAGCTCAAGTTCTGAAATCACATAAAAATGAAGATGAGAACAGGTTCCGTAGAGCTGTTCTGATTCCATGTGCATGCCATGGCAAGAATGCATCCACACAGCAGGCAGTGGTGGCACACACCCAGGCAGGCAGATCTCTGGGAGTTTGAAGCCAGCCTGGTCTACAGAGCTGGTTCCTGAACAGCCAGGACTGTTACAGAGAAATCCTGTCTCAGGAGGAAAAAACAAAGAATGCACTCATGTGTGCAGACAACACACATGCTAATTTAGAAAAAAGAAAGCACAAAAATAGAAACAACAAAAAGAACAATCAAACTTAACAAATTACTACTTTGAGCCTTCTTTTATTAAAATTGAGGGTTATTTATTTATTTATTTGAGGTATAGTCCTTCTACGTAGCCCTGGTATCTGTCTGGAACTTGCTATTCAGATTAGGCTGGCCCTGAACTCACAGAGATCCTCCTGCCTCTGCCTCCAGAGCACTAGTACGAAAGGTGTAAGCCACCACGACTGGCTTGCTTTTTTCTTAAAACCACCTCTTCTGGCTTTGTGTGCAGTAAAAAGGTGTGAGGTCTAGGAGTCTGCTTCCACAGTGCAGAAAAAAGTTGATAAAATATAGCCAACCCAGTCAGGAGCAAGGCCATGAAGTCATGTGCTGGACCCCTGTGGATCACTGGCTCCAATGAACTGGGGAGTCCTGGTCAAGTCACGGGCCCCTTGGTGCTCCTTTTTCCACGTCTACAGTCTAGTCTGCTTTGAAGATCAGTCAAAGCTCCTCCTCAGTAACGTCCAGCACCCAGTACCTGACAGGACTCTGCTGTTTTTTCTTTCAGATTTACTTATTTTATGTGTTCTGTGTATGTTTGTCTACCACATGTGTACCTGGTGTCCACAAAGTCCAGAAGAGGGAATCAGAACCCCTGAAACTGAAACCACAGAGGATCGTGAGCTCCCACACGGTGCTGGGAATCTGACCTGAGTCCTCTGGAAGAGCAGCCAGTGCTCTTAACTGCTGAGCCACTGCTCCAGTCCCCAAGGATTAATTTTTTTTTAAATATTTATTTATTTATCATGTATACAATATTCTGTCTGTGTGTATGCCTGCAGGCCAGAAGAGGGCACCAGACCTTATGACAGATGGTTGTGAGGCACCATGTGGTTGCTGGGAATTGAACTCAGGACCTTTGGAAGAGCAGTCAGTGCTCTTAACCGCTGAGCCATCTCTCCAGCCCAAGGATTAATTTTTTTAAATTGTACTTAGTTCTTTTATTTGTATTTTTGCTTTTGTTTTTGGAGACAGGGTTTCTCTGTATAACAGCCCTGGCCATTCTGGAACTCACTTTATAGACCAGGCTGGCCTTGATCTACCTGCCTCTGCCTCCCTAAGTGCTGGGATTAAAGGTGTGTGCCACCACCACCTGGCAGCAGGATATTTTATTTATATCTATCTCTACGCACATGTCCGTATATATACAGACAGGTTGTACGCATGTGTAGATGGAACCCGGGCCTTCTGTGTGATGGGCAAACGCTCTAGCACCAAGCTAAATCCTCAGCCCCTTAGAAAAGATACTTATTTGCTGTTTTAAACTCGCAGGAGAGGAACTACCCCAAGGAAGCACTGGCCTTCCAGAGCTCTGCTGCTGGAGTGCTTCCGAGAATGGTTTCCACGGCCAGGCCCACTTGGGGCATGGAGAAGAGAACCCAGGACCTCTGCACACAAGGCTGGCACTCTACTACACAGCCACAATCCTAGCCTCACTCTTTATCACTGCCATTAATATGTTTACTTATTTTCTCAGACCGGTGACACAGTGGGAGCCTCGACAACTACTGTCTACTTCTCTTGTTATGCCCTGACTTCTGCGGCACTAGCCACTTTCCCATGCAACAGCACCACGAAGATGTTTAACATTTCAAAAGCTTTGTTCTCTCATGATCTACACAAAGACCCAAATTTTCACTACCAGAGTAACAGGGAGCTGGGTAGGATGGTACACAGGTGTACCTTCAGCATTTGAGTTGTTGGGCAGGAAGGTCAGAAGTAAGTGCACCAAGCGGCTGGAGAGGTGGCTCAGTTGTTAAGAGCAATGGCTGTTCTTCCATAGGTCCTGAGTTCAAATCCCAGCAACCACATGGTGGTTCAAAGCCATCTACAATGGGATCTGGTGCCCTCTTCTGGCCTGCAGGCACACATGCAGACAAAACGCTGCATACATAATAAATCTTAAAAGAAGTAATAAGTGCACCTAGGCTACATTGAGAGAAGCCCCATTGCTCCTGCCTTGTGCTTTAGATGACCCACTGGAGTTAATACTGAGCAAGCTAAGACACTAGGAAAAGGGTTGTCTGGGTATTAACAAGCAAATGGTGCCTTAAAAGCTGGGTGTGGCTCCTGCCAGACTGAGTGGCAAGGACAGGCACAAAACACACAAGCTAAGCAGGCCCTCTGTTCCTGTACGTCCAGCCCAAGGTGTGATAAGAACCTGAGACAAGACTGCATCCTGCTCTCATCTTTGGTCCTGATGGCAGAGGCCCCAGGGCAGTATCTGCTCCAAAGGTATTACCTCCCTTTGGGGAGGATCCAACTTTATTTTAGAAACATTTATAAATTGTATGGCCAATGTTCCCACTTGTTGACCCTATTCCCAAATCAGCTTCTTCTTTATTTTCCACTCTATAGACTAGCCTGCTCGGACTCAGACACCTTCATGCCTCTGCCTCCCGAGAGTTGAGATTAAAGGTGTATGCCACCCTTGCCCTCACCTTCTTTTTAGACACCTTTTTAACACCTCAAATGTTAACTTCCTCAGCAATAAGAGGCACGTGCTTGTTCATTTAGCATGCCACTCCAGCAGATGCCTGGACATAATGGGCTGGTGTGGGAGCTGCCTCGAGTCCTGTCGTGACTTACCAATGTTCACTGAGTCTTCCCAGTCTTCCAGTACTTCCGTGACAACGAGCACATACACATACGTCCTGTGCTTCCTCTCCTGGTTCTGAAGGGCACAGAAAGGACAGAGGGAGAAGCTCTCCTCAGTGGGTCGAGATGCTTGAAGAAACACGACACTCGCTGCTTTTGTTGTTTTGTCTGGTTCCACCAAAACAGAGAGCACACCCTTTGGACAGACTTCTTTTTTGGTGTGCATGCATGCGTGTTTGTGTACACATGCACATGTGTGTGCCCATGAAGGCCAGAAGATGGTGTCTGATCTCTGGGCTAGACTTACAGGTAGGTAGGTGTTAGCCACCAGATGTGGGTGCTGAGAATTGAACTCAGGTCTGCTGTAAAAATAGCATTTTTTTTTTTTTTTTTTTTTGAGATAGGGTCTTACTATGTAGCCCTAGCAGTCCTGGAAACTGCTATGTAGATCAGGTTTGGTGCGGGACGATTATCTATATTCTGTCAATTATGTTTTAAATAAATGCTGATTGGCCAGTAGCCAGGCAGGAAGTATAGGCAGGACAACCAGTAGAGGTGGGTCAATGAGAACAAGAGAATTCTGGGAAGGAGGAAGCCTATTCCTCTGCAGTCCTGTCCAGACACCTAAAAAGGAAGATGTGACCTGCCCTGCTGAAAAAGCTATGTGGCTAACATAGATAAGAATAATGGGCTAGCCGGGCGGTGGTGGCGCACGCCTTTAATCCCAGCACTCGGGAGGCAGAGGCAGGCGGATCTCTGTGAGTTCGAGACCAGCCTGGTCTACAAGAGCTAGTTCCAGGACAGGCTCCAAAACTACAGAGAAACCCTGTTTCGAAAAAAAACCAAAAAAAAAAAAAAAAAAAGAATAATGGGCTAATATAAGTTATAAGAGTTAATAATAAGCCTGAGCTAATGGGCCAATCAGTTTATATCTAATGTAGACTCTCTGTGTGATTTTCTCTGGGACTAAGTGGCTGGGGAACCAGGCAGACAGAACCCCCCCCCGCCACGCCCCCCCTCACAACACAGGTTGGCCTTGAACTCACAGAGTTCCACTTGCCTCTGTCTCCCTGGGGTGTGTGGAGATTAAAAGGTATACCACCATACCCAACAAGCACTTCTTTCTCTCCCCCCACTCTTTTTTTTTTTTTTTTTTTTTTTTTTGAGATAGAGTCTCTCTACAGTACTGGCTATCCTGGAATTCACTATGTACACCAGGAGACTGGTCTTGAACTCACAGAGATCCATAAGCCTCTGCTTTATGAGTGCTGGGATTAAAGGTGTGTACCAGCATGCCTGGCTGGCAGGCACTCTTAATGGCTAGCTGAGCCATCTGTCATGTTGTGACTTGGGAAAAGGAACTGAAGAGACTGTGGTACGCAGGGCCATTGTGCAAAGGAGCTGCATGAGGCCTGCATCCTCTCTCCCGACTGTACAGACCCTGCTCCTTTCTGTTCCCATTGCTCACTTCCTGATAACTCCTTCCACATCCAGTTTCCCCATCTTCTCTACTTTTCCTCTAGCCATGGAAGAAAAGGAGGACCAGCAAGAGGGGGAGAAACAGTACTCTGTTCATGCTTGGGCCTGAGTTTAACTCCAGAACTCATAAAAGAAGCTGGGCATAGAGGTTAAGCCTGTGATCTCAGCCTGGGGAGGTGGGAACAGGGGCATCCCTGGCTCATCCCAGACTGTCTGTTGAGTTCCATGCCAGTGAGAGGCCCTTTCTCAAACAAAACAAAACAATGAAACAATAATAGCAAAAACGCTAGCTGGCTCCTAAGGAATGACACGTGAGGTCATCCTCAGGCCTCCAGGACATGTACACACGCATCCACAAACAGACAGGAAAAGTAAAAAGCAGAGAATGGTCATGTGCTGTGCTGCCTGCTTGAATACTCACGAGCCGCAGAAGGCCCTTTCCAAAGTTAGGACAACGTGGCTCTGAATGACTCTAAAGCAAAGGTACTAAAGGACTTACCTCAAAAATTCCAACCAGTCTCCCCAGTGTCCCTTTCACTCCAGCCTGAAAGACAGAGAAGGAAGAGTGAACACAGCGGCACGCACTGTTCTTCCAGAGGACCCGCATCTGCGCCCCCGCACCCACGCCAGGTTGACTCACAACTGCCTGTAACGACAGCTCCAGGGGATCCAATGCCCTCTTCTGGCACATGCACGCACATGCACGCACACACACCAAGCATCATGACTGCACAGCCTGGGAGGACTCAGGTCTATCCTGTATGCCACACACGGCGTGGTCACAGCAAGACACACTAGAGGAAGAGGGCCTCATAGCTCTCGTCTTTCTCAGTGCTGAAGAGCTCGCAAACAGCTACACCAAAAACATGCTGATTATTTACTTTATTAACTTATTTATTCATGCAACAAATACATGCTGAGCCAGGAAACAAGGTGGGTGACAGAGGGACAGCAAGGACCAAGCACGGTCCATGACAGCACGAGCCTTAACTGACATGCCTTGGCTGTCTGTGTACAAAAGACTGCAGTGGAGTTCAGAAGCCTACAGCACCCACAAACCATCCACACACAGTTATCCTAGTGACATGCCATGTCAGAAATGAGCACTGTGCTGGGAGTAGTGGGGAGAGCACGTCAGCATGGCTGCTTCCACTCTAGAGGCACGTCATAGCCGAAACTAACAGTGTGATGGAGTAATAGGGAGAGCATACAAACATGGCCGTTTTTACTTTCTTTTTTCTTTGTTGTTGTTTTTCAAGACAGGGTTTCTCTGTGCAGCTTTGGAGCCAGTCCTAGAACTCACTGTGTAGACCAGGCTGACCTCGAACTCACAGAGATCCCAAGTGCTAAGATTAATGGCGTGCACTATCAGCACCCGGCTAAAGATTTACTTATTATGTCTACAGCGTTCTGCCTGCAAGTATGCCAGAAGAGGGCATTATAGATAATTGTGAGCCACCAGGTGGCTGCTGGCAATTGAACTCGCAACCTCTGGAAGAGCAGCCAGTGCTCCCAACCACACAGCCATCTCTCCAGCCCATATGCACGTTTCTTCAAGAAGTCAAAAATTTGTAACAGAAATGATCTCCAACATTGAAACTACAAATCAATCTATGATCAAAATATTTTAAAGCCTTATTTACTTTATTTTTATGCATATGAATATTTGCCTGCATGTCTTTGAACCACACACATGCCTAGTGCCTGCAGAGGTCAGAAGAGGCATTAGGTCTCCCGGCCCGGCCCACAGCTAGAGCTACTGTGTGAGCCACCACACGGGCACTGGGAACCTTCAGGCCTTGTTTTCTCTGCAATCCCAACAGTGCTCTTCACTCCAGAGCCACCTCCCCAGGCCCTCAACGTGTGATTCTGAACACACAAATAACTTTTCTTCCCTTTTTCAGTCAAGTACTCAGATAGCCCAGGCTGGTCTTTAACTCCCTCTGGAATTGAGATAATTTTGAACTCTAACCCTCCTGCCTTCACCTCCCAAATGCTGGGGTTATAGGCAAGATCCTCTAGTTAGTGTGGTGAGAACCAGGGTCTCATGTACGCTAGAGGAGCACTCATCACCTGAGCCACTTCCAACTGTGAGAGCTGCATTTTGTGCACTGAGCAACAACATAAATAACTCTCTCTGTCAGAAGAGGCTGGAAATAGCATAAAGGTGTTTTCCAGAACGATGCGGATGTATTCTTGTGAAGTCTGGTGTAATTCAAAATATACTGTTGCCTGTATTTTGAGTTAACAGGGTATCTGTCCACTGGACAGAGCCTATCTAAAGTCAGTCAGCCAGCCATCATTCTACTACCACAAGCAGAGGCAGCCCAGGTGTGGTGGGTCATGCCATCAATTCCAGCAGCACTTGGGAGGCAGAGGTGAGCAGATCTCTGGAAGCTTGAGGCCAGCCTGATCTAGTTTCAGGCCAGCCAGGGCTACATGATGAGATTTTTATCTCAAGCAAGCAAACTCAAACAAATATTAAATATAGAAACATTCCTTAATTTATCGTTTTTTTTGTTTTTTTTAACTGATATTTATTTATTTTATTTATTTATTTATTTTTTTTTGGTTTTTCGAGACAAGGTTTCTCTGTGGTTTTGGAGCCTGTCCTGGAACTAGCTCTTGTAGACCAGGCTGGTCTCGAACTCACAGAGATCCGCCTGCCTCTGCCTCCCAAGTGCTGGGATTAAGGCGTGCGCCACCACCGCCCGGCCTTAACTGATATTTATTGAGCTCTACATTTTTCTCTGCTCCCCTCTCTGCTTCTCCCCTCTCCCCTTCAATTCTCCCCCAAGGTCCCCATGCTCCCAATTTACTCAGGAGATCTTGTCTTTTTATACTTTCTACTTTCCATGTAGATTAGATCTCTGAAAGTCTCTCTTAGTGTCTGCATTGTTGTCTAAGTCCTCTGGGATTGTGGTTTGTAGGCTGGCTTTCTTTGCTTTATGTTTAAAAACACCTATGAGTGAGTACATGTGATAATTGTCTTTCTGTGTCTGGGTTACCTCACTCAAAATAATGTTTTCTAGCTTCATCCATTTTCCTGCAAAATTCAAGATGTAGTTATTTTTTTCTGCTGTGTAATACTCCATTGTGTAAATGTACCACATTTTTCTTATCCATTCTTCAGTCGAGGGGCATTTAGGCTGTTTCCAGGTTCTTGCTATGACAAACAAAGCTGCTATGAACATAGTTGAGCACATGTCCTTGTGGCACAACTGAGCATCCTTTGGATATATACCCAAAAGTGGTATTGCTGGGTCTTGAGGAAGGTTGTTTCCTAATTTTCTGAGAAATTGCCATTCTGACATCCAAAGGGGTTGTACCAGCTTGCATTCCCACCAGCAATGCAGAAGTGTTCCCTTTTCCCCACAACCTCTCCAGCATAAATTGTCATCAGTGTTTTGATCTTGGTCATTCTTACAGGTGTAAGATGGAATTTCAGAGTTGTTTTGATTTGGATTTCTCTGATGACTAAGGATGTTGAACATTTTCTTAAGTGTCTTTCAACCATTTTAGATTCCTCTATTGATAATTCTCTGTTTAGGTCAGTATTCCATTTTTTTTTTTTTATTGGATTATGTGATCTTTTGGTGTCCAATTTCTTTAGTTCTTTGTTATTTTGGAGATCAGACTTCTGCCTTGATGTGGGGTTAGTGAAGATCTTTTCCCATTCTGTAGGCTGTTGTTTTGTCTTATTGACCGTGTCCTTTGCTTTACAGAAGCTTTTCAGTTTCAGGAGGTCTCATTTATAAATTGTTTCTCTCAGTGTCTGTGCTGCTGGGGTTCTATTTAGGAAGTGGTTCCCTGTGCTAATGTGTTCAAGTGCACTTCCCACTTTCTCTTCTGTGAGGTTCAGTGTGGCTGGCTGTATGTTGAAGTCTTTGATCCATTTGGACTTGAGTTTTGTGCATGGTGATAGATATGGGTCTATTTTCATGCTTCTACATGTTGATATCCAGTTATGCCAGCACCACTTGTTAAATATGCTTTTTTCCATCTGATATTTTTTGCTTCTTTATCAAAGATCAGGTGTTCAAAGATGTGTGGATTGATATCTGGGTCTTCTATTCAGTTCCATTGGTCCTCCTGTCTGTTCTTATATCAATACCAGGCTGTTTTCAGTACTGTAGCTCTGTGATGGAGGAAGGTCATTGGTTAAATAATAAAGAAACTGCTTGGCCCTCATAGGTTAGAACATAGGTGGGTGGAGTAAACAGAACAGAATGCTGAGAGGAAGAGGAAGTGAGGTAAGACTCCATGCCTCTGCTCTCCAGGGCAGACGCGATGAAGCTCCGACCCAGGATGGACGTAGGCTAAAATCTTCCCGGTAAGCGACCTTGGGGTGCTACACACATTATGAGAAATGGGCTAGTCCAGGTGCGAGAGTTAGCCCAGAAGAGGCTAGGTATAATGGGCCAAGCAGTGTTTAAAAGAATACAGTTTGTGTGTTGTTATTTCGGGGCATAAGCTAGCCAGGTAACCAGGAGCTGGGGCAGCAGGAACACAGCCCGCAGCTCATACTACAGCTCTGTAGTAGAGTTTGAAGTTACGGATTGTGATGCCTCCAGAAGTTCTTTTATTGTACAGGATTGTTTTGGCTATCCTGGGTTTTTTGCTTTTCCAAATGAAGTTGAGTACTGCTCTTTCAAGGTCTTTGAAGGATTTTGCTGGGCATTACTTACCAGTTTTAAAAACTGGAACTTAGTAGTTTCTCATTTCAGAAGCCAGGCATAGTGACTCACTCAGGAGACTGAGACAGGAGGCCTGGCATGAGTCTGAGGACAACCCGGATCACCCTGCCCAAAACAACAGAGAGAATAAAAAAGAGGATTTTGGGGGCTGGAGAGAAGGCTCAGTGGTTAAGAGCATTGCCTGCTCTTCCAAAGGTCCTGAGTTCAATTCCCAGCAACCACATGGTGGCTCACAACCATCTGTAAAAAGGTCTGGCACCCTCTTCTGGCCTTCAGGCATACAGACAGAATATTGTATACATAAATAAATAAATAAATATTAAAAAAAAAGAGGATTTCAGGGTTGAAGAATAGCTCAGGTGGGGTGTCTGCTGAGCATGGAGGCCGGGTGTGATGCTCAGGTGGGGTGTCTGCCGAGCATCGAGGCTGGGTGTGATGCCCAGGTGGGGTGTCTGCCGAGCATGGAGGCCAGGTGTGATGCCCAGCATCACAGATACAGAACAGAGAGACTCACTAGTGCAGAAAGGGTCTTTATGGAGATCTCCCCTGGGACCACTCCTTCAAACCATGGATGTCTTCACAGTTCTTAGAAGCCAGCTCTCAACTGTGAGTCTCCAATGCTGCCAGTAGTGTGAACTCGGGTATTTTTACCACCCACACGACAGCGAATGCAGGTCTGGACAGGCGTCAGCACAGCACCTGACAGCAGCCTGGCTCAGACATCCGACTCAGACACGTGGAAATGGAGTGCAGTAAGGCATTGGTGCAGACTTGTTCAGTCACCTATATGTCAAGCCCCAATCCAGAAGGAGCCTCTACCTGAACACTAAGAATCTGTCTTTGTCATCCATGAACAGAGACTGCTTCCTTGAACTCCAACAGCACACAGTACGGAGCTAGGCCGGGTCAGAATGCTGGCCTAGTATGTGGCAGGCGGGCAATTTAATCCCCCACAGTGCAAAAGCAGCCAAACACAAACCTGCCCCAAACAAATATACTGTGAACATTCTAGTATTTTCTATCTAGGGTTAGGCTGGCCTTGAACTCACAGAGATCTGCCTACCTCTGCTTCCTGAGTGCTGGGATTAAAGGCATGTACCACTATTGCCCAGTTAACAAAAATAGGCAACTGTCTTTTTATTTTATTTATGCTATTTTATTATTTGTTTGTGGCAGGTTCTCTATGTGGTATTCTTGGTTGGTCTGAAACTTGCTATGTAGACCAGGATAGCTTTGAACTCACAGAGATCCTCCTGCCCCTGCCCCTCAGTGCTGGGATGAAAGGTGTGCACCACCACACTCAATAAGCTATCTATATAAAAGAAAAACAAACCAAAAACCCTGGGGCTGGAGAGACAGCTCAGCAGTTAAGAGTACTAACTGCTCTTCCAAAGGACTGGGGTTCAAATCCCAGCACCCACATGGCAGCTCCTGTAAACCCAGTATCTGAACCTACACACAAAGACACATGCAGACAAAACGCCAGTACACACAGAGTAAAAAATATAAAAATACTATCTTTTTCTTTCTAATTGATACTTTGCCAGCATGTATGTCTGTGTAAGGTTGTCAGATCCTAGAGTTACAGACAGCCGTGAGCAGCCATGTAGTTGCTGGGAATTAAACTTGGGTCCTCTGGAAGAGCAGCCAGTGCTTTTAACCGCTGAGTCATTTCTCCAACCCTGTCTCTCCCATACGGGTGCACAGCTCAGAAAAGCACAAACAGGTAGGGCCCACAGACCTGCTTTACCGGTAGCTCAGGTGGGCCAGCTCTTTCCGAAGTGGGGTTCCCTCATGGTAGGTGTCTGGCAGGCACAGATGCCATCTCACCCTCACTATCAGAGCACCCAGATTCTGTTCAGTTTCAAAATGCACCTCAACTAGGGAAGGCATGCCTGAGCAAGGTACCCAGGGGTGCTGCACGGGACCATTTCGGGCCAATAGTTCCCAGCAGGATCACTTGCGGGAAAGATTTCTACCACTCTAGGGAGACTGGACAAAAAGAAACACTACATGTCTTGCACGTCAGGCAGGGACCTGAAACCTGGAACTACTGCAGGTATCTTGTGACCCTAAAGCGAAGGCCAAAAAACCCGGTGAGACACTAACCTAGAGCTGGGACCAGTGCTGTCAGCACTCAAGTAGCTAACCTTGGACAACTCAGGGTGGAGGCGGGTGCTAGTCAGAATGTTCATCTGTGGCTGACAGCTTCAGCTACTTTCTTGATTCAAAAAGCAGTTTTCCAGCCAGGCGGTGGAGGTGCACGCCTTTAATCCCAGCACTTGGAGGCAGAGGCAGATGGATCTGTGAGTCTGTGACCAGCCTGGTCTACAGAGCAAGTGCCAGGATAGCCAGGACTGTAACACAGAGAAACCCTGCCTTGAAGGAAAAAGGAAAACCAGAGGTGGAAGCTGAAGCTCTCTGAAGACAAATCCGTAAGAGTTAAAAGCTGTGGCTCGAAGCTCCCTGTGGAGGGCAGAAAGCTCAGCCCCAGAGGAGCTTCTGGGGGCAGCTCTAAGTCAAGTGCTGCAGGACACCCAGAAATAGGACGGGGTCTCAGCACACTGCACTGGCATGTGCATCTCTGGCAACTACACAGGGAAAGGACCACACTGAGGACACCAAGAAATAAAAGGCCAGCAGAGGGCCAAGAGAAGCAACCCATATGGTTTTCCTTTCAATGAAATATTTTAAGCATCAAACAAAAATGGGGCTGGGGAGTTAGCTATTAGCAAGCATATTCAGCTCTTGCAGAGGATCTGGGTTTGTTCCTAGCACCCACATTAGGGAGTTCACTACTGCCTGCAACTCCAGTTTTAAGAGATTGCATGCCTCCTGGCACCTGTAGAGAGCCAAGAAACATCCACTCCCGCGCACACACGTGCACACCACACATACACACGTGCGCACCATAGGATACTCTCTGAGATGAGATACAACCAGACTCCAGATTGACTCCCTGTGCAGTAAGCTCTGCTAGGCAGCTGACCTCTGTAGCATCAGTGAGCAAAGAGGAAGCTGCTGACTCTGCCTTTCAGGCAGATGGAAACCCTTATCTGAGCATTTGAGCCCAGTGTCCCGACAGTGGAGCATCTGGAGGCAGGGGGTGCAGTCAGTGTTTGCTGAAGTCACTGTGAACCCATACACACCCTTCCTAGTGACTCAAGATCCTTCCTGGAATGTGGAGCTGGATAGGAAAGCAACTGTTCTGGAAGACTCTGCTGGACTTGTTTCACTGAACAGGAGACTGGCTGTTATCCCAGTAATTCAACCTCTATTCAACAGGCTTCCAGCACCAGCTAGTCCAAACACAGCACAATGCTCTCTGCGAGCAGACTCTAATCTCCCTACTTAGCTACTGAATTAACTGCTCACCACTGGGTGCCATCCAGTTATGTGATAAGCTGAGGAGAAGAGTTTTTCTTTCCTTACTTCTTATTTAGGTTTTGACACAGAGTTCTGAGATAACCAGGATAACTCTTGGCCCTCTTGCCTCACTGTCCCAAATGCTGGGTACAGGGGCGGAGGCGCCTTTCCCAGCTCACAGATCATTACTCCAGTTTTTGGTTGGTTTTGTGTTTTTGTACAAGGCCTCCCTCTATGTAGCTCTAGCTTCTAGACCTTGCTGTATAGGCTAGGCTAGCCTCAGACTCATTGCGCTACCTACCTTTGCCTCCGGAGTGCTAGGACAAAAGGCACGTGTCAACACACGGCTACTTCAGCTGCCACATGGCAGACAGATAATTTGGGTAGTTATCTACACGGAAGTGTGCTATTGTTACAATACTTTTAAATTCTCCAATCCCATTAAATTGGTCACTTTTCTGACTATTACCTGCTAGCATTTAAGGGAACTAACACAAATGACCAAACTTACAAAATTCACCCTACCTATGATTGGGAGGTAGGGAAGATTTAATTGTTGACAGCAAGGAAACCCGGTTTGGTATCTTTGGTGCTTAGTTTAGAGAAACAAAATAATTAAAATAATTACAGCATTACTGTAGAGTGAGAGGACAATAGAGTGGCTCTAACTTAAAAAACAAAACAAAAAACGGAAAAAGGAACTGAAATGAAGGTTCCTATGGGCAAAGCTCAGATGCCCACTGGTCTTGCAAATGGGCAGGTACAGGGACAGAAAGCTATGGCTGGAGAGTAAGGGTCCATCCACCCCTCACCTCCACACCCACTAGCCAAATCACTCACACTATACTTAAAGCCTTAAAATCACCAATAAAAAATGAGACGCAGATATGAAAACACCAAGATCTTATCATGTAGCCCTGGTTAACCTGCAACTCACAATGCGGACCAGGCTGGCCCTGTGCTCACAGAGAGCCACCTGTCTCCGCCTCTTGAGTATGGGGATGAAAGGTGTGCACTGTCATGCTGGGCCTGGCTTTTTACATTTTTATCTATTACTTCAAGAGTGCATGTACACACACTCATATATAACAATGAGAATACAGAAATTCTCGTAAAATTTGGTTCTTTTCTCTACTATATGGGTCTGGGAGCTGAACATCAATCTGGCGTGGCAGCGACTATCCTTACAAGCTTAACCCTTTCTTTGTCTTTGAGACAGGGTCTCATGCAGCCCAGGCAAGCAACTCTGCTACCTGGAAATCACTATATAAACCAGGCTAGTCTCAGACTTGTAGGATACCTGCTTCTGCCTATTTTCAATTACATGTATTATTTTGTGTGTTTGCACCGAGCTCCTAAGTTGGGGTCAGAGGACAACTTGCAAGAGAACTATTGTTCCCTCTTTCTTCCATGGGCTCTGGGTATCACTCAGGCTGTAGTCTTGACAACAGGCGCTCTACCTGTCAAGCCCTCTTCTGCCACCTCATCTTTTATGTATTTCTAACGACCTTCCCTATTATGATTCGGATATTTGAGAATAGCCCGGAGACGCCTACTGTGGATAAGAAAGGCTTTGGCAGGCAAAAACACAAAGGAAACAGATGTTTCTGTTTCCAAATGTTCACATTAAAAAAAAAAAAATGCTTGGCCAGGCGTGGTGGTACACGCCTTTAGTCCCAGAACCTGGGAGACAGAATAGAGGCAGGCGGATCTCTGCAGGTTCAAACCCAAGCTGGTCTACACAGTAAATTCCAGAGCTCACAAAGGAGACATTGTCTTTAGCTGAGCGTGCTAATATATGCCTTTGATCCCTATTCGGGGGCCAGGAGCAGGTGGAGACAGAGTGAGAGCCAGGCAAGACAACACTACACAGTGAGACCCTGCCTCAGCGACAACAGATGAGCATGAATGCTTTGCCTGTATGTGTATGGCCCAAGGAGGCCACTAGGAGGTGTCAGATCCCCAGGGACTAGCGTCACCTGCAATTGTTAGCAGCAATGGTGCCAGGAATGGAACCTGGCTTCTCTGGAAGAGCAGCCAGAGCCATCTCCCAGCTCGATCCGAGTAAGATGGGTATGTGTCTTCTTCCTTTACTGACAACGTCCTCTTCGCCTATGAATGGGAAGGCCAGGAAGAACAGCCATGGCTAGCTCTCAGGTCCATCCGCAGGTGCGTGATTACTGAGCAAGACTGTGCTCTCTGACTCCTGGGCAAACTGAACTCCACACTGAGGCTTGCCCTCCCCTAAACAGCAGGAGCTGGACAGTTACAAAGCGAGCACAAGCAACTCAGCAGCAAGTCCGCAAGAACACAAGGAACTGCAAACGTGCCAAAGCAGTGTCCTCCTCAGTGTGGAAGTCTGTGAGGCTGTCTGCACTGTGATGATGGTGGTATGGGGGCGGGGGTCTGGCACACGGTAGGAATGCACCAGGATTGCTAGATGTAATAAAAGGACAATCTGGGACCAAGAATGGCTCTTTTTGAAGTCCTGCCACAAATTTTATGTGGGTGGGCATCTGGTTTCAACTCTCAAAGCCTAGAGTATAAGTCTATTCTAGTTTGTGACGATTAGCACTGGAGAATATATTAGTTACAACACATTTACTCTAGAAAGAGGAGTTGGGTCATCGGTCAGCAACCCGGAGAGAGGCTGGCAACTGCAGTGTGTGTGTGCAGAAGCTCCAGTGCAGCTCCTCCTCCTCACCCCGTCCTCTGTGTACCCATGCTTTCTGTGCATGAGTGTGTGATGTATGCAGGCCAGTTTCGAGTGCAGTAGTCAGAGCCACACCAGATGTCTTCCTCAATCCACCTTTTTAGTGTGAGTTTCTTTTGCTGTTTTTTTTGTTGTTGTTGTTATGTTTTGTTTTGTTTTCTGAAAGACAGGGTCTCACTGTTACTCTGGCTGGCCTTGAACTCATAGAGTTCTACACGTCTCTGCCGCTAAGTGTTGGGATTAAAGGGAACCCCACTGTACCTGGCTCACTTGTTACTTTTTATGTGAGTGCCAGGGATACTAACTCAAGTCCTCATACTTGCAATCACTTTACCGACTAAGGCATCTCCCCACCCTTGGTTTTGTTTGTTTGTTGGAGGTATGTGTCATGGGGCTGGGGGTGAACTGGAATGGTCATCGCCCTGCCCCGCCTCCCACATGCCAGGACTACAGTGCACCACCTTACCGACAGAACGGAGTCACAGACCTCAGATCTATGCCAAAGCAACAGAATAAACCCTACAGAGTTGTTAGGTTGTTTCCTAACTCATTTCTCTGTCTGAAAAAGTGCCTAAAAGACTACAGAAGGAGGCTGTGTAGCTAACATATATCAAATTCTAATCTATGTTTGCAGAGAACACTCAGTGACACCTCCTGCTGCCACTAATCCCCTCTAATGTACTTCTTGTTTGTCAGCAATCCAAACCAGCCTAGCTGATCCCTAGACAACCCAAATTGCCACCAAGGAATATTCCATTCTTCTGAGAGTTAATACTGACTGCTACCTGGTCAGGCTTCAGAGTGCCTCAGAAAAAAAAGCCTGTGGGCATGTGGTGAGGGATTACCTAGATCAGGGTTTGGGGGTGGGAAGAGCTGGGGTCCTGGGTTGAGTGAAAAGGAGAAGGGAGGTGAGCACCGGCACTCACCCACCTGCTTCCTAACTGCTGCCATGCGACCAAACCACTGAGCCCGGTCTCCAACCCGGAAAGACAGGCTTTCTCTGTGTAGCACTGGCTATCCTGGAACTCATTCTGTAGACCAGGCTAGCTTCAAACTCAGAGATCCACCTGTCTCTACCTCTGGAGCATAGAGATTAAAGGCATGCACCACACTGGCTGGCTATGCCCTGACATGAGCATGTATATGCTACAGATTGCGTGTGGAAATAAGAGGACACCTTGGTGAAGCTGGTTCTCTTCTTACATCTTTTTTTTTTTTTTGGGTTTTCGAGACAGGGTTTCTCTGTGGTTTTGGAGCCTGTCCTGGAACTAGCTCTTGTAGACCAGGCTGGTCTCGAACTCACAGAGATCCGCCTGCCTCTGCCTCCCAAGTGCTGGAATTAAAGGCGTGTGCCACCACCGCCCGGCCTCTTCTTACATCTTCATAAGGTTCTGGTTCAGGGACCGGACTCAGGTCAGGTTCACACGCAGGCTTGCGTGGTCAGTACTTCTACTCACCGAGCCATCCTGCCAGCCGTAGACACTTTCATCCTCCCAGTACTTCTGGAATACAATACGGGGACGATACCTTCTTTGTCTGCAGGAGCACAGGCAGGACTGCAGGGCTGTGCCGGCAGACAACTGGCAGCAGGTGAAATGCTAACTCAGGGTGTCCTCCCATGACAGGCATTTTCAAGCATCTTATACCTATTTCATTCACCCCTCTTCCTCCAAAGGGGTGCTATGTACTTTCCAGGGAGCATCCTTCCCTGACTCCTCAGCACACTTCCTACTGAAAACACCTGTGCAACTTTACTGCTTGTCTGCAGGAGAGGCTTGGATGCAGGAGCTGCATCTTGGCTGCCCTGTGTAACAGAAAGAGCTCAATGTGTGATTCTCAAAAAGCACAGAGGTGGTGAGATGATTCAGCAGGGAAAGGAGACACTTGTGCTGACAAAGTTCACGACCTGAACTCGATCCTCAGAACCAGTTCCTGCGACTCTCACACATGTGAGAGAGCATAGCATGGCTGAGCCTATAAGCACATTTACATGGGGGATGGGAGGGGAAGGAAAAACTATCCAGCCACACAAGGAAAAGAAGAGCTTTCCAGAGCTAGACATCAACCCAAATGTGCGCTGTAAGACAGAACTGTCAAGCCACTCCTGCAGACAAGCAGTAAAGTTGCACAGGTCCAGGCACATCTTCCCTTCATCTCTTTCATCTCTGGTCTTCTCCATCTTGCCTGAATCCACAACTGCATGACAGTAACTCAAACATCACTTTGCCTTAGGCACCCTGAAAACGACAGAAGCCAACCAAATCTAGACCTGATTCTGCAGCACGGATCCTCCTAACTAGTCCACAGTCCCATTCTTTTGAAATAACCAGGCAAAGGTTCTGAGAGTCCCAGACCTACGGAGGCAAAGTACAAAGTCATACTGTCCCTCAGGACCTACTTGCACCCTGAAAATCCTACGACCTCAGATGCTATAAGACATGAGACCCTCACTCTGCTCCAGAGCAAAGGAAAAGCATGTCATACTATTCTCTCAAATCTTCACATTTTTCAAATTCTGTGTGCATGTATACCTGCAGGCCAGAAGAGGACACCAGATCTCAATATAGATGGTTGTGAGCAGCCATGTGAGTACTGGGAATTGAACTCAGGACCTCTGGAAAAGCAGCCCGTGCTCTTAACCTCTGAGCCATCTCTCCAGCCCCATAAGCAAGTGGATTCTAAGAGTTTAAGGCGAGCCTGATCCCCTGTCTCAAAAACCAAAATAACAATCAACTCAGGCAGTGGTAGAACATGCCTTTAATCCCGCACTTGGAAGGCAGAGGCAGGCGGATCTCTGTGAGTTTGAGGCCAGCCTGGTCTACAAGAGCGAGTTCCAGGACAGGCTCCAAAGCTACAAAGAAACCTTGTCTCAAAAATCCAATTTAAAAAAAGTAATGGAGCTAGAGAGATGGCTCAGAGGTTAAGAGCACTGCCTGCTCTTCCAAAGGTCCTGAGTTCAATTCCCAGCAACCACATGGTGGCTCACAACCATCTGTGATGAGGTCTGGTGCCCTCTTCTGGGCTGCAGGCATACATACAGACAGAATATTGTATACATAATAAGTATTTTTAAAAAAATAAAATAAAAAATAAAAAAGTAATAATAATAATAATAATGATAACAACAATGATAATAATAATATTTTATCTTCTACTGGTCATTCTTTTATTATTTCTTTACTTATTTTATTTGTGAGGCAGAGACCCACCTTTTGCTCCTACATGATAGACTAAAGGTGTTTATTTATTGAGACAGTGTCTTGCTATGTATCCTACCTGTCTTGGAACTCAATTCTCTATATAAACCAGGTTGGCCACAAATTTACAGTGATCTTCCTGCTTCTGCCCCCAGTGCTGGGATTACAGGCATGAAACACTACAGCATGCTGGTCATTCTGAGAAGTTTCTGAAAGCCGAGTTATCACAGGCAGAGGCTCTACAGGTTTGAGCACAGTCATCCTTGGGCAGAAGTTAGTTTGAGTGTGATCTGAGAAATTGCTCTGCAGCACCAAACTCAATCTGCTGGGGGATTCAGGGAGAAGAATCCTTTCCTTCCAAATAGAGACCTATGAGGCACACATGCAGACCCTGATTTTGAAGGGTCTGAGGATGGCCAGGCTACAGCCACAAGGAGACAAGCCAAGGCAAAAGCCAAAGAAGCGACAAGGACAGTGAGGACAAGAAGGGAGGACTGAGATGTAGCTCGGAGAGAGACAGGCAGGACAAGAGTGACAGAGCCTGAAGCCTAGAAGAATGCTCTGGGTATGAAAACTCTCACGTGACTTCAGCAAGCGCTCGACCAGTAAGAATGTCAGGCAGGTTTCCACTGTTGTTTGACATAGGGCCTCACGTATGTAGCTCAGGCTGCCCGATTCACTATGCTGCCAAGGAGGACCTTGAACTTATGGTTCTCCTGCCTGTGCCTTGGTAGTGCTAGGATTATAGGCAGGAACAGTTTCTTCAGTGTTGGGGGTTAGTTAAACTCTGGGCTTCAGGAATGCTCAGTAACCACTCTGCAAACTGAGTCACATCCCCAGCCCACAGAATCTTTTTGCTTGGTTTTGGCGATACTAGGAGTTGACCCTTGCACATCTTAGTCAAGCCCTTTGCCACTGAACCGTATTCACAGGCCTGGTATGTCCTAAGTGCTATTTTATATGTCTGTAAAATTAGGCTTAACTCCCTCTACAACAAGCAACTAGATTTAAAAAAAATACTATGTGTGGCAAGGAAATACCTGAGGACAAGAGAACCACACTGCTGCATCCGTCACAAGTCCTAAGCGAGGCCCCATGGAAGAGTTGAGCACAGTGCTGCCCCTACAGGCTGAGGAGAAACACCAGCTGCTTCCTCCTGCGCTCGCTCGCGCGCTCTCCCCCCCCCCCCCCCCCCCCCCCCGAGGCTAAGAGCTCTTTTGGAGAGGGGAGACTACTGGGGACCGGCCCCTGGGTCTTGCACACACTAGGAAAGTACTCCTCCACCTGAGCCACATCCCTAGCCCTCCTGGGCTCTAAGTTCTCAAACTAAGGGAACCCAGGGCTCACAATTTGACTTTTGTTTATCCTGGCATATTTAGTAAGGTGTAGAGGTGTGGTCAAGGAAACAGCCCATGTAAGCTGCACACCATATGACTAAAACCCTACCATCTCTCAAGCTGCACTGTCACCAGCCACGGTGACAGGAGCCAGGGCCCCGTCTCCTGTAGGTAACAGAATGAGCTACACTAGCCAGCTGGTTCCCGTTAACACTGATACCTGATCTATGACAAGTACCAGAGATGAAGCTGGAAGAGAGCCACAGAGGTCACAAAGCCCTGCAGACATCACTAGATACACGCGCTACTGACAGCCTTCCTCCTACAGAGAATGCTGACAAGCACTGCATGTCAACACTGTAGCAGCAGGGAAGAGGTGGCCATTACATGCTCTCTCTGATCACAGCACACCACTCAGTAGTACCCACAGGCCTCTGCACATACCTCCTCGCAGACTTCCCGGACCGCTGCCACACTTGGCTCCTCCTCGGGCTCCATGCCTCCTCCAGGGACAATCCATCGGTCTGGATGGCGGCTACTGCTCACAAGCAGCACCTGAAGTCAGAGGTCACACGGAGGGTTAAACATTCAAGAAAACACTCACAAATCAGTCCAAATAGAAGGAATTCCACAGTAACTAAAAAACAGCTCTTGTTTACAGCCACAAATAACTTTTTTACGAGGTAGTGTCTCGTGTTGGGAACAGCAGGCATGCTGCCCAGTACATGCCAAGGGCATCTGCTGGGAACCACTGCGGGCTGTGGTCTTTACCCTCCCCTCACACCCAGCTGCCTGTCTCATCCTTCTCCCCTCCATTCTCCTCCTTCTCCTAAGCCCTGGGAACACAGAACTGATGCGCTGACAAATAGAACAGATGCACTGACAAGCCTGGAAAAGCTGAGACAGAGAGCCAGGAAATCAGTCCTTGTCTGTGGACGCCAGCACAGCCACACCGCTCTCCCCCAGTGCACGGCACACCCCGAGAGCTGAGCTCACTCTCGGCTCCGGAGCAGAACTTCTACTACTCACAGCTGCAACAACAGCCGACAAGAGCAGCTCTTTTTATTACTTTTAAATGTGATCATTTTATGTGCACAGAGGTACGTCTGTGCGCCATGTACATGAAGGCCAGAGGAGGGTGTCAGATCCACTGGAACGGGAGTTACAGACAGCTGTGAGCTGCCATGTGGAAGCTGGGATCTGAACCTGGGTCCTCTGGAAGAACACCCAGAGCTCTTTAATTGCTGACCCATCTTTCCAGCCCTGGAATTCTTTTATTTAATTTTTTAAATTTTTATTTATTTATTTTTTTAGGTATGCGTACTCTATCTGCACATATGTCTGCACGCCAGAAGAGGGCATCAGATTCTATTATAGATAGTTGTGAGTCACCATGTAATTTCTGGGAATTGAACTTAGGAACTCTGGAAGAGCAAGCAGTCAGTGCTCTTAACCCTTGGAGGATTTTTGTAAAAATGTATTTATTATGTATAGTGTTCTGCTTGCACACTAGAAGAGGGAACCAGGTCTCATTACAGATGGTTTTGAGCCACCATGTGATTGCTGGGACTTGAACTCAGGACCTCTGGAAGAGCAGCCAGTGCTCTTAACCTCTGAGTATCTCTCCAGCCACCCACCCCTCTGCAGAGTTCTTTTTTAATGCATACTATTCTTAGAAGTTCTGGCTGGGTCTAAGTAAAAACAAATATTTTTTAAATCTTTAATAAATGAATAAATCACTTAATAAATGCATATGAAATAAAAATCTACTAGCTAATAATTCCATAATGAGCATGGTGAAGCATGTCTATAATCCCAGAGTTTAGGAAGCAGAGGCAGGAAAATCAAGAGCTCCTGTCCCAGCATCAGAGAAAGGAACCAATACAGCTCCCAACCCAGGAGTCATCTCTGCTGGGATTGCCCCAGCAAGGATGACTTCTGCTTGTTCTAGAGCTACACTGGTTACCGCGTGTGAGTGTTCTGTCTGCATGTATGTGTATGGAAAAGGATAACACTGAACTGGAGACATGGCTCAGCAAGTAAAGGCACTGCTCCTCCTAATCACCTCTTACAGAGGACCCTGGTTCAGTTCCCAGTAGCCACATGGCAGCTCACAATGGTCTAAAACCTTCTTCTGCCCTCTGTGGGCACTGCATACATATACATGGAGGCAAAGTGTCTGTCACACAAAACAAAAATAAATAAAATTTTAAAGGGGGAGGCATCAGACACTGGAACTGAAGTAACAGACAGTTACGCACTGCCATGTAGGTTCTGGGAACTGAACCTACAACTCTGGAAGAACAGCAAGAACCCCAGCCCCTCTGAGGAGTTTATTAATACGATTATACCGTAGTTTACTTAACCAGCCTTCTTCTTTTGATTTTTGTTTGTTTTTCAGTGTTGGAGTCCAAACCAAGATCTTCTGCAAGCTAGGGGCATACTCTACCACTAAATCGCAGCCCTGCCAGCCTCCTGATGCACACCAGGGCTATTTCCAATTTCCTGCTGGTAGAATCAAGCTGCGATAAGCAGTCTTTATGCTAATCATCCCACACGTGAGCGAACTAGTAGACGTCATGGTTCACCCCACGAATTCTCACTCCAATGAAAAGTTTAGAGTGAGCATTAAGGTCTCTTAGCTACTTTTCTATTGCTGTGAAGAGACACCAGGATCAAGAAAGCATTCAATTTCGGGGGGGGGGGGCGGGGAGAGGGGAGAGATCAGCATCCTAACTGGGAATGGCGTGGGCTTTTTAAACCTTAAAGCCCACCCCCAGTGACCTACCTATTCCAACAAGGCCGCACCTCCTAATCCCTCCCAAACAGTTCCACCAACTGAAGAAATCAAACATTGAAGCATAAGCATACAGTGGCCATTCTCATTCAAATCACCATATATGATCTGATTTTGGAATGTTTCCCAGAATCTCATGTTTTCACAGCATTGAATCTCCCGCTTGTGGCATTTTTTTTTTAGAGTGTCAGAGCTTTCTGTTGAGTCCTGGCTGGCAGAAATGTGACTTGGAGAACGCCTTTGAAGGCTATGCCTACTCCACGTCCTGGCCTGTGTGCTCAGCTTCCCAGTCTACTGTTCTCTCAAGAGCATCTTCCACCATGCAGTCTACTCTGTTGTCTCTGCATCATGGACCAAAAGCCGTATGAAACCATGAACCACAATGACATTTCCACCTGTGAGTAACTTTTGCCAAGTATATGGTCAGTGTAATGCAAACACTAATACAGAAAACTGATTCCAGGAGATAGATCAATGCAGCAACTACACATGACCATATTGGTTCTTAGGCCCTGGGTTTGTGGGAAGAAAGTGGAAGAGGTTGGAAGTGCAGTCTTGGAATCCGGGACCACGGTACGCTGTTGCTTAACTACATTTCAATTGTTCAATTTTACCAATAAAGACAAAGGAGCCAGATGCAGGGTGACAGCTCAGAGGGGCAGAGAAAGCATCAGCTCACCTTCCTCCTTTGCCAACATCCCAGAAAAAGTCGTCTCAAATGAAATGTCTCAAACTCAATGTCTGTCCCTTCTACTTCCTGTGCATCTCCCTATCTGTCCTCCTGACTCCCTCTTACTCTCTGTAACAGGAGGGCCGGATTGTTGGGGTTTCTTTTCTGCCCAGTTCCCACAGCCAGTAAATCCCAAAGAAAATCACACAGAGTTCTACATAAGTTATAAACTAATTAGCCCATTAGCTCAGGCTTCTTATTAACTCTTATAACTTATATTGGCCCATTATATGTTAGCCACATGGCTCGGTACCTTTTTCAGCAAGGCAGGTTACATCTTCCTTCTTCAATGTCTGGACAGGACTGCAGAGGGAACTTCCCTCTTCCCAGAATTCTCCTGTTCTCATTGCCCTGCCTCTACTTTCTGTCTGGTTGTCTTGCCTATACTTCCTGCCTGGCTACTGGCCAATCAGCGTCTATTTAAAACATAATTGACAGAATACAGACTTGTCCCACACCAACTCTCTATGGCTTTTTCCTGTCAACTAGTTGCTTGCTCCATCTCTTGACCTATGGCTGACTTTATTTGATCCTGTTTACAGTATTCAAGCAGAAAGCTCTAGGATTAAAGGTGTGTGTTAGGACTGAGTTACACCACAGCTATAAACAGGTTTTTTCCCAACAAATAAAGAAGCAATCTCAGGTTCACTGTGTGCTCAAATACTCTGCAACAGTAAGCCTCACTTAACAGTAATCCTTTTGGGAGTTAAGAAGACTTGTACATCAAAAGGCTGGACGATGAAAACTGCTCATCGGGTCTCAATGGGGGACAGGCCAGCACTGGGAACTCAGCTGGTCAACTGCATATTGTTTTTTGGCTAATATCCTAGCTAAGTTTTGTTCAAATCCTAAAGAATGAGATTGAGTCTAAAAAGTGATGGAGGGCTGATGATGCAGCTCAGCTGGCTTCATTTGCTCCATGTCTGAAGTGCTGAATTTGGTGCCAGTACCTCATAAAATCCGTACATGCTCATCATCCCAGCTCCCAGCACTTGGGAGATGGAGGCAGGAGGATCAAAAGTTCAAGAATTTTGGCTACATAGGAAGTGGAAGGCCAGATTGGCCTAGGCTACATGAGATCTTGCTTCAGTGCCATCCCAACCTCACAAAACAAACAAATTTATTTAGCAGAGTAAATTCTAGACAGTATACATAGTCTATGGCTCTGTAACTGCTTGCTGTTTTTAGCTATTGATTTGGATGTGGAGCAGAGGGTAGCAGGAAGCTCCGGAAATACAGTCTGGGAGCACATGTTTAAAGCTCTAAGTGAAGCAAGCATTCTCACATTTATCACTGGGACAAAAGAAAATGTTGTTTGCTGTGGAACAATCTTTGCACATTGTAAATATCTATTACCCTAACTGGTTAATAAAGAGCTGACTGGCCTATACCTGGGCAGGAAGGACTGGACAGCAGAGCTAGACTAGGAGGACACTGGAAAGAAGGGGGAGTCTGAGAAGTCTGGAGCCAGGCACAGAGGAAGCAGGACATACAGAAAATGATCTAACAAGGCATAAGCCACGTGACAGAAGTTAGATGAGAAATATGGGTTAATTTAAGTTGAAACAGCTAACTAGTAACACGCCTAAGCTATTGGTCAAGTATTTAATATTAAGTCTCTGTGTGGTTATTTGGGAGCTAACCAGCAATCCCAATGAAACATTGCCTACAGGTGAGGCCTTGCTGGACGGTGGTGGTGCACACCTTTAATCCCAGCACTTGGGAAGCAGAAGCAGGCGGATCTCTGTGAGTTCGAGGTCAGCCTGGTCTACAGAGCTACTTCTAAGACAGCCAGGGTTGTTATACAGAGAAACCCTGCCTGGGGGGAGGGAGAGGTTGAGACCCCACCAATGAACGCCCTGGATATAAAAATACAAACCAATTTCAAAGACTTTTTTCCACTTAGAAAAGGGGCTGAAGAGATGGTTCAGAGGTTCAGAGCACTGGCCGCTCTTCCAAAACAAAGGTCCTGAGTTCAATTCCCAGCCATCTATGAAATCTGGTGCCCTCTTCTGGCACATACATGTCAGCCAGCAAAACACTGGATACATAATAAATAAATAAATCTTAGAAAAAAGAAAAGGTCATGGTAAGCCAGCGGTGGAACCCTAGCACTTCGTGGATCACTGTAATTCTAGCACTCAAGAGGTTGAAGCCAAAGGATTCTAAACTCCAGCTTACACATGAAGACCCTGTCTGTATCAATCAACTGAGCAACCAGAGAGAGCCAAAGGGGCCCCAAGTTGGGCGCCAAGCATACCGACCCATTTTTCAGGCACATAGCCTGTCCACGTCACCATTAAGCAAGCTGTAGCACTCTGCTCACAAACCCAACTCAAATGCTCTGTAGCCAGACCTACTGTCTGAAAGAGTCAGAGCTCGTGCCGGCAGCCTAGCCCAGAAAGCCAGCATTTTAAAACTGCCACTTTTTTTTGTTGTTGTGGCTGATGAGTTAAGAAAATTTCTCCTAAAGGAACTGCAGCAGGCCACCAGCAAACAGCAAAAAGATGCCTTAAACTGTATGTATGTATGTATATGGTTTACGTGGATTTAGCCAGCCCCACATTGCAAGGGGGAGGGCCCACTTGTTCATCCCAGTCGCCTGGCTAGTTTAGACCAGAAATAAGCACACAGAAATTGCATTAATTAAATCACTGCTTGGCCCATTAGCTCTAACTTTTTATTGGTTAATTCTTACATCTTAATTTAACCCATTTTTATTAATCTGTGTATCACCACATGGCAATGGCTTACTGGGTAAAATTCTCAGTGTCTGTTTTAGTCAGATCCATGGCATCTCTCTCTGACTCTGCCTCCCAGCATGTGATTTAATCCCCCCCCCCTCCACCTACCTAAGATCTGCCCTATCAACAGGCCCAAAGCAGTTTCTTTATTAACCAATAAAAACAACACAAAGATAGAAGGAACTCCTACACCAGTACACTGATAGAAATGGATTGCCTAAAAAAATGTCATATAGGCTCTAAGAGGACACTGCAGCCACAGTCCACAAGGGCCCAACTACATCTTCAGCTGACAGAAGGTGACAAAATCCACATGGTGCTAGCATGCAGTGACAGAATATGACACTATCCACGTGGTGCTAGCATGCAGGTTTGCGAGCTGGGTGATGAAGGCTTATACTATGGTTCAAAAGAAAAGCAAATAAGGCCACGCAATGCAGTACAGGGCTAGTTTTCTTTCCGGGATTCCATGTAAGCTGTGGTTAGTATCACACAATGGAGATAGCAGGACATGCTAGGGATGCAGGATGTCTGCTGAGGGAAGCTGCAGGAACCAAGTGAAGCTGGTCCAGGATACATGTGCTGCAAACAGCAAAGCCAAGGAGGTGGGCCTGCCACCACCATGCTCTAGATGCTGGACACAGAACTACTGGATCTGGTTGGCTCTGCTGGGCAATCTTGCCATTCCTACTGCTGGTCTGTCCTGGGAATGATGGGAAAGTTTACTCTGTGTCCTTGTATATCAGAAGTTTGTAACATTCTTCCTGATCTTGTCTGAAGCCTCAGGAGATACCCCGGACTTGAGTGCTCTGTTTTGTTCTCTGCCCTCAGGGAGCAAGTCTGAGGCCTTGATCAGAACATGCAACTGCTCTATCACTGAACCCAGCTTCCAGCTGAGACTGGATCTCAAAGCACGGTTTGGAACTGTTGAGACTTTGGAAACTTCAGGAGGAGTGAAGTTCATTGTGCATTAGAAGATGGCTATGACACATTTGGAGACATGGGCAAACATAGTTTGAATCTGAAATGTCCTCCATAAGCTCATGCTTTCAATACCTGGTCCCTGGCTTCATGTTATTGTATTGAAGGCTGGGGACAGGGCTTTAGGTTCCAACTGGGTCCTGGTCTTTAGCAGTCATAAAGGGCTTTAAGCTCTCCTGCACTCTCTGCTCCTCGGCCAGAGTGGTGCTAAGACCCAGCATTCCTGTTACCACAAACAGCCCAAACCTTCCTACTATGACTCACTGACATCTCTGAAACCACGAACCAAACCAAACCTTCCCTTCCAGAAGCTCTGTCTAGCCGGGCAGTGGTGGCGCACGCCTTTAATCCCAGCACTTGGGAGGCAGAAGCAGGCGTATCTCTGTGAGTTCGAGACCAGCTTGGTCTACAAGAGGTAGTTCCAGGACAGGCTCCAAAACCACAGAGAAACCCTGTCTCAAAAAAAAAAAAAAAAAAAAAAAAAAAAAAAAAAAATCACAGAAGCTCTGTCTGTGAACTCACCAAGGGTCACTGGGTTCCAAGACAAGAGAGCTGAACTCCTCCAGGGCCATACCTCACATCATGCCACACAGCTGGCAGGATGTGGCAGAGTGCCTCTGAGTTCAAGGCTGGTCTGGTCTACTGTGAGTTCTAAGACAGCCAGGGCTACTGCTACTTGGTCCTTCCCCAAGTTACCCCTGCTTAATAACTTGCCATCATCTACTGGTCTTTAGCTACCCCATGTGCCAGCTACGATGGAGGGAAGGAAGCTGCTGGTCATGCAGGGTGAGAAGCATATCCAGGAGCTCTGGGAGGTCAGGGTGTCTTGGCAGTGGGAAGTGCCCCAAATAGACTGCACTAAGTACAGCTAAGGGGAGCTCTGAGCAGCATGTATTTTTAGTAATGGCATACTTACAACTTGTACATGTCCAGTGAAAACTACCCCAGCCAACAGCTTGCAGAAATGACAGATGCTCCCGCATCACTACCAGAGCGCAGCCCACTCCCCACAGGACCCTGTACACTCCTTCATTCCGCTCCTACAGGCAGAGGGAACTGACTAGAACAGCGCTTCACCAGCACAGCCTGCAGTCCGTGCAGAGCAGACAGGAGTGTGCACTATGGCACACATACACCCACATACATATCACATATGCACAGACAATAATAATAATACATTTTTTTTGAGACATGTTCTTTGGCTGGCCTGGAATTTGACATACAGACAGTCTAGATCCAAACTCATAGAGATCTGCCTGCCCCTGCCTCCCAAGTGCTGGAATTTAAGGTATGCACCACCATGCCTGGTCCAATAAATTAGAAAAAAAACAACAACACTGGGGGGGGGGGTGTCAAAATAAGGTTTCACTATGTTGCCCTGTCCTTGAACTCAGACTTCTGCCTGCCTCTGCCTCCTGAGTGCTGGGATTAAAGGCGTGCGCCACCACCTGGCTAATAAAAAAATGCAGTTGAATAGTGAACGTGTGTCAGCTTACTGTGGCTGTAACTGAACTGGAAGGATCCTGCCCTCTTTCAGCAACTACACTTGTTTTGTTTTTAAGATGTATTTATTTATTATGTATACAATATTCTGTCTGTGTTTATGTCTGCAGGCCAGAAGAGGGCACCAGACCTCATTACAGATGGTTGTGAGCAACCACGTGGTTGCTGGGAATTGAACTCAGGACCTTTGGAAGAGCAGGCAATAATGCTCTTAACCAATGAACCATCTCTCCAACCCCACTTGTTTGTTTTTAGCAGTAGAAAAACTCCTAAATCACTTCTAAAGTTTCCAATTAAAGTTCACCAGGTCGTTTCTCGGCTATATATTTAATTTTTTATTATGCATATGAACGTGTGTGTATGCAGATTGTCACATGTATGGGTTTGTCACATGACTACAAGCATCCTCAGGCCAGAAGATGGCATCAAATCTCCTGAAGCTGAAATTACGTTAAGGGTGGTGATAAGGACACCCTTTCCCCAGCCATGGGTGCTGGGAAATGAACTCTGACTCTCTGGAAGAGCAGCAGGCTCTTAACTGCTTAGTCATCTTTGCCTTCATCTGTGCAGAAGCACTGTGTGTGCCTGGGGTCTCAGGAGGTCGAAGGAGCTCAGACCCCGGGAACCATGGTTATGGATGCTTATGAACTACCATGAGGTGCTGGGAATCAAAACCAGACCCTCAGCAAGAGCAACATATGCTCTTAACCACTGAGCCATCTCTCCAACCCCTCTCCCAATTACATCACTAGCCTTTCTTTCCAGGGGCGGCCTGAGCTTTGGCTACTCTGTATGGCCTCAAAGTGCATCTAACACACTCACTACTCAAGTCAATCAATCAGCAGTGGGCTGGCAGAGCACAGCGCTGACAAGTGACTTCCAGACTTTTAACCTGGCAGAGATAAGCAAGGAACCGGATGTGAGCTTGAGAACAAAGTGGAATTCTGACCCTGTAACATGGATAGGCCTGGAAGGTACTACGCTACATGCTGAGAAAACAGAAAAGTTGCCTGACTCTACTTCCGAGAGGAATCTCCAGCAGTCAAATTCAAAGAGAAAGATGATTGCCCAGGGCTCTGAGATGAAGAATGGGATTTGCTCACTACAGACCAGGGTTTTTTTTTTTTTAATATTTATTTATTTATTATGTATACAATATTCTGTCTGCGTGTATGTCTGCAGGTCAGAAGAGGGCACCAGACCTCATTCCAGATGGTTGTGAGCCACCATGTAGTTGCCGGGAATTGAACTCAGGACCTTTGGAAGAGCAGGCAATGTTCTTAACCGCTGAGCCATCTCTCCAGCCCCCCAGACCAGGGTTTTATACGGTATGGAGATCCAGCCCAGGATGCCGTGCATGACAGGAAGCATCTTACTGACTGAGCTCCACTTCCAGCCCAGACAACAGCAAATTTCAAAGATAATTTGTTAAGTATGACATAAATTTTTAAAAATGTACAATGTGTGAGATGGGAAAATAGTAACTATTGTGATCAGCAACACTACTGCATTTTCTGATGTAATAGTGCTATCACAACAGAGGAATGCTGAGTTACCATTCACTTAGGATTTTCATTTGTCCCCTTACTTCTATAATTATTTATTTGTTTTTGAGACAGAGTCTCACTCTGCAGTCCAGGCTGCTCTGGAGCTTGCTGTGTGGCCTTACACCCACAGCATTGCTTCTGATTCAGGCCCTTGGATTCTGGGGATACAGAACTAAGTCATCACAGCCAACTCTAGAGTAGAACAGGTTAATCAGATTTTAAAAAACATTTTATTTTATGAATATAGGTATTTTTGCCTACATTTATATTTGTATACTATATGTGTGCCTGATGCCCCTGGAGGCCAGAAAAGGACAGGTGTTCTAGGTAGCTGTGAGTTTCCATGTGGGTGCTGGGAACCAAACCCAGATCCTCTGAAAGAGCAATCAGTGCTCTTAACTGTTTGCCATCTCTACAGCCCTGTAAATCAGATTATTTACCTGCGTAACAAGCACAAAGCCGTTAAAAGCATGCACAGAATTTAGACTGGAAAAATGTTTATTATGGGTACTGAGACATCATAAACATACACATAAATCATTCACGAAGTCAAACGAATCTACCGACTGGGAAAAGGAATGTCCTTCATACGCAATGGAGGACGTTAACTTGGAGACTGAATGGTATGGACCTGATGGAAGAGGGACCACACAATGCCACCAAGGGCAAACCACACGCAAGAAACATTTTATTTTATTTTTTTTTATTTTCAAAATTTTTATTTATTATGTATACAATATTCTGTCTGTGTGTATGTGTGCAGGTCAGAAGAGGGCACCAGACCTCACTACAGATGGTTGTGAGCCACCATGTGGTTGCCGGGAATTGAACTCAGGACCTTTGGAAGAGCAGGCAATGCTCTTAACCACTGAGCCATCTCTCCAGCCCGCAAGCAACATTTTAGAACGCAAGTATGTCACAATCTGGTGGACTCTAAGAGGATATAATCTGAGAGCCTAACCCAGGAGCAGAGGCTTCAAGGTCAGCCTTGTCTACATAATGAGTTCCAGGACAGAGTGCTGCATTGTTAGACCCTGTCTCAAAATAAAAAGAGGGGTTAGAGAACACAGCTCAGCAGGGAAGAGCACTGCTGCTCTTACAAAGGACCAGGGTTTGGTTCCCAGCGCTCACACTGTGGCTCACAACTGTTTGTAACTATGGTTCCAAAGCATCTGGCACCCTCTTCTGGTCCTCAAGGGTATCAGGAGCACACATGGTACACAGATATACACATAAAATAAAAATATTAATAAAAATAATTTGTATAACAGCTGTGAAACATCTTTATAATGGAAAAACTAATAGTAAAGTGGGCTTCAATTTTGTTCTGAGACTTGCCCAAAATAGCCATGCTTCTGACAAACTAAGCTCCTGCCCACAGCACACATGCACTGGTGCCAACCTTCGTGATCAGCTATGGTGACGGCAGCAGAGGCCACTGCTGGACCTGCATACACCACCAGTTTGTGTATCCGAGTCCATTTTAGAAACATACTTTTGTTCAAGCCTTTCCATTTTACTTATTCAGTTCCTTTTGTGGATTTGCCAAAATGGAATGCATGCCCTGCCTTATACACCACAGACAGAGCTGAGCTGCCTTCTTGGTTTCAGCTCCCGTCTTTTGCTGAGGTGGATGGACAAGTCACAGCTAAAGCCACTTCCAGGATGACAGAGTTTGAGACTGTCTAAGCTCCATCTGCCCTCCTCCAGAAAGCCCTGTCAAAGTAAATGACACAGCACTAATAAATCTTCCCTTTCGAACACTTCTGCCTTGCTGGTGGGAATGCAAGCTGGTACAGCCCCTTTGGATGTCAGTGTGATGATTTCTCAGAAAATTAGGAAACAACCGTCCTGAAGACCCAGTAACACCATTTTTGGGTATATATCCAAAGGATGCTCAATCGTGCCACAAGGACATGTGCTCAACTATGCTCAAAGCAGTTTTGTTTGTCATAGCCAGAACCTGGAAACAACCTAAATGTCCCTCGACCGAAGAATAGATAAGGAAAATGTTATACATTTACACAATGAAGTACTACACAGCAGAAATAACGACAGCTTGGTTTTTGCAGGAAAATGGATGGAGCTAGAAAACACTATTTTGAGTGAGGTAACCCAGACACAGAAAGACAATTATCACATGTACTCACTCATAGGTGTTTTTAAACATAAAGCAAAGAAAGCCAGCCTACAAACCACAATCCCAGAGAACTTAGACAACAATGCAGACACTAAGAGAGACTTCCAGAGATCTAATCTACATGCAAAGTAGAAAGTAGGAAAAGACAGATCTCCTGAGTAAACTGGAATCATGGGGACCTTGTAGGAGGGTTGAAGGGGGAAGGGGAGAGGCAGGCGGATCTCTGAGTTCCAGATCAGCCTGGTCTACAAAGTGAGTTTCAGGACAGCCAGGACTCTTCACAGAGAAACCCCCGGGGGATGGGGGGTGGTGTGGCTGTGGGGACAGGGACTCGGAACACCCTCCCTCACTCTCAGCACACATGGAGCCACTAGGCAAGCAGGAGACAAGTCTTCTTTACCAGCAGCTCTGAGACAAGCGGGCTCTAGGAACTAGGCCCCGACCTTTGAATTTTTTTTTTTATTTATTTATTTATTTATTTATTTATTTATTTATTTATTTATTTTTTGGTTTTTCGAGACAGGGTTTCTCTGTAGCTTTGGAGCCTGTCCTGGAACTAGCTCTTGTAGACCAGGCTGGTCTCGAACTCACAGAGATCCGCCTGCCTCTGCCTCCCAAGTGCTGGGATTAAAGGCGTGCGCCACCACCGCCCGGCTCCGACCTTTGAATTTTTATGGCCTGACTAGCCGAAGACTTTTTGCCTGAACTGTTACTTTATTACAGTTTAATTTTCTTTATTACCCGCCCCCTTTCTTTTTTCTTAGACAGGGTTTCCTTGTAGCTTTGGTGCCTGTCCTGGAACTACTTCTTGTAGACCAGGCTGGCCTTGAATTCAGAGATCCAACTGCCTCTGTCTCCCAAGTGCTGAGATTAAAGGCGTGCGCCACCACTGGCTGACATGTCTTTATTTATTTCACTTGTGCTGGCCCAACCATACACACAGTGTGCACACGAGATACAGCCTGTGTTTGTAGGTCAGAGAACAAATTACTGAATTAGTGCTGCCCTAGGATCCCACTCAGATCATCAGGCTTAGCAGACAGTGTGACTTTACCCACCGAGCCGTCTCCTCTCACCAGACCAGGCATGTTCCTCTTGAGGCTAACCCAATACAACCAAGCTGTCTACACCTGGCACCTCATACTCCCAAAGTTGCCCTGGACACCCCAACTCATCCTCACAGATCCTTCCAAACCCCTATAAACACCCCTTGCCCATTATATCTGTCTCACACTAGCCTGTTCTTGCAAACAAACATGGTCCACAGTCTACACGTCAAAAACTCCTCTACTTAAATGTTTTGGGTTTTTTGCTTGTTTTGTTGTTTAGTTTTTCGAGACAGGGTTTCTCTGCAGCACTGGAGACCAGGCTAGCCTCAAACTCACAGAACTCTACCTGCCTCCGCCTCCTGAATACTGGGATTAAAGGCGTGCACCACAACCCCTGGTTTAGAGTCTTTCTAGATACACTATATAATTTCCCATCACAAGAAATAATGACTTTTTGGCCGGGCGGTGGTGGCGCACACCTTTAATCCCAGCACTTGGGAGGCTGAGGCAGGCGGATCTCTGTGAGTTCGAGACCAGCGTGGTCTACAAGAGCTAGTTCCAGGACAGACTCCAAAACCACAAAGAAACCCTGTCCCGAAAAAAAAAAAAAAAAAAAAGAAATAATGACTTTTTGAGAGAAAGTTTGTAGTGCCTGACAGAAATCTCGAGTCAGCATCTTAGGAATGGTTTCTGACCTACAGGCTGGCCTTCATCTCAGATCCACCTGCCTCTGCCTCTGCTGGGATTAAAGGCGTGTACCACCATGCCCAGCTGAGAGAGAAAGTCGTTATACCTAGAACCTTTCTGAACTATTTTCTTAACTTACTATCTGAATAAAATCTGAATATTTCATCTTCTTATGTTTTAGTCTGGTTTTTGCTTTCTGAGACAGGGTCTAATATGGATAGCCTAGGGTGGGTCGGAATCCCTGATCCTCCTGCTTCTACCTCCCAAGTGCCTGCATACATGCACCACCTCACCCACTTCATCTCGCTATTGAAGGCAGACTATATATACTAGAAAACCTCTGGAAAAGAAACCAATGCCAACCACTGTAGTACATACACAAGCCCTGAGCCAGGTTTGGTCCCCTCAAGTTAATGGCGGCTGAATGAATCCAGCAACTGAGTCATCTCGGCAAAGCAGCAGCAAATGAAAGCATTTAATAGCCACATAAACTTGACAGGGTGAGCACCATAGCCAGAGTTCACATTAAGTCACACAAAAAGCATGTCATAAAAACTGCTTCTTGGGGCTGGAAAATAGCTCAGTGGATAATGGGATTTGTTACCAACAAGGCTGACAACCTGAGTTCAAGCCCTAGGATCCACATCATGGAAGGAGAGCCATGGTTGGAGGCTGCTTATTCATTTCCCAGCTGCCCAGACTCCTGAAATAATCACACAGAAACTATATTATTTGCAATACTGTTTGGCCTATAGCTTAAGTGTATTTTTGGCTAATTCATATCTTAAATTAACCCATATTCATTAATCTATGCATTACCATGAGGTTGTGGCATACTAGCAAAGTTTCGGCGGGTTGCCATTTGTCCCAAGTGACTCCATGGCTTCTCCTGACTCCACCTTTTTTCTCCCAGCATTCAGTTTAGTTTTCCCCACCTACCTCTGTTCTGCCTTGCTATAGATCCAAAGCAATTTCTTTATTAACCAATGCTACTCACAGCATACAGAGGGGAATCCCACATCAAAGAGCTGACTCCTAAAAGTTGTTCTGATGTGCATGCATATGCCCCCACCCAAAAACCCAAAACATAATATCTATAGGGGCTGGAGAAATGGCTCAGCAGTTAAGAGCACTGGCTGCTCTTCCAGAGTCCTGAGTTCAATTCCCAGCAACCACATGGTGGCTCACAATCATCTATAATGAGATCTGGCCCCTCTTCTGGCCAGCAAGCATATCTCATACATGCAGACAGAACAACATATATATCTTTTTTTTTTTTTTTTTTTTGGTTTTTTCGAGACAGGGTTTCTCTGTGGTTTTGGAGCCTGTCCTGGAACTAGCTCTTGTAGACCAGGCTGGTCTCGAACTCACAGAGATCCACCTGCCTCTGCCTCCCGAGTGCTGGGATTAAAGGCGTGCGCCACCACCGCCCGGCGTTATATATCTTTTCTCTTAAAAAGGGCAATATAGATATTTAAAAAATTTTTTTGCCAGGTGGTAATGGTGTGTGCCTTTAATCCCAGCACTTAGGTGGCAGGAGCAGGTGGATCTCTGTGAGTTCAAGGTCAGCCTGGTCTACAAGAGCTAGTTCCAGGACAAGCTGCAAAGCTACACAGAGAAACCCTGTCTTGAAAAAAAGAAAAAAAATTCTTTTGCTGGGCCTTGTCACTCAGGAGGCAGAAGCAGGCGGATCTCTGATCTCCAGGCCAGCCTGGTCTACAGAGCGAGTTCCAAGAGAGCCAGGGCTACACAGAGAAACCCCGTCTCAAAAACAAAACAAAGAAGAAAGAAAGATCTGTGTGTGTGCATGTGCACCACCACAGGCAGGTGCCCTTGAAGGCTGCGAAAGGTGTTGGAGTCCCTGGGACTGAATGTTACATAAAGGCAGTTGTGAGCCTGTGTGGGTGCTGGAAACGAACTGTAAGGACAGCAGAAGCTCTCAGTAACTAAGCCATCTCTCCAGCCCAAGAAAAAGTATGTTTAAGCAAACAAAATAAAATGGGGCTGGAGAGATTTGAGGGGGATCTGAGTTCAGTTCTCAGCTCCCATATGGTGATGTACAAGCATCCCTGGTTCCAGTTCCAAGGAATGGCACTCTCCTCGGAATTCTGTGGTGCATACACAGACATGCAGGCAAAACAATCACACAATTAAATAAAAAAGCAGATGAGGAGGATACCCAGCACTAATCTCCAGCCTCCATACTCACATGAGCAACAACCTTGACCTCGAAAAGAATAAAGAAGGCCTGGCAGTGAGCACCTGTGATCCCAACTCTTAGGAGAGCAGCAGGAAGCTGACAAGTTCACAGGTGTGAGACCAGCATACATGTCAGACCCTGTCTAATAAGGAGGTAGGAAGGGAGAGGGAAGAGAATGATGACCATAGGGAAAAATCTGACAATATCTTATCAACTTTAGTCTCCTTATTAACTTCAGAATAACTTCAGGTTCCAAATTTGACATACACCCGGGTAGTGGTGGTGCAGGCAGAAGGACCTCTGTGAGTTTGAGGTCAGTCTAGTCTAGAGAGCAAGTGTGCCAGGACTACATACAGAAATCCTGTCTCAAGAAACAAAACAAATAAACAAACAAAAAAAACCCCACAAATTTGACATACATTGTTGGCTCTGAACCACTATCAGGTAACTAAACATTACTGACTCCATGATTTCAGTTTATGTAACTATCTATTTATATACTGGCAAAAAAGGTTCCAGGACAGAGCTGGAACAAAATATTACTAAAAAGAATCTGGATATACTAGGCAATACTAATGCATACCTTTAATCCCTGTACTCAGGAGGCAGAGGCAGGTGGATATCTGAGTTCGAGGCTAATCTGGTCTACAGACCAAGTTCCAGGACAGCCAGGGCTACACAGAGAAACCCTGTCTCAAAAACAAAACAAAACAAAAAAGATTCTAGGATGTCATCAGAAAGAAAATGCTCTGGTCTCGGGTACTACACCACTAGGCTTGGGGTCTAGCATCACACAGATCTCCACACAGATCCTTCCCGATGCTACACTCCAATGTCTAAAGAAATCCTGTATGTTCTTCCAGAAGATTATCACGCCTGAAATTCCAGCACCCAGGAGGCTGAGGCAGGAGGATTGATAGGTGCAAGGCCAGCCTAGACTCCATGAGTCTAAGGACAGGTGAGGTTACAGAGCAAGGTACTGTCTCAAAACCTCCCTCCAGGGACTAGAGAGATGGCTGAGCAGTTACGGGCATGTACTACTCTTTTAAAAGACACAAGTTTGATTCCCAACACCCAAGTCAGGCAGCTTACGAAGACCTGAAACTCCAGAGGGAGCTGCTGCCTCCTCTATCCTCTGCGAACACCTGTACTCACAAACCTGCAGACAAATGTCTAACTAAAAATCACAAAACAATTTTTGTAATTTCTTCTCTACCCCCCCCAAAATTTACAATATAAGAAACATAAACTCTACTGGGTTGACATTATCAAACACCCTTTCACTAAGAGTCTGGATTTATGGGAAGAAAGGAGATTTCTCAGAACACACTCATTAGTGAGTTCCTACAAATACTAGCATTTTGTGAGTGTTGGTTATTAATTCTTTCATTACACAATAGTGGATGCAGAGACGGACTGCCCAGGGCTCACCCATCCAGTCACAGACTTAACAAACAGCACTCAGCATCTCTCTTTCTAAGTACCCAGGATAGAGAAGCAATTGTTAAAGTAAGTAAATAAATAAAAAGACAATGTCTCCATCCTAAGGAGCAGTCTCCACTCTAGAGTAAGTGGGCAATCACAAATACTCGTTGTATTTCATGGTGCTGTGTGCTGACAAGACAAAAGCAGCACCAGAGCCTGGCAATGACGACAGGCCAGAACTATGCTTTATTATGCTTCTTTTTTTTCATTTTTCAAGACAGGGTTTCTCTGTGTAGCCCTGGCTGTCCCAGAACTCACTTGGTAGACGAGGCTCGTCTTGAGCTCACAGAGATCCATCTACCTCTGCCTCCCAAATGCTGAGACTAAAGGCATGCGCCATCACCGCCTGGTTTAATATGCTTCATAAAGATGGTCTAATGACTAAGCAAAGGATTAAGCATGGGGAATGAACCTGGCAGGCAACATGGGAGAGAAAGAACACTGAGGTCAGATAACTGGAAAACAGGAACGGCAAAGAGGCAGGAGGAAGAGATGGATGACGGTAGCTCCAGAGCAGGGCCATGGGACTTGCTCTGCAAGGGATACGATCTGACTCTGGGTTTAGAAGAGTGAGCTGGGGTGGAGAAAGGCACAAGCAGGGAGACCAATTAAGAAGTCATGGCACCATCCAGGAGAGAAGCAAAAGAGGACTAGGCTAGAGAAATATGGCTGCAGTGGGATTCCAGCCAGATTAGAGGAAGAAACAGGAAAAGCCAAGGGTGACCCCGAATCTCCAACCTGAGCTACACAGCAAGAAGAAGAAGGCTAACAACAGAAAGAGGAGACTTCTTTTCCTCAGTGTACAGAGTCTGATATTGCTACAGGAGAGGCAGGTTTTTGTAGCTGGCTGTTTAGAGGTTTGGAGACTGGAATAAAAATATTTGAAGGCTGGGGGTATATTATAGGTGGAAAAGTGAATGCTTAGCCAGCAGGCGCGAGGCCTGAGTCCAATCTCCAACCCACCTCCGCTCGCTTGCGCGCGCTCTCTCTCTCTCTCTCTCTCTCTCTCTCTCTCTCTCTCTCTCTCTCTCTCTCTCTCTCTCTCTCACACACACACACACACACACACACAAGCAGGGCTCTTTAGGCATGTCTATAATGCCAACACTTGGGAGGTTGAAGCAGGAGGATCACAGATTCCAAAAATAACCTGGTCTATGCAGTTGAAACCCTGTCAAAAAGAAATAAAGAAACAAAGCAGAATCATTCCAGCATCTGAAATTTGAGGTGTCTATCAGGTTCCCAAATGGAACTATGGAGTAGATTGCTGGCCATCAGTCCTGATTTCAGGAGAGCTCAGAGCTAAAAATAGGCTTCTGAATGTAATCAGTGTGAAGCCCCAACTACTTAGTAGAGGCGGTCCCAAACTATCCCTCACACACTGCAACCAAGTCAGAAAGCCCAAGGAATCCAGAAGAAGGGCCATAGAAGAAAGATGCCACAGAAGTGTGGCGAAGAAAAAATTCAAAGCAGCTGAGCGGTGGTGGCACACGCCTTAAATCCCAGCAGAGACATGTTTGTGATATATATATGTGAGTTCAAAGCCAGCCTGGTTTACAGAATGATTTCCAGAATAGTCAGGGCTATTAACACCAAGAAACCCTGTCTCAAAAAGCAAAAACAAGCCAGCCTGTTCTACAAGAGCTAGTTCCTGCACAGGTTCCAAAGGTTAATTCATACAGAAGGGAGGGGAGCTAGGTATGGTAGATTCAAAATCATGTTCAGCTACAACAATGAGTTCCAGGCCAGCATGAGCTAAACAAACCTGTCTCCAAAAGGAAAAAAAAAAAAAAAAAAAAGCAACATGAGGACTTCAGATTGGTCACTGGCCCTGAAAGCGTTTAGGACTCTGCCAGAATAAACGTTAGAGAAAATCACCTGCCTGGAGAGTCCAGGAGAGGATGGTAGAGAAGAGGGGACATGATTACTGAGGGAGTTTGCCACAAAGGGGAGAGCTGGACATCTCAGGAGATATGTTACTTTTTTTCCTGTTTTTTAAGAATCATTTTATGGGCTGGAGAGATGGCTCAGTGGTTAAGAGCACTGTCTGCTCTTCCAGAGGTCCTGAGTTCAATTCCCAGCAACCACATGGTGGCTCACAGCCATCTGTAATGAGATCTGGTGCCCTCTGCTGGCGTGCGGGCATACATGGAGGCAGAATGTTGTATACATAATAAATAAATAAATAAATAAATAAATAATAAATCTTAAAAAGAATTAAAAAAAAAGAATCATTTTATTTTATTCTACTCATTTATTTATTTATTTTTGGTTTTACAAGACAGGGTTTGTCTATGTAACATATCCTGGAACTCTTTGTAGGTCAGGCTGGCCTCGACTCACAGAAACCCACCGGCTTCTGTCTCCCAAGTGCAGGAATTAAAGGTGTGAGCAACCGCCACCCAGCAAGATTCATTTTATTTTTATGTGTGTGACGTACACCCGCAGAAGCCAGGACATGGAGCCAGATCCCAGAGCTGGAGTGACAGGAGGCTGTGAGCTGCTCCCTATGGTGCTAAGAATTGAACCCGGTGCTCTAGAGGAGCAGCCAGTGCTCTCAACTGTTGAGTCATCTCTCCAACACCTTTACTTTTCTTTTCTTCTTTTTTTTTTTTTTTTTGGATTTTTCGAGACATGGTTTCTCCGTAGCTTTTTGGTTCCTTTACTTTTCTTAACAGAACAGTCTTGTCTCACACACACATGTGCGGGTGTGTGCAGGTGTGTGTAGATGTGTATACATGTGAGTGCCTGTGTGTGCGCGCCTGGAGAGTTAGCTTAACTGGTAAAACACTTGCTGAGCAACCATAAGGACCTGAGTTCAATACCCAGAGCCCATGTTTTCTTTACTAGAGAATGTAGTGTACATGCTTATAATCCAGGCACTGAGGAAGTGGATTCAGGTGGGTCTGGGGCTCACTGGCAGGCCAGCTTAACCTTCATCAGTGGGCTCCAGGCTAGTAAGAGGCCCTGCCTTAAAAATATAAGATGGATAACAAATGAGGACGACAGGCTGACCTCTGGCCTCGAGTGTAGCTACACACATATACACACAGACTGAAGAAAGAAAGTGATAAAACAAGTAGGAGAGTCTTAAAGACAGACCCTTCTCGCCTGCACCAGGAAATGGAGAAACAGACAGCTACACACAGAAGATGTGCAACTTGTGATTGACAAATAAGAATCATTTAAAAGCAGGAAGTAGGGTTAAGGCAAGGAGTAGTTTTAAAAGTGGTGGCGCAGCCGGGCGGTGGTGGCACACGCCTTTAATCCCAGCACTTGGGAGGCAGAGGCAGGCGGATCTCTGTGAGTTCGAGACCAGCCTGGTCTACAAGAGCTAGTTCCAGGACAGGCTCCAAAACCACAGAGAAACCCTGTCTCGAAAAAACATAAAAAAAAAAAGTGGTGGTACACACCTTTAATCACAGCACTCAGGAGACAGAGGCAGGTGGGTCTCTGTGAGCTCGAGGCCAGCCTGGTCTACAAAGTGAGTTCCAGGACAGCTAGGGCTACACAGAGAAACCCTATCTTGAAAAACCAAAAATAAATAAATAAATTAAGAAAAAAAGGGCAGCTGTTTATGGTGGTTAGTGCCTGTAATCCCAGTACTTGGGGGAGGGGACGCTGAACAAGGCAGGAGGAATGAGAGTACAAGACCTTCCAGGCGTACACAGTGAGTTAGAAGCCTCCCTACACAACACATTTGAAACATGAGAAAATAAATAAATAAATAAATATTCTTGTGCGGTGCCCACACCCTGGGATAGAGGGGAAATAGATAAAAGCCGCCATAACTACTTTAGAGAAATGAAGAGCAGAAATACCCCACTCTACCTTAGAAGACTGTACTGCTGGACAACAGCCGAGACACCCAGAGCCAGGACTCCCCACCAGGCTGAGATGTGCTGAAGCCTCTGTCAGGTTATTGCCCAGGGACTGCACCAGTGCTTTCCTGCCTCTCTAGAGCTTGCTGGCAGGTGTGGTCTGCAGTGACGTCCTCTACCCGTCCCTCTGAGGGATTTCAGAGACAAACACTCAGGCCACCAGAGTCTCTATCCACTGAGATCTCCAGTGTCAGTCCACTCCCCATCGCCTTGGGGAGCTCAAGGGTCTGAGAAAACACCAACAGGCAAACCTAGCACCACACCACAGAAAGCCATTAGGTGGTAAGCTGTCTTTCAGGAAACAGACTGGGAAGAGCTGCCAGTCATCCCTCAACTCACAAAAGTCAGATAGTGGCACCCGTCTGCAATCCTAGCACTCCCCACTCCAGGCAGTCAGACAGGGGTGGAGACCAGCTAGCCTGGCCTGCTTAGCAGCAGAGAAACCCTGCCTCAAAAAACAGGCAATTGTGGCACATACTTTTAATCCCAGCACTTAGGAGGCAGAGGCAGGTGGATCTCTGTGAGTTTGAGGCCAGCCTGGTCTACAAGAGCTAGTTCCAGAACTGGTTTTTTTTTGAGACAGGGTTTCTCGGTAGCTTTGGAGCCTGTTCTGGAACTCACAGAGATCCGCCTGCCTCTGTCTCCTGAGTGCTGGGATTAAAGGCGTGCGTGACCACTGCCCGGTTCCAGAACTGGTTTTATAGCTATTGGGAAACCCTGTCTTAAAGACCAAAAAGAAATAAATAAAAAGGCTCACTAATCTGGGCTACTGCAGACCTTTGGGTGATGGCAGCCGACTCTCAGGCACTGGAACGTTACCTGGTGTGCACTCTGCATGGCTGATCTTTCTCAGAGGTCAGTGTGCATCACTGTTCATTCTGAGAGATTTCAACTGTTTGAGAAGCCAGGGCCACACTCCTCAGCCCTCCTACTAAGGGTACAGAGCACAAACAAGCCGTCCCCCAAGGAGGTTCCAGAAAAGAGGAGTAGAGGAAGAAGAGCAATCTCTCTGGGACAGCTCTACGAGAGTCAAAGTCAAATATACAAAGATGAACTGCATTACCCAATCAATTCAAAAAACATAAAAGTATATTGATTTGCTAATCTTTGTGGAGCCAAGATTTCAAGATAAAAACAAAACTGTGGGTTGTGGATGTGACTTACTGGTAGAGCACTTGCATAGCCTGCAAGGTGCTGAGTTCAATCCTCAGCACTGAAGGGGAAAAAACAGAAGAAGAAATAGCTTAAGTATTTCAGCTGGGTGTGTATTCCCCATACTTAATGGAGGTGGGAAGATCAGGAGTTCAAGGCCAGCCTGGGCTCCGATGAACCTCAAACCAAAGCAAACAAAAAAAAAGTACTGAATTACAGCTGACTTTGTCTCCTATGCCACCCACATAATGAATGACCTACTCTTAGGTTTCGCCCCTAAATGGGATAAAAATCCGAAAACTTACTAGCAGGTATCTATGCACAAAATCCTACAGTAGCTGTTCAGCCCTTTCCAGTGGGCCTGTGCACTTAACGAAGCAGTGACTTCCTTCATGACATGCATTTGCAGTCTTTCTAAAGTCAGTCTCTCTCTCTCTCTCTCTCTCTCTCTCTCACACACACACACACACACACACACACAGAGCGCGATCCTTCTTCATGGGTGTTTCACCCTGAAAACCTCCACAAAGACAAGAATGACAAACCTAAGCAAACACGGACTAAGCACACAATTCACCTCCAGGGAGCCCAGGGCTGGGAACCAGCTTATGAGTACGGTAATCATTCAGGATACAGCACTGCAGTAACAATGTCAGCTATATTAAATACCCGTTTACAGAAATGTTATCCATAAGCAGGGGACTTTTTCCTATTAATTTCAATTTATCAACAAGAAAAACAGCCAGAAGTTTAGAAGAAAAGTTACCAGCACAATGCTACTGGGTAGGTTTTTTTAATTCTCCATCCCTTCTGCACACCCCACCACCCCCACCCCCGCCAGCTCTAAACTCTCTCCTACCCATCTCTCCCATTACTGTATAGACAACCTCACCTTCAGTGTGTGCTCAATGACTGCACACACTCCGGTTCTGACCTGGATCACTTTCTGCTGCTCTTACTGCTGGGCCTGCGACTACAGCTTCCTAGGGCTGAGTGATTTTGGTCAATTATTTCTTAATGTTATAATCTCTTTCTTCACACCGTATGTATGTTTTTTGACACTGGCTAATTGCATTTAAAATCACCAGGGGCTGGAGAGATGACTCAGAGGTTAAGAGCACTGGCTGTTCTTCCAGAGGTCCTGAGTTCGATTCCCAGCAACCACATGGTGGCTCACAACCATCTATAATGAGATATGGTTCCCTCTTCTGACTTATAGGGATATATGCAGGCAGAATACCGTATATATAATAAATAAATAAATTTTTAAAAAATATCAAGGCAGTATTTAAAAAAAATAAAAAATAAAAATCATTGGGTAGTTGGTAGTGGATTAATCCCAGCACTCTGGGAGGCAGTGATAGGCAGATCTCTGTGAGTTCGAGGCCAGCTTGATCTACAGAGCAAGTTCTAGGACAGGCTACAAAGCTACAGAGAAACTCTGTCTCGAAAAACAAAAAGGGAAAAAAAACATCAAGGTCTTGTTTACATTTACATTACTGTTGCACTGTGCAAAAATAATGTTAACAATTCTCTTGATGAAAGCCATTAGTGCCAATTAAAAAAATAAAATTGGGCTGAATGCCCTTTCAAGTGTGAATTTCACTTTCCCCACAATGGTAGCAGCTAACACTTCCAGTCTCTGGCACATCTACTGAGAACATAAAAGCTTCCCTGGAACTAACAAATCACTTCCCTTCCAACACAATTATATAATCTGAGAGTTAAACAGTACCCTAGAGATTACTTTGTGGTCCAAAATCCCTCCCAACTAAGAGACTATCAGAAACCCTCTGGGCAGAGACAGATAACCGCTAACTGAGGGCTGCCCCTTAGTGGGCTCTGCGTTGAAAGCCTGTCTGTTTCACTGACCAGAACAAGTCTCTAACCAGCCTGTGCCCATTAACGTTGTTCTTACCAGACTATGACTACGGCACCCACGGAATCAATAATTCAAGATTCACACGATTGTTCTGTTCATTAACCAACCAACGTGCAAAAAGAAATTCAATAAAGGAAAGTCCACCATCAAGCAAATGCTTTAAAGCTTCTCTTAACAGTTTAAAACTTTAAGCTCCTACAAATCAGGTCCTACGCCTGGTCTGACCTGCACAAGGCCAACACGCATGCACATCAAAGCTGCTGTCGACCATGATAAAACTTTCAAGCAAAAAGTAAAACTCGGTTGTTCCTTTGCTTAGGATCTTAAGTTTCCAGTATTTACCCAAAATACTCACATTTTCAACCTCTACAACAATTTTTTTTTAAAACACAAAGTCTTGCCGCACTCATGTGACTAAATTACACAACCTTCTACTGTAACTGGGGTACAGGCTTAACCACAGCACTGTAGTGCGGCATGCTATTATGCCAATTAGCTGTCCCTCCGGTCGACAGCCCCCCTCCCAGATCCCGTCTGACTTCCCATGTGATAACACAAAGAACAAAGGCTCTTGAATAGTTCCTCATGAATGACGGTTTTACTTACTTAAGAACGGATTCTAAAACCCGCTCATCATTTACGACAGGACTCCGCTGACAACGCCTCCCTCGAGGACCTTTGTAATAAACGCAAAGTAACAAAGTATACATTTCCGAACTCTGCTGCTGAAGCCATCCCCAGCAATCCTTCAACAGTACAATGAACGCTTTCACTGCTTTTCTTCGGGCCGTCATTTAAATTCCCTCCTCCTCCTAAACATCTCCGAGGGACAGGGACTCCTGGCAATCCAGCCCTCTGTTTCATCACGGCTTTTCAAAACTAACGGGTCGAGTTCCGTTCCCCCATTTCAACACGCAGCGCTATACTGCAGCCCGTCCACCACAGCCCACCGCTGGCGGCAGGGGTCAAACGCTCAGTTTCACTGTCCTTCATGGTTTCCAAGCTAACTGCCATTACCACCATGCACACGACAGAAATGTGTTCCCACAGGCATCCGACGAATTCCCGAAGCAGCTATTCTTTGTGGATTTACAAAACATGCGCCTTTTCGGCATTCCCTTCATCACCACAGAAACGGCTTTGTGAAGCTGAGATTTTTTTTTAAGTTCCTTAAGCAAAAAGAAACAGACTCTAAAAATTTTCTATTTTCCGAGCGTATCTTACAGGTTGTCTTATAGGGCACAACCGAAACTGTCAGGATAAAGATCTTAATAAATGCAGCATTTAATGTCTTTGAAATTTTTCAATCCACAAAAAAAAAAAAAAATGTATCCAGTGTTCTTTCTCTTCGGGCTCCACCATCCGGCCTCCCAACTCAACGTTAGCCTCAAACGGCTGGCTCTGGCTGGTGCACGGCGCCCAGGATCTTCTGTCCCTGCCAGGGCTCGCCCTCCCGCCCGCCGCCGGCAGCCGCAGCTCCTCGGCCAGCCCCAAACCTGCCCCGGCGGCCCTGGGCTCAGCCACAAAGGCCGGCCTGCGCCTCGTGCACGTGTGCCCAGCTGCCAGGCGCGGAGCCGCTCTTCCCGGGTCAGAAGAGCGGGTCAGCGCGGCTGCCCGGGGCGGCGGGGAGGAAGGACGGTCGTCGCAGAGTGCCATCCCCCTGCCTCAGCCCCGCGTCCGGAGCCCTCCGGGCCGCGCCCGCCCCGCACTCCCAGACCCCCCGCCCCGGCCTCACCTCCTCCTCGCTCTCGCTGCGGAAGCACAGGCACGCGGCCCTCTTTTTGTAGCCGTCGCCGTCGTAGGTGCGGGTCTGGTTTGACTTGAGCTTCATCATCCTCCGGGCCCTGGTGGGGAGCCGTGCGGGGGCCTCGGAGTCGGGAGAGAGGGAGGGAGGGGGAAGGCTGCGGCGGACGGCCGCGCGCGCGCGCCCCCGGCTCGGCGGAGGCGGGGAGGAGGGTCTGGGTGTCGGCTACGCGGCTCCGCGGCGGCCCAGCCTCATTGCCCCCGGCCCAGGCCCCGCGCCGCACTCACGGCCGCCGTCGCCACCGCCACCGCCCCCTCTACCGCCGCCGCCCCCGACGACGACCGCGCCGCCATTTTGGGCGCGCGGCGTCGGCTGCGTCAGGGCGCGTGGGCCCGCGGGCGCCGTCGCGCGTGCGCAGCGCAGGCGGCGTTCGGGAATCGCGGCCGCCCCTCACTCCCGGCGCAGAGTAGCGTCCGCACCGAAGGCGGCCGGAGCTGAACGAGGCCCGTACGCCGGTGGCGTAGGGCTGCGGAAGCCTGGCGAGTCGTGGAGCGTGGGCACCACCCGAGACCCCACGGTCCGCGGCGTAGCTGGGCAAAGCAGAGCCACCCCCTCCCCGGCAAGGTCAGCGGGTGAGTGGCCCAGCCTGACCCAAGGTCGCGCCGCTCAGCTGACCTGAGTGGCTCTGCCTCGCCACAGACCGGCAATCCTGGCTGCAGGGGGATCGGGAGTGGGGAGAGGCTTCTGCTTTGCTCTTTGCAGTCTGTCAGTGGCCGTCAGAACGTCTGTGCGTCCTGCAGGCGTTTATGTGTACAAATAAATAAATAAATATAAGGCAAAAGGCGTTCAGGGGTGAAGCTTAAGGGCAGACCACTTGACTGGCATGGTTGAGGGCTGGGTTCGACCCGCAGCACTGAAAAAGCAAAGCAAATGCAACCTCCTAAGGTAAACAGGAAGAGCTGAAGGAAAAAGAGAAACCGTGTGTGTACACGTACGTAAATCATGAATCTGGCAGTGAGTATATATTGGGATGACCCTCTCGGAGGACTTGAAAGTGAGGTTCAGTTTTCCTACACCAAACCCAGCCCCATTACTGTGCACTAAACGTCTGGAAAATACAGCAAGATTTACCATAATAGACTGACAGTGGTGACACACGCCTTTAATTCTAGCACTCCAGGACAGGGAAGCCCTGTCTCAACAACAAACACACAAAAAAGATTTATCAGTAAATCCCAAACTACCTGGAGAGAGAGAGAGAGAGAGAGAGAGAGAGAGAGAGAGAGAGAGAGAGAGAGAGAGAGAGAGAGAGAGAGAGAGAGAGAGTGTGTGTGTGCGCCGTGATGCTTGAGTCAAGGTCAGAGGACAATTTGTGTGAATTCTTTCCCAAGTAGGACCTAGAGACAGAACTCAAGTGGTCAGGCCTGGCTGCAAATAGCCTTACTGCGCCACCTGGCTGGCCCTTGTTACCTACTTGAATCAGCTCGTATTTAGTGTACTCATGCTCTCTTCTGACTTATTTAGGTACCATGCACATATGTGGTGCACATACAAGCAGATAAAGCACCCATAAAATAATATGAATCTAGAGGAAATACAAATAGGTCAAGAGGACTGGGGATTTATCCACCACGTCCAAAGAACTCAGTTCAATCCCCAGCACGGCATTAATCCTAGCACTGGGGAAGCCGAGTCAGGTAAATCTCTGTGAGTTCTAGGACAACCTGGTCTACATAGCAAGTTCCAGGACAGCTAGGGCTGTGCTCACACACACACATACAAAGTAGATATTTTACAAGAAACTATACAACTGACCTGATGTAGGTGGGTCTTCTATGTGTTGCTTTCATTGGTTAATTAATAAAGAAACTGCTTGGCCTGATAGGTCAGAACATGGGTGGAGAAGGCAGTGAGACAGACACTATAGCTCTCCTCTCCAAGATGGACGCAGGTTAAGATCCTTCCCGGTGGGGCTGGAGAGATGGCTCAGTGGTTAAGAGCATTTCTTGCTCTTCCAAAGGTCCTGAGTTCGATTCCCAGCAACCACATGGTGGGTCACAACCATCTGTAAATGAGGTCTGGTGCCCTCTTCTGGCCTGCAGACATACACGCAGACACAGTGTTGTATACATAATAAATAAATAAATAAATATTAAAAAAAAAAAAAGATCCTTCCCGGTAAGCCACAGATTATTAGAAATGGGTTAATCAAGATGTGAGAATTAGCCAGTAAGAGGCTAGAGCTAATGGGCCAAAGCAGTGTTTAAAAGAATAGTTTGTGTGTTATTTTGGGTGTAAAGCTAGCCATGCAGGAGCCGGGCAGGAACACAGCCCGCTGCTCCTTCTACAGTGACCACTGGACCTTATCAGTAACAGCAAAATACAAGTTAAAACTACAATGAGAGCTGGGAATGAAGCTTGTTTGGCAGTGTTTGCCCAGTGTGCATGAAGCTCTAGGCTCCATGCTAAACATCACTTAAACTGGGTAACAGCACAATTCTGTAATCCAAAGCACTTGAGTGGTAGAGGCCAGACCAGGAACTCAAGGCCATTCTTGGCCAAACAGCAAGTGTGAGGCCAGCCTAGGCTACATGAAACCCTGTTCCAAAGGGAGAAGGGTAGGAGAGGGCAGTGGATGGTTAAGAACACTTATAGCACCCCTATCCTATCAGGTGGCTTGGTTCTGAGGGATCTAACATCTGGATTCTGTAGGCACTGCACAAATGGTGCTACATACAGGCACACACATACCCAGAAAATAAAAACCTTTAAAACATTAACTGTGTGTTGATGATTCTGGTCTCTGGAATTATGAAGTCCCATTTATAGCTTCCAGAAACTTTGCTTCACTTTGAGGCCTTGGTTCCTCACCTTGGTGTCTTCAATTTTATTTCGTCCTCTTTAAAGATGCCCTTTCCCTCACAATGGCCTCTTTGATGTGTCAGTCAAGCAGGCAGGGCGTATTTCTCAAGTGGCTGTTCCTCTGGACCTGGGCCATGCATTTATCAGAGGCTTCCAATAAAGCAGCTCTCAACAGCAGTGGCCTCTGGACTTCCAAACAATTCTCATCTCCCTCCCCACCAATGACCTCATTCTGTCCTGGCTTCCTTTTCTAAATCGGAGAAAATGATGGATTTCCCTTCCTTTCTTGCTAAGTTTCAGGGCACCACAGTACTCTAGACCCCCAGCTTTTTCCCTTGATCCTGGAGGGAGGGCTGCAATGTTTGAAGACCCTGTGTGCTTCCGTTGCCACCTCACTCCTGGTCTGGTAACTCAGACCTGTAGTCCCAGCCCTTGAGAGGTGTATGGAGGACAGAAGTTCATTCAAGGTCAGCCTGTTAGTATGGGGACTTAAAAAAAAAAATCTCATTTCCACATATTGTTGGCTTTTTGAGACAGGGTTTCTCTGTAGCTTTTTGGAGCCTGTTCTTGAACTCGTTCTGTAGACCAGGCTGTCCTCAAACTCAAGATATCCACAGAAATCTGACCTCTGCCTCCCAAGTGCTGGGATAAAAGGTGTACACCAATGTTTTTTGATACCTGAATACATATTAAATGAGCAGGTCAAGCAATTGACATATCCATTATCAATACTAACCATTTATAGCTGGGCGGTGGTGGCGCACACCTTTAATCCCAGCACTTGGGAGGCAGAGGCAGGCGGATCTCTGTGAGTTCGAGACCAGCCTGGTCTACAAGAGCTAGTTCCAGGACAGGCTCCAAAGATACACTATATAGACTGTAACTCAAGAAATTCATTCACCTGCCTCCGCAGCGCTGGGATTAAAGGTGTGCACCATCATGTTTCGAAGGGAGGAAGAAAAGGCAAGACATGCTACACACTTCTACCAGCACGAGTCAGAGTAGGACCTCCAAACAAACCCACAATTAATTTAAATCACGAGTCCCAGAACTGCTGGCTCCCCCGCCCCCAGGCTTCCAGACAAAACAATCCCAAGGAGAGTGAACTGCAAAAGGCCCAGCCTCACCAAACACCACTGCTAGGGTCAAGAAAAAGCACCTGAGCCACAAAAGGCCACCTAATGGTGGAAATTACCAAGGACTACCAGGACTCTGTGGTAACCATGACAGCTCCAAACCCCAGATACACTATTAGGGATGCAGCTCTGAACCTACACTGGGTCTGCTTTGCCAACCTCCCCAACCCCAACCCAACTGACCTGCAGACCAAGGATGGGATCCTAAACCACCCCCAAGCTCTCTTCTAGTCCCGTGGCAAGCTGTGCCTTTTAGCTGGTGCTAAGCCAAAGCAACAGTTTCTTCTGTCACCACTCAGGGCCCCCTTTCTTCCCAGGGTGCCCCAGCAGCCCATTCTCTAATTCTGGAAGTGTAACAATCCAGACTTCACAAGCCTGAGAAGGTAATTCCAAGATCTTTGTCAATGTCGGGGTTTGAGTCACAGGACTCTTGTTCTAGGCAGACCCTCTATGACAGAACCTTAAATGAACAAGACAGCTAGGCTGTTCCCACTCTAGCCCAAACCAAGTTGGGAAGGTGTCAAGGTCACGTCCATTCACACACTGACCACACAGAGTGGACACTTTTCTTTAAAGTTTATTCCAAACAACAGTCTTCAAGCTCACTGTGGTGGCTGACCCCGTCCACGACCAAAGCCTCCTCTCTGCAAGACAAAGCACATGATCAATCGTTAGGGATTTATAGGTCTCAGACTTCACTGGAGACAGCCACAAAAGCTAACAGTCAGATGAGCGTAGACCCTTACTGCCTGTGGGGGTCTTTGACCTTGAGCCTGTGTCCGCACATTGTTAGAACTGGGACTGCAACTAAGTGTTTAAAGAGATGGAAGCCCCTGGCACAGAGACCCATACCCTACCTACCTTTCTACACAGGAGATCTGAGAGCAACTGTATGAGAAGCCCTGACAGAGGACTCCAGGAGACTGTAACTCCCATGCCAGGCATTGTCTCCACTTCAGAGAAAGGTAATCTGACTCCAGAGCAACTCTACTCTGGGACTCACAGCCTCTCCAATGTTTAGTTCAATCTCAGACTTCACAGAATACACAGACTAGGTCAAAGCTGTCAGGAATAAGAGCACACCACAGGCACTGCACGAGACAGACGAGCAAAGCCTATCACCAAGGTTTGCACTGTTCCACTGCCTGGGGAGAGGGTATGAGACATCACACCCCAGAACCCACTAATGCACTAGGACGGCCCAGGCCACCGTGATTGCAGGGAGCAAACAGAGATACTCACAAACTGGAACTCGGTGGCTGAGCCAGCCCCAGCCTCGGCTTTCTTGTCAGCACCAGCTAGAAGAAAACAATTCAGGATATGGTCTCTGGGTGGTAAGAAGACAAGCCACAGGACCCCACAGGCAGGAAAGGCCACCCCACCAAGCACACAGTCTGCTTCTGCTCCCTTCTCCTCAGACTGTCAGCCATCCTTCCACACTCACTAAATGTGCCGACGCCAACTCACTAGCCACCCCCTCCGCTAGGAAAGGTGCCCTGACCACAAAGGACAAAAGACCCAAGTTGGTAAAGGAAGCTCAGCCAAGGGAAGCATGAAGGCAAGGGCAGTGAGCAGCCATGGAAGTAAAATCCAACTTCCGTTACAAGAAGGTAGCAGAGCCGGGCGGTGGTGGCGCACGCCTTTAATCCCAGCACTCGGGAGGCAGAGGCAGGTGGATCTCTGTGAGTTCGAGGCCAGCCTGGTCTACAAGAGCTAGTTCCAGGACAGGCTCCAAAGCCACAGAGAAACCCTGTCTCGAAAAAACAAAAACAAAAACAAAAAAAAACAAAAAAACAAGAAGGTAGCAGACAGCCGGGCGGTGGTGCTGCACCTTTAATCCCAGCATTCGGGAGGCAGAGACAGGCGGATCTCTGTGAGTTGGAGGCCAGCCTGGTCTACAAGAGCTAGTTCCAGGACAGGCCTCAAAGCTAAAGAAACCCTGTCTCAAAAACCGCCCCCCCCAAAAAAAACCAGAACAAAAAAAGAAAGTAGCAGACATGAAGGCAGCAGGGCACATGCCTGGAACCCCAAACTCAGAAGTTGAAACAAGACTGCCTGGACTACATGTACATGGGAAACTGGTTCAAAAAGCAGCACCCATAACTGCACTGTGCAAGCATGGCAAGTCACCATTTCACAGACAGTTCAGGGAGGGAAAGTAAATCACCTCAGTGTTTAGAGGTGGATGTGAGCCAGGGTCAAAGGAACCAACAGCTCCAGGGTGACTCCTCTGTCCCCTTCGCACTGCAGGCTCTGCTGGCTACTTCCTGCCCTCAACCACATCTGTTCCCTCATCAATGCTCACACTGACCTGTGTCATCCTCACAGGCAGGCGCTCTGAAGGAGGAACCCCCCCCCCACTAATTATTTCTCCTGAACCTGGGGCAGGGGAAAATGTTCAGGCCACGTGTTCACTTCCAAGAACACAGAATACAAAAAGGGGACAAGGAAAAAGAGAGCTTGGCCCACACCCGTTAAGCCCTAGGCTCCCCAGTACTCTGCCAAGAGTCTAAGCCTGTAATGTTCTTCCCTCGAGAGCCCAACTGGCTCTTCCAGGTATTTGCTTAATCCACACCTGAAAACTAATAAACCCCCCACTTAATAAAAGCTCAGGAGCAAGACCTACTCTCGGCTCCCCCCAAAGTACCTGGCACCTAGCATGCACCCAGCACACTCCCAGTAGTGAACAGCACCTGCTCCTCCGGCTCCCGGCAAGCATTTTCTCTACTCAGAAACTAAATTGCACAGTTCTTATGGAGAGGTTAGCACACAGGGACAACAGGACGGTCTGCAGTGTTTCCACACACTGGCCTTCCCTCCATTCCCACAGCAAGGACTGCAGTCCACAGAGGGTCGCTCAAATCTGGGCTGGACAAGATACTCACGGGGCACAGCACTCCTTCTGTAGGTGTCTCTGTCCGCCTCCCCTCTTGTGAATCTTGCCGGGCGCTCACCCTCCGGCCCTACAGAAACAAAACTGCACCTTGAGCAAAAGGCAGCAGATGAACAGAGAGCAGTGATGTCTCAGTTGTGAGGCCCGGAACAGCAGCCAAACGCCGGTGTCGCTAGGGAACTTGTCACTCTCACTATTTGGCTCCCACTTTGATTAAACAAACAGGCCAGGCAGTGGTCTTCCACGCCTTTATAGGAGGCAGAGCAAATTCAAGGCCAGCGGGATCTACAGCGAATCCCACCACAAACAAGAAGCCAGGACCAGGCAGTAAAAGATGCCATGAAATCCTGGGGACCTGAACTGATCCCCGGATTCCATGAAGACCCAACTTTCACATTTGTCCCACAGGGCACAGTGCATTTGCACGCCCTCGCCGCCTCCTGCACGGTCCCCAACAGGCTTACTTAGCAGACATTCACTTAAAATAGTTTTTTGGAGACAAAGTCTTGCTACATAGCCCTCCTGCCTTTCCTTCTGGATTAAAGTGGTGGCCACCACACCCAAGACCAAACTTCTTCACTGCTGGATTTTTGTGAGTCTCACTGCAGCCCTGGCTGTCCTGAAATTCCAGCACTGTCTCTTCTTCCCAAGTGCTGGGATTAGAGGTGTGGCTCCTTAAACTTCTAGAGATACACTCAATTCTGTAGTAAACACTCATGGCAGACCTGGGTTTTTCCCCTAGTGGTTCTCAAGGTTTTTGGCTCTGAGAACACAGCCCACCTAAGCACTAGGACCCCTTAGGTCTCCCGTACAGTTCTGTGCTCACGTCCCTCTCCAGGCAAACCCAATCCTGTTTAAGAATCTCTGTACCCCATCACCTCAGCCTCTGGCTACTACAAAGTTCAAGAGACTACGAGACAGCATCCAATACCCTTCTTCTCGTACCACACTCATGCACAGCAGGCGTCTGCTCACAACCCTGCTCCCCTGCCCTGGAAGTACACAAACACTCCATCTTTCACACACAGCGAGCAGCTCTGCTTCGAGCTAAGGACAAGGCACGCAGCACTCTGCCACAGCTTCAGGTGGGGTGTAGACAGGAAAGCTACTTGAGCTCAAGGCCATTCCACGCCCAAGGCCCTGGGCCCGTCTCTAAAACTGACACCAAGGTACCAAGAACATTCAGAGCCAGGAGTGACGGGACACACTGCGAACCCCAGCACTCCAGAAGTGGAGACAGGAGGATCAAAGTTGTTCAGGCCCTTCTGAACTTCAGGAGACCCTAACACCACTCACTCTTTAATATACAACCACAACCCCCACAAAATGTTTCCTGAGGCACCATACCTTTGGGCCGAGGCCTGCCAGTTTCGGGACGACTGCGGCGCAGGGTGGCAGGCACGATCTCCGGAGGCAGGTGGAGATAATCGCGGAGATACTGGATGCCCTCATTCGTAAGGTACCAATAGAAGTGTCTCCAGGCAAACTGCTCCTTCACGTAGCCTCGAGACTTCAGAGACTGCGGGACAGAACCAGTTATCACAGAACTAGCACACCAGCTGGGAGCAGAGCGGTGACCAGAGAGGAACCCAAGGCTGAGAAATTCCTGGAGGTCAAGGGTTCCAAGCCCAAAGGGTCCTTTCTAAGGTGAGTAGATCAGAAAAAGGACCAAGCAGTCTGGCCTCTGCCCTTCCGCCTAGGAGACACATTCCAGTGTCAATCTCCCTCCCCTCCCTGCACAGCAGTCGGCAGCCCAGCCCAACGCCGGGGCAAGTACCTCCATCTGCGGCTCCACCTCGTACCTGCATGGCCTTCATGACATGAAGGTTGGGCACGTTCTTGTCTGCCAGCTCAGGGTGTTTGGGCATATGGACATCCTTCTTGGCAACCATCACTCCTTCCTTAAAAAGGAGCTCATAGATGGCAATCCGGTTCTTCTTGGGCATCAACATCTGCAGGAAAGAAGTGATCGTCAAACGAACATCGCAGGGCCAGAAAAACCGCATCACGCAGGAGGCAGAGGCAGGCAGGGCTCAGAGTTTGAGGCCATCCTGGTCTAAGCTCCATGACAGCCCGCCAGGCCTCGCAGAGAAATTCTGTCTCTTAAAAACAGAACCAGGAGCCGGGCGGTGGTGGTGCACGCCTTTAATCCCAGCACTTGGGAGGCAGAGGCAGGCGGGTCTCTGTGAGTTCGAGACCAGCCTGGTCTACAAGAGCTAGTTCCAGGACAGGCTTCAAAACCACAGAGAAACCCTGTCTCGAAAAACCAAAAAAGGGGGCTGGAGAGATGGCTCAGCGGTTAAGAGCATTGCCTGCTCTTCCAAAGGACCTGAGTTCAATTCCCAGCAACCACATGGTGGCTCACAACCATCTGTAATGGGGTCTGGTGCCCTCTTCTGGCCTGCAGGCATACACACAGACAGAATATTGTATACATAATAAATAAATAAATAAATAAATAAATAAATAAATAAATAAATAAATAACAGAACCAGGAGTCCCAAGTTCACCATCACTACCGCCAGAGTCCGAACTAAGGCGACAACATGCTAGACTCACAAGGTGTAAAGACAACCGCAAAGCTGTACGGGGACCAGATTCCTCCTCCGCCTCCACCGTTTAGCTAATAACTGCCAGGGCGCTAAGGAAACGGGTCGTAGCGGCCCACATCTGCTCTGCTGTCACAACCCCTGCAGCAAGTGTCAGGGAGGAGGGTGGACAGAGACGCTGGAGCGACAGCACCGGGGACCCTGGGAACCAGCGGTCATTCTCAGGGTGAGATCGGTGGGGAAGACGCGCATGAGGGCCCCGCTTCCTGCGACGCCGCTGACCCTAGGGCAAAGCGCTTCCCGCTCTCCTAAGGGACCGCTCAGCCTGGGGCCCGGCGCGGGACAAACCCGCGCAGGCGGAGGCTGTTCCCGAACCAGGCGCTTCCCGCCACACGTGGAAGCTCCGCTCCTGCGGCCCCGCCACCGGACGCCACTCCGCGTCCGCCCGCGTCCCGGAGTCCCAGAGCTGCGTCCCCAGCCCGCTGGCTGCGGCGAGACGGGCTGTGAGGAGGGCGACCATGGCGTCCGTGTCCCCGCGAGGACGCCGGCCCGCCACGGCAGCACCACGGCCCGGATGGAGGCCGATGGAACCCGAACCCGGAGGAACTCACCGCGGCGGCTGCAGGATCCGGGACGGAGGCTGGAAAGGAAGGGGCGTGCCTGCGCAGCGTCTCTTCCGGACTGCGTGGCCCCGCCCCCCCTCAGGACCCGCGCGCCGTCTTGGGTGGCCTCTACAGTGCCTGCGCGCGGCGCGAGAACGCATGCGCGAGGCCCCACCGCTCTCCACCGCCCCCCACCTTCCACACCCTCTCACCCGGGTCAGGGTTCGCGAGAACGGAACCGCCTGCTGGCGATCGGTGCAGACAAGTGTGTTTTTACAGCGCTTGGGTGGTATGCAGGCAGAGGGCTGTGAGTTCAGGGATAGACTTAGTTACTTTGCGAGTCCTGGGCCAGCCTGAGCTACCTGACTCAAAAACAAAAAGAAGGCAAACTAAGCTAGGTTACTTTTCACACGTACAGACTTATTCTCAGGGAGAAACTACATAACCTTTCAGCTGTAATTAGGGCTCACTCACTGCTCATTAACCCTCCTTATGCTGAAGGAAATTTTATTTAAGCTTCGTAGTTTCTCGGGTAAGAAATGTTAATCAGCTCGGGAGGCAGAGGCAGGCGGATCTCTGAGTTTGAGGCCAGCCTGGTCTACAAGAGCTAGTTCCAGGACAGGCTCCAAAACTACAGAGAAACCCAGTCTCGAAGAAAAAAGAAAGAAAGAAAGAAAGAAAGAAAGAAAGAAAGAAAGAAAGAAAGAAAGAAAGAAAGAAAGAAAGAAAGAAAGAAAAAAGGGTAATCAGGAAAGGCAACGTCCAGGACAGCAGCATCCAAATATTTTCCCTAAAACATTTTCCCTATAAAACAAATTATAAAAATATGAAAAGCTGGGGCTTGGTATGCACTACGGAGGCAGAAACAAGCAGATATCTGTGAGTTCAAGCCTAGCCTGGTGTAAATAGCGAGTTCCAGGCCTGCTAGAGGTGCACAGTGAGATCCGGCTCAAAAAACAAAACCAACGCCCCACAAAGAAATGTTACATTGTGCTTTTTAGTCTATAGTTCTTCTTTACCAATCTGACCAAAACATTACTTATTTTGAGACAAAGTTTCATTCTGTAGCCCATACCGGTCTTGAACTCAGCAAATCCTCCTGCCTCTACCTCTACCTACCTGGGATTACTGGCATGCACCACCAAGCCTGGCTGAAGAGCTTCCTCAGTAAGAGACGCCTCTACTTGGCAGAGGGCTTGCCTGGCTTGCACAAAGCCTTGGGGTTGATCCCCAGCACCTCATAAACTGGGCATGGTGGCAGCACCAGAGAAAGTCAGGGTCAGGGGTCATCTTTCCCACAGCCCCTCTCTGTGCTGGGGAAGGCTATTAAAGTAAATACTCATTCTAGACAGTTTCGGCTGTCTCTATTGTGTTGACGTTTCTTATCTGTCAGCAGGAAAGGCACAGTAGACGCCAAGGGGAGGACCTCTTCTCCCTCCCCAAGTTGCTTTAAGTTCCTTCTTTCTCTACACCACAGGTCTACAGATGTCTGGTGAGTGACTGAGATGAGAGGCCAGGGTCTCACTCTGTAGCCCAGGCCAATCTCAGTCTTGGGGTCTTCCAGCCACAGCCTCAAGTGCTGAGAAGCCAGGCGTGGCTGTGGCCACTTTAGCATTTAAAATGGAGTAGCTTCTGCTAAGCCTGTGCTTGCTTGCTTCTTTATTTTACAGTGTCTAGCTGCCCATATAAAGAAAGCCGGCCTGGAATTCATAAAGACCACCAGCCTCTGCCTCCCACGTTTTTAAAGATGTGCACAGCCGAGCCCAGGCTCCCACCGTATATTGTAAACATCTCAGGTCCATCAGGCAGCTTGGTGGCTGCCCTCCTAGGAGCCCATTCCAGGAAACCCATAATCTGACCCAGGAAAACTGCCTGTGCTCTCTGACCCCCGCTTTCCCAGTGTTTGGTTCCATCTCAGGGGCCTTGTTTTTGTGCCAAGAGCCCCCAAATTTCTTGTCACAGGATAACCATTATGGGGTTCACTGGCTTCGTTGCAGGCTCTGGGCACTCAGGCTCCATCACTGGGCCTAAATCAAGCTTAGGTTAAAATGGATGGGAGGCACACACATTCCAAATGAGGCAATACATATATACATATCTGTTATAAATTGAGAACATACGAGGAAAATGACTGGAACCTGGTGGTAGCTCATAGCAGAGCGGGGAAGCCCAAACCTGAAGAGAGCAGTGAGAACCGGGAGGGAAGAGAAGGCTGACTCTGTGGAGAGGTGGAGAGAGCTAGAGCTACAGCCTCAGGACACTGTGCCTAGGGCCCGCTGCACAGGGACCGTGGCCTTACAGGAGTTCAGCAAACTGCAATGAGGAGCTGGGGCTCAGTTGGCAACATTCTAGCCGAGCACTCAAGACTAGCCTGCCTAGCCTGGCACGGGTGGCCAACACCTGTAATCCCAGCGCTTGGGAGGTGGAGACAAGAGCCCAAGTGCCAAGTCATCCTCAGCTACAGAGACCTCTGAGGCAAGCCCGGGCTACATGAGATGGCAAACGAACGAAAGTGTTAAAAATATTATTTTAACTTGCAAAGATGTGTTACATTTGTTTCTGCGGCAGAACATTACTTTAGCTGTGTAAAGATGTTACATTTGTTTCTGCGGCAGAACATTACTTTAGCTGTGTAAAGATGTTACATTTGTTTCTGCGGCAGAACATTACTTTAGCTGTAAAGATGTTACATTTGTTTCTGTGGCAGAACATTACTTTAGCTGTGTAAGGATGTGTTACATTTGTTTCTGCGGTAGAACATTACTTTAGCTGTGTAAAGATGTTACATTTGTTTCTACGGCCTTTGCTAATGCTGTAAAGATGGAAAGATTTGTTTGTGCTGCATTTGTTTAGTTATGTAAAGATTGCTGTATTTGTTTCTCCTTGCCTACCTAAGGCACCTAATTGGTCTAACAAAAAGCTACATGGCCAATAGCTGGGCAAAGAAATGATATTCTGTTATTCTTGTAGACTGGTGCCTAGCTCAATTGTCATCAGAGAGGCTTCACCTAGCAACTGATGGGAAGATATGCAGAGACCCGCAGCCAAACATCCAAACATTAACTGGAGCTTGGACAGTCCTATGGAAGCGGGGAGGAAGGACTGTCGGAGTCAGAGAGCTCTAGGACATCACAAGAAAACCACAGAACCAACTAACCTGGGCTCAGAGGGGCTCACAGAGATTGAACCGACAACTGGGGAGCCTGCATGGGACTGACCTAGGCCCTCTGCATAGGTTGCAGTTGTGTAACAGTCTTCATATGTGTCTCTGAACAGTGAGACACAGGCCATCTCTGACTCTGATGCTTGCGCTGGGACCCGACCCGTTCCTCCTACTGGGTTACCTCATCCAGCCTTAATCGAAGAGGAGGAGCCTAGACTCACTGCGGCTGATATGCCATGCCTGCTGATAACCCTGACAGATCCACCTACATCTGAAGAGAAGCGGTGAAGGAGAAGTGGATGGGGGACAGTTGAGGAGAGGGGAGGGGAAGAGGGGAAAGTTTGGTTGGAAGCTAAATAAACATACAAATAAAATATATACAAAAAAAGAGTAACTAAATAAAAACTATTTTAAGGCCAACGTGGGATGGTGGAGAATGCCTTTAATTCAAGCACTCAGGAAGCAGAGGGAGGTAGATCTGAGTTTGAGGCAAGCCTGGTACAGAATGATCGGGGCTACACAGAGAAACCCTATCTTGAAAAAACAAAACAAAGCAAAAAAATTCCACATCAAGCAATACATATACTGGTATATTGAGAGCATACGACTAGAACTTTGGAGGAGTGGATGGCGGGGGATTAATAGAGGGAGGAAAAGAGGCGAGAAGAAACATTAGCTGGAAATATATATGTGTGTACACACACATACACAAATGGAAAAAAAAGAGAGCCAGACAGTGCTGCTCATTCCTTTAACCCAAGTACCAGGGAAGCAGATCTCTGGGTCTTGGCCAGTCTGGTCTACAGAGTGAGTTCCAGGACAGCCAGGGCTACACAAAGAAACCCTGTCTCAAAAACCAAAACAAAATAATGTATTTAAGCCAACCTGGTGACTGGAATGTGGCAGAGCAGCTGAAGCCTGGAACCCAGGGCAGAAGCCAAGGACTGGGTTCTTGGGAAATGAGTGAAGATGGCCGATGTTGACCTTCCAGTTCCTTCCTTAGTTCTTAGTAGGTCTTTAAATCCAACCTTCAGGTCAGTGGCCAAAGCAGGCCTGGGGGAGCAGCGCCCCCTGTGGGCAGCACGCTGGCGGCGCAGCTGACCCGGAGCTTCGGAGGCAGCGGATGCAGACTTTCTCTCCCGCAAACAATAATAACCCAGATGATGCTCAGCAGACACCCTGGGCTTCACCCCTTCGCACATCGCCCTTCACACACCGAGAATAGCTTTGCAAGCCCGGAGCGCGTCGCCTCCTCCCACACACACAGAGGCTCCTAGGAAGAGCCATCTGTGCCGCAAGGCCCCATTAAAGTACAGGAGGTTGTGGTAGTGGGGAGGCGGCGGCGGCGTAGACAGCGCCTGATATGCAACCAGCACACGCGCGCACCCACGCACGCATGCCTCGCCCGCAGCTGGTGCGTGGGTTCAGGCTCTGACTTCTCTGCATGGAGTCTGGTGGTCCCCTCCGACCAGGCAAAGCGTGCAGTGTTGACTCCCGTAGGTGACCGCAACTTTGCCTGTTGGCGGTAGCGCCTCTGCCGTCACCTGCCCTTCTCTACATCAGACAGTGCCAAGGTGAGAAAAGCAGAGGTCAGGAAATGACCCCAATTTATATCTCTATGTAAACCAGGCTGGCCTTAAACTCACGGAGCCATCTGCTTCTGCCTCCCTAGTGCTGGAATTAAAGTCTTGTGCCACCGTGTCTGAATTCGGTTCATTTTTGACACAACCATTACATAGTCCAGGCTGGCCTCAAACTCATCATCCTCCAGTCTCTGCTTCCCAAACATGGGTATTGCAGGCACATGAGACCACACCTGGCTTTAAAGTTGACCATCTTAGAGGCAGGTGGATCTCTGTGAGTTCGAGACCAGCCTGGTCTACAAGTGCTAGGTTCAGGACAGGCTCCAAAACCACAGAGAAACCCTGTCTTGAAAAAAAAAATGTAAAGTTGACCATCTTTTGGCCAGTGAGATGGTGCGGTGGGGTAAAGGCTTTCTGGCTGTCAGGTCTGTCCCCAGGAGAACCGAATCCAGCGAGCTGTTAACACACGCAGTGTGTGTGTGTGTGTGTGTGTGTGTGTGTGTGTGTGTGAAGGGTTTGCTGGTCCACAGAGACGATCTCTATTTCTGTTAATTTTTTAACACTCTTTTTAAGGGGCTGGAGAGATGCCTCATTGGTTAAGGGCAATTGCTGTTCTTCCAGAGACCCAAGTTCAGTTTCCAGCACTCAGCCAGGTTGCACACCGCTGCCTACAACTCCAGGTCTGTCTGGAGGATCTGACGCCCTTTTCTGCTATCCCCAGGCACCTGCACACATGTAGGACACACACGTGCGCGAGCGTGCGCGCACACACACACACACACAATAATTTTAGCTGTACCGTTCTGAGGACTGAGGACGTTCCCGGTCCAGCTCCAGAGAGCTCACTTTGAAAGCTAGAGTTCTCTTGTGTGATGGAAGGTGCCAGATTCTGGGGTGTGGAGGACGGCAGCGATCTGTAACCAGTAAACCAGACATTCTCCAGCACACCCTGGGCCTCACCTCTCCCCACGTCTCCCTGTAACCCCAGCACTCGAGAAGTGGATGCGGGACTGTTTCAGCCACATAATGGGTTCCAGACCAACCTGGTTACGTGAGACCTGGTCTCAAAAATATGAAACAACAAAACAAACAAACAAACAAACCCTAAAACTAAAGCAGAACTTGGGAGGCTCCAGGTGCGCTGGCTAGGAACTAAGGTGGGAGATAGAAAATTCCAGGCCAGAATGGAGATGCCCCCTTCCCCAAAACACAAACTCCACAGGAGGCTTCTCTCCCTATTCTACAGCTGAGAGCAAATCAGCGTCCCCCTCCGGACAGACACTCGTTAGGGTCACTTAGGGAGAGTTGAGGCCTGTGCCAGCAGCCTCCCCATTTAGTTTCTGAGGCTGGGTCTCACTTTTTAGACTGACTAGGCGGCCTTGCACTCAGAGATCTGCCTCCCTCTGCCTCCTGCAGGCTGGGTTTAAAGGAGTGTGCTGCCACACCCGGGTGCCCATGCCCTTGGGCTGTGTTCTGAGGTAGAGAGTTCAGACCCAGCCTGAACTCTCCCAAGGACGACCTTGAATTATCTGCACAGATTTGCTTATTGCTCACTGTGAGTGTGGCGGCATGAGTCTGGAGGGCAGGGGACAACCCTCTACAGTCACTCTCTCCTCTATTGTGGGATCAGGGTCAGACTCAGGCCAGATGGTTTGCGCTGCGTGTGTCTTCACTGGATGAGCCCCCCTGTGCGCGCGTGTGCGCGCGCGCGCGCGCACACACACACACACACACACACACACGTTCTCAGACAGACTGCAACGAAACCAGGGCTGGCCTTGAACTCTAAGGACGATAACAGACCTTTTTCTTGATCCTCCTGCCTCCACTTCCTAGGTGTTTGGGTCACAGGCAGGAGCCTCCACACCTGGTATCATTTGTCTTGGTGTTATAAGACCACTGAGTTTGGTTGACTGAAATCTGTTGTCGTTCGTTTTAAGGATGCAGGGTGCGGTGGGAGGCTTTACAGATGGCTGCCCAGTCTCTCTGGCATGCTCCATCTTCCAGAGCTCCCTTGCTGTGACATCATGATGACCTGGATTCACCTTGTACCTTGCATTCCTGACTCAGATTGTCCTGTGGAAACAGATTTGTTTCTTTCTCTCTCTCTTTTTTTTTCTTCAGTTTTTGTGTAACAGTCCTGGATGTCCTAGAACTCGCTTTTTAGACCGGACTGCCTTCGCACTTTTAAAGATGTTCCTGCCTCTGCCTCTGGAGTGCAGGGATTAAAGGCGTGCGCCACCACCCCTCAGTTTATTTGTTTGCTTTTTGAGACAGGAGTCTCGCTGTGTAGCCCTGGCTGTCCTGATACTCACTTGGTACCTTGAACTCAACAGAGACTCACTTGCCTGCTGGGATCAAAGGCATGGACCATCACTGACTGGTCATACGCATCACTTTTTAAAAAGTTTCCAAGCTGGGCGGTGGTGGCTCACGCCTTTAATCCCAGCACTCGGGAGGCAGAGGCAGGCGGATCTCTGTGAGTTTGAGGCCAGCCTGGTCTACAAGAACTAGTTCCAGGACAGGAACCAAAAGCTATGGAGAAACCCTGTCTCAAAAAAAAAAAAAAAGTTTCCAATTTAGACTTGTACAATCCAGAGCCCATGCAGGTGCCGTCTCGGTTGCTTAGGACACCTGGTCCTCTAATAATGAAGGCAGTGACATCACCAAGGGCTGTGTGTGGAGGCATCCCAGTGTCCCCGGCCTACCCAGGCAGGCAGTGGTCTGGTGCATTCTAGGAGCTCCAGGGCAAGCAGCTGGGATGGTGGAAAGGAATTAGCTCTCACCTGACTCCTGCCTCATCACTCCCAGGCCACCCAGGCTGCCAGGACATATGGCCCTGCCAGGGGGAGTCAAGTCTGGAGCTCTGCCAGGGAGGGCCAGATGGATCAGCAAGAAAGCACCGATGAGTTCACGGACAGCATCATCAATATCACTGCTGGCTGGGCACAGCTCTGAAGACATTCCACAGCTCTGGGGTGCTGGACCAGACCATCTCTGCCTTTGACCTGAAAACCCCCATCTCTCAAGCATTCCCACCCCTGCCCTGCACAGGACCCAGGCAGGTGAACTGGCAGGGCAGGTCACGTCAGTCATTCTAGAGCTGGAGATGTGGCTCAGCTGTTAGGGACTTGCCTGGAGAGTGTGAGGCCCTGTGCTTGAAGCCCCAGAACCACGATGCCCAATAAACTTAACATGATGGCTCACACCTTGAGCCCTTAGCATTGGGAGGTAGGGACAGGAGGGTCAGAAATTCAGACTAGCTGGGTGTGGTGGCGCAAGCCTTTAATCCTAGCATTCAGGAGGCAGAGGCAGGTGGATCTCTGAGTTTGAGGCTAGCCTGGTCTACAAAGTGAGTTCCAGAACAGTCAATGGTACACAGAGAAACCCTGTCTTGAAAAACAAAACAATTAAGGCATGTGGTGGCACATGCCTTTAATTCCAGCACTCGGGAAGCAAAGGCAGGCAATTTCTGTGAGTTCGAGGGCAGCCTGGTCTACAGAGCAAGTTCCATAGCTAAAGAGAAACCCTGCCTCGACAAAAAACAAAAACAAACAAAAAAGGAAAAACAAAAACAAAACAATTCAGTCTATTTGGCTACCTATCAAGTTTATAATACTAAAAATCAACAAGGACAATAATGTAGATGACCCCACAGTGTTTTTTCTGAGCCCACCTGGCTGCACTCAGGGTGTGGCACTGCAGCCTGAGGTGGTTGTGTGGGGACTGGGATGGGCCACCCCCGGAGCCTTGCCCATGATCGGGTCAAGGGCAGCGTGTTCCGCTCTCCTGCCTCAGCTTTTTTTCCTGAGCTGCTGCAATGCCAGCCAGGCTGTTACCATATGGCTGTTCTACTTCTCCAACCATAGAGGTGGCTTTTTGCAAACTGGAGACAGGGCTCTGAGCCTCCTCTGTTCCTAGCTCTAGCGTGTCAAGGTGAGGATTTCAATCTTGCTTTTGTTTGTATTTTATTTTATATTTTTGAGACAGGACTTCACTGTGTAGTCCTGGCTGGTCTAGAATTCCTCTGCCTCCCTTATAAGTGCTGGGATTAAAGGTGTGTGACAAGATGCCCAGCTATTTTTGTTTGTTTTTGTTTGTTTTGTTTTCTTGAGACAGGGTTTCTCTGTGTAGCTTTGGAGCCTGTTGTGAAAGGCTGCTTGTTGGTTCCCGGCCACTTAGCCCCGAAATAATCACACAGAAACTGTATTAATTAAATCACTGCTTGGCCCATTAGCTTTAGCTTCTTATTTGCTAACTCTTATATTTTAGTTTAACCCATCTCCATTAATCTGTGTATCACCACGAGGTCGTGGCCTACCAGCAAAGTTTCAGCGTGTCTGTCTCTGGCGGTGGCTCCATGGCTTCTCCCTGACCTCACCTTCGTTCTCCCAGCATTCAGTTTAGTTTTCCCTGCCTACCTCTGCTCTGCCCTCTCAGGCCAAGCCAGTTTCTTTATTCACCGGTGGTATTCCCATGATATAGAGGGGAATCCCACCTCAGGAATGTGTCCTGGAACTTGCTCTGTGTTGAGGACCACAGACCACCAGACCCTGAATTTCTGTAAACAACTTGTTTTCTGCTGCTCTGAGCATTACGCGAGACCCTGATGGCGGGCTGGTGGGTCTATCTGCAGCTGAAAGATCCTGACAGCTGGGGCGTGGCCAGAGCCCTATATAAGTTGCCTCTGAGCACAATAAAGTGGGCATTCTTGGCATTCTTATTTCTTTTTTTTTTTTAATTTATTTATTTTTTATGTGTACAACATTATGCTTCCCACACACCAGAAGAGGGCGCCAGATCTCATTACAGATGGTTGTGAGCCACCATGTGGTTGCTGGGAATTGAACTCAGGACCTCTGGAAGAGCAGTCAGTGCTCTTAACCTCTGAGCCATCTCTCCAGCCCTTGGCATTCTTATTTCAAGGATGACCTGTGTCCCCTGAGTTGGCAGTCTGGATCTCTGTGAGTTCAAGGCCAGCCTGGTCTACAGAGCAACTTCCAGGACAGGTTCCAAAGCTACAGAGAAACCCTGTCTCAAAAAAGTCAAGAAAAAAAGACACACATACATATCCACACTCATGCATGCATATACATGCTCACATTTGAGAACACATGCACATGAACACACAGGCACACATATATGTAGCATACACACACACACACACACACACACACGCTAGGAGCTTTGTAAAATGGCAGATTTAGCCAGACATGGTGGCACATGCCTGGCCAGCTTCTGGTGTATAGCAAGCCTGAAGTCACCCTGACTGAGTGAGACTCTGTCTTTCATCCACCCAAGTGTTAACCAGGCTCAGACTTACTTAGCTTCTGAGATCAGGCATGTTCTAGTGGCATGGTCATAGACTCATGAACTTGTCTTAAAACTGCAATGGAAAACTAGCACTATAGGGATTGTTCAATAGTTAAGCGCACAGGCTGCGCTTCCAGAGAACCTCAATTGAATTGCCAGGACACACTTGGCAGCTCACAACCACCTTTATTCTAGTTCCAGGGTATCTGACGCCCTCTTCTGGCCTCCGTGGGCACTGCATGCACATGGTGCTCATAATGCACATGCAAGCAAAATAAATAAAAATGGCTATGCCTTAAGAGCAAGTTGTTATTGGGTTTGGGGTGTGCTACACAGGCAGTGGGATCCCCATTTCCTTGCCCTGTTGCCGCAGGGGGGATGGAAAGATTTAGGCTGGAAAGCACAGGTCCCAGCATGGAGGAGTTGGGGTGGTGGAGGGTCAGACTTGCTTCTGGAGACCTGATGGGGCTGTTGGGGTTGGGGCCTCTGCTTCAGAATAGCTCTGTTTTATTTGGGTTTGCAGCAGCTGCCTCAGAGATATCCAAGACTCCACTACAAACATTTACTCTAGATCTAGGACCACAGATCTGGGCATGATGGCACACACCTGTTATCCCAGCACTTGGGAGATGGAGGCAGGAGAATCAGGATTCAGGGTCATCCTGGGCTATACAGTGAGTTAAGGGCCAGCCTGGGATAGGTAAGATTATTTCTCAGAAACAAAACACACAAAAACAAAACACAGACGCATCAGAGATGATAAACGACACTAAACACACCTTCTGCAAGGCACTTACGTGGGGCTATGTGTCACAGTGGTGTCTCAGGCCTGACTCTGACACCCACTTCAAGTGGCCTTACATGCTGACTCTCTCTATTTCTGATCTATGGTACCAGGGACCATCTCAGCTGCTTACTTGGTGTGGCTTCCTGATCAGCAGCTGCTTCTCTGAGGTCGGTGCCAGCCAAGCCAGGCAGGACGGCTGAGGTCTCAGGTGCTGGGGTGTTACAGTCTGACCAAGTCTTACAGCTTTGGAGGGTTGCTGGGGACTCTGCTGTCATCGCCGTGATTTTTCTCCTGGTTTGAGTTCAAGGGCAGTGGAGGAGAGGGTGTGGGTCAGGTTCGCTCTGCTCCAGCCTCTGGTCACTGCTGCAGGTGGGGCCCAATGGACAGTGGGCTGTGGGAGACAGAGCCACGGAGGACCCCTGAAGGTATTGTGGTCACAGACCAAGACAGATGCTGGATGGTGGTGGGACTCACCCTTGGCAGAAAACACGAACCAGTCCTGTCCAGCTTGGTCGAGTGGGCCTGGCCTTCAGAAGCAGAGGGTCCCGCAGGGAGAGCTGAGCTGCCCCCACCCCGTCTGCAAGCAGCTAGTGCACCAGCCTCCCGAGTCCTCTGCTGACCAGCCAAGCTGCCGCTGGCAAGAACTTTGGGTTGTTTTCCTGAGGTCATTTTTTCTATTGTACTGACGGTATCCTCGGGACATCCAGTGACCTCCCTTGTGAGGAAGAATCCACTATCCATGCTGTTTTCTTGTGGTGGGGTTTTATTTTGTTTTTGAGATGGAGTCTTACTGTCCCGCCTTGGCTGGGCTGAACTGTAGCTGGTGCCTTTCACTCTTTGTCTCTTTTGGTTGCCACCCAGCTCCCAGATAAATCACACGGAGCTTCAGCTTGACTTGTTTCTGTCCAGCTGTTCTCAGCTTAAATTGTCCCAGCTACCTTTTGTCTCTTGGCTTTTTTGTTGTTGTTGTTGTTGTTTTGCTTTATTTTGTTTCTGTTTTTTCAGTTTTCTTTTATTTTAAGATTTATTTATTATGCATACAATGTTCTGCCTGCATGTATGCCTGCAGACCAGAAGAGGGCACTAGATTTCATTACAGATGGTTGTGAGCCACCATGTTGTTGCTGGGAATTGAACTCAGGACCTCTGGAAGAGCAGCCAGTGCTCTTAACCTCTGAGCCACCTCTCCAGCCCCTGTTTTTGTTTTTTTGAGACTGGGTTTCTCCATGTAACAGCCTTGGCTATCCTGGAACTTGCTCTGTACACCAGGCTAGCCTCAAACTCACAGCAATCCACCTGCCTCTGCCTTCCAAATGCTAGGATTAAAGGAACGCCACTACCACCTGGTGCTCCTCCATCTTCTCTTCCCAGATCTCTCCATTTATACTCTCTGCCTGCCAGCCCCACCTTTCCTTTCTCCTTCCTCGCTATTGGCCATTCAGCTCTGTATTAGACCAATCAGGTATTTTAAGCAGACACAGTTTCACAGAGTTAGACAAACATAACATAAAAGAATGCAACACACCTTTACACATTAAACAAGTGTTCCACAGCATAAACAAATGCAACACATCTTCAACTAATATTCCACAGCACTGAACTGGCTCTGTAGACCAGGCTGCCTCAGACTCACAGAGACCGCCTGCTCTTCCTCCCGAGGGCTGCTATAAAAGGGGTGTGTCGCCACGTGGCTCTGTTTGGTTTTTGGGACAAGATCACATCCTAGGTTGTACATGGTACATAGTCGTATATGGAGGAAACACACACACACACACACACACACATAAAATAAAACAATGTCCCAAGACCAGAGCCTGGGGAGACAGGGACTGCTCGGTCAGTAAGGGTCAAACCCTGGCCCAAAGAAACCCTTTCTTCTTTTTAAATGGCTTCTCTCAGGTGTTTGTCACAGTGAGGGAGGACTAACACAGTAGGTAAGAGGCTGGCCACGCGTGAGAACCTCGAAACACTGCAGAACAACGCCCTGTGCGGGTGGCCCTTCCTCCAGCTAGTATAGTGTCTGCAGGATTCTCTGAGACAAGAAGCAGCTGTGGAGCCAGCGGGGCGGTGGTGGCGCATGCCTTTAGTCCCAGCACTCAGGAGGCAGAGGCAGGCGGATCTCTGTGAGTTCGAGACCAGCCTGGTCTATGGAGCTAGTTCCAGGACAGGCTCCGAAGTAGCTGTGGAGCCCAAACCCACTCAAAACTCTTGGTCCTCCTGTGATTGATTTCAGGCGTGCATCACCACGTCGACTCTAAGTGTTATGTTTAGATGGGGGAGCTGGGTGGTGGTGACGCATGGCTTTAGTCCCAGCACTCGGGAGGCAGAGGCAGGGGGATCTCCATGAGTCTGAGGCCAGCCTGGTCTACAGAGCGAGTTCCAGGACAGTCAAGGCTACACTGAGAAACCCTGTCGGGGGGGGGGCAGAGAAGACTAAATGAAGGAGATGGGGGTGGCTGAGTGGGTAAGGTCGCTTGCTGCCAAGCCCAAGGACCTGATCCCGAGGACCCATGTGGTATAAGGAGAGAACCATTCCCAAAAGTTGGCCTCTGACCTCTACACATCCTATCACCCCCACCCTGACACAAATAAATAGTAATTTAAAAAATAAGGTAGCAACAACAAGATGGTTTAAAGGTACTTGCTGGCTGCCCCAAGATGCAAGTCTGAGGACCCGAGTTCAAATCCAGGAGACCACATAAAGAGAGGAAGAGGATCGACTCTAGGAAGTTGTCCTCCGCACCCCCCCCCCGATAATGATAAAAATAATTTAAAAAAAGGAATAGATGGACCCAGTGGGGTTTGTTCCTGTGATCTCAGAATTTAGGAGATTGAGGCAGGAGGATTAACAAACTCGGGTTACAGTATGAAGCCTCGTCTCAGATAACCACAGAGGGCTGGGGAGCTGGCTCAGAGGTTAAGAGCACAGGCTACTCTTGCAGAGTACCCAGGTTCAGTTCCCAGCACTCACGTGGCGGCTCACAACTTTCTGTAACAGATCCAGGAGATGAGAGCGCCATTACTTGGGAAGTGGAGGCAGGAGGATCAGAAATTTAACACCATCCTCAGCTACACAGTGAGTCCAGTCAGTCTGGGCCACGGAAGACTGTCTCCAAAAACTAAACCCACACAAACGTGCACACGTCTTGAGAAGGACGCTGCCTCTGCTCAGGAATTCGCTTGTAGTTGAGGCCCAATACCATTAGGTGGCGAGAGTGTCCAGGCCATAGCCCCAGGTACCACACGGTCAAGCGGTTGTCGTAAGCACCAGTCCGTGCTTGCTCTTTCTAGGCACAGAGCAGAGTGTGGTCCTTGGAACCAGACTGCCGGGATTTGAAACGCAGCTCCAACGCGTTCCAGCTCAATGACAGCGAACGCGTTACCTGAGCTCTCCGCGTCCCTGCGTCCCTGGCCTACAAGCACGACGGTTAGTATGTCTCAAATCCAGAAAGAACCTGATTCGGAGAAAGTCTCAGTTTGTAATAGTGTCTGTGTGTCCTGGGTAAACTGCCTCCAGGCTATCACTGGGTCCTAAATCTGGGCACCTCCTAAAGGAAGGAGGTGTGGCTTCCAGACACGAGTCACAAGCAGAGAAACCCACAACTGCGAAACTCCTGACACCTTGGTCTTGGGATTCAAGGTGCAATGGCAATCGTCCCTGTCCACCAGGCAGCTGACTGCCGCTCTACAAGCGGGAGGCCAAGTGGCCGGGGGCTGAGGAGAGGGTAGAGGGGCTGTAAGGCTGTCCTCAGCACAGCCTGTTCCCACGTACTGTTGCTGAAGGGGAACTCAGAAAATAAAACCCTGCGCTGGGCAGCCGAGACCCAGCCAGTCAGATTCCCTGCTTCGTCTTGCCCCGCCTCCAAACAGGTTCCACCGGTGGGGCAGTCGTGAGACAAGGAGGCCGCAAACCAATCAGAGCTCAGAGATCTGTTTCCAGCCCCAGCTCTGTCACCCACCACGCGTGCTGTGTGACCTTGAGTGAGTCACTTTCACTCTCTGGGTTTAGAATCCCCATCCTCAAAAGTGGGGTCAATCCGTGGCCTTTCACGGGACGGTCAGGCTGGGGATGGGTGAGTTGGCACAACGCCTGGTGAGCAGGCACAGGGCCGCAGAGAAGTCTCAGCAGTAGAGGTTCTTTTTTTCTCTGTGGCTTTGGAGCCTGTCCTGGAACTAGCTCTGTAGACCAGGCTGGTCTCGAACTCACTGAGATCCGCCTGCCTCCGCCTCCCGAGTGCTGGGATTAAAGGCGTGCGCCACCACCGCCCGGCTTAGCAGTAGAGGTTCTTGCCACAGAAGCCTAGTGGCCGAAATTCAATACCCGTCCCACCTGGAGGAAGGAGGTACTGACTGACACCCTCTGACCTCTACACATCCTGCCAAACCCACCCTCACACAAATAAATAGCTGTCTCCTGACCTTCATACGTGCAGTGTGCCCCTTGTACTCAAACACACGTATCATGTGTGCCACGCACACATAATACAATAATCATAGATAAAGTTTTAGCCACAACATGGTTGTGTACATCTTTAATCCCAGCACTCGGGAGGCAGAGGCAGGTGGATCTCTGTGAGTTCGAGACCAGCCTGGTCTACAAGAGCTAGCTCCAGGACCGGCTCCAAAACCACAGAGAAACCCTGTCTCGGAAAAAAAAAAAAAAAAAAAAGTGAAAATAATAATTTTTTAGAAGTTAAAACAACGAAACCCCAAACCGGGCATGAGGGCGCATGCTTGTAATCCCAGCGCTCTAGAGGCGAGGGAAAGGTCAGAAGCTGAGCCAGGCAGTGGTAGCACACACCTGTAGTCCCAGCAGAGGCAGCGGGTCTCTGTGAGTTCGTGGCCAGTCTGGTCTACAGAGCTAGTTCCGGGACAGCCAGGGCTGTTACACAGAGAAACTCTGTCTCAAAAAACCAAAAAAGTTGAACGTCACCCTCCACTGTCCAAGGCCACCCTGGACAGTGTGGAAACTACATTTGATTGCCTCAGAGAGAGAGAGAAGGAGAATCAACACCCCCGCCTGCCTCCTTCTTTCTCCTTTCTCCCCAAGTCTTTTTACTATATGGAAGAAGGGAAACCTGAAATCTCTCTTCTGCCTGCTTCTCTCCCAGGCCTAACACGCAGTATCAATTACCAATCCATTATTCATTCATTGATTTATTTATTCCCACGCCTGTTCAGCACTGCCCACATGGCTTCTGTGTCTCGCTGGCATCTGGAAACCCTCTGGGACAGCTGCGCCTGGCTCCTCGCTCTAGGAGGCACAAACTCTGGGAGGGAGGAAGCTTCGCTCTGAGGGGGCTTGGCACTATGGAAGGGAAGACCGGACATCTTACTGGGTCACATCTTCCCCGGGCTGAGAAAAGTGAGGCAGGGACACTAGAGATGTGGAAAATGTTAGGAAAGCAAAACTTGATGCTCAGAAGCGAGGGCAGGCACGTTGAGGCAGAGGCACAGAACTGGAGGGAAGGTGGGGGTGGTGCACAGAGTGGAGGCGGCAGGATGGGGGCAGGGAAGGCACAGGAGGGTGGATCAGGTTGTCTGAAAGCAGGTCTGCAATCAGACCGTCTAGGAGGAAGCTGGTCTAATTCAGGAAGCGTGGACATTCCATGTCAGTTCCTGAAACATTTATTTTGAGTTACACAGGGACGGACTGCGTGGGCATGAGTGGTGGGGTGTTCTCATTTTTCCCCCAGCTTTTTAGCTGCTAAGGTCTGAGTTCAGCCCCAGCCACGCCTCAGCTCTGCACAGTACCCGGCTGTCTTCTCATTCCCCTCTTTCTATTTTTGATTGTTTTGTTTTTGTTTGTTTGTTGTTTGTTTGTTTTTGGTGTTTTGAGACAGTTTCTCTGCATAACAGTCCTGGCTGTCCTTGAACTCACTCTGTAGGCCAGGCTGCCTCGAACTCATAGAGGTCCACCTGCCTCTGCCCGGCCTCCTGGGATTAAACTCATGTGCCACCCTGCCTGGCCTCCTGTTTGAAATTTCTTTCTTCTTTTTTTTAAATTGATATTTATTGAGCTCTACATTTTTCTCTGCTCCCCTCCCTGGCTCTCTCCTCCCCTTCACCTCTCTCCCAAGGTCCCCGTGTTCTCAATTTACTCAGGAGATCTTGTCTTTTTCTACTTCCCATGTAGATTAGATCCATGTATGTCTCTCTTAGAGTCCTCATTGTTGTCTAGGAAAAACGTGGAAGGCTTCACGGATCTGCGTGTCACCCTTGTGCAGGGGCCGTGCTGACCTTCTCTGCATCGTTCCGACTTTAGTCTGTGTGCTGCCGAAGCGAGCGCTCCTGTTTGAATTTTCAAGGCCTGAACTGACCTCCCGCTTACTGTGTGCCAGAAGATGCTGACCTGACCTTCTGGTTCTCCAGCCTCTGCTTCCTGAGTGCTGGGCTCCCAGGCCTGCACCATTGCACCCAGAGACGGGGTGCTACAGATGGAGCCCTGGGATCTGAGTGAGTGTGCTAGGCACAAACTCCGCCAGCTGAGAAACTCCTCAAAGCCCGCCTGGCCTCCTGACTGGGTCCACAGCTCCTACGAGGGCAGCTGCTTCCCTCCCAGCCTCTGGCCTCTCTTCCCTACTGAATCACAACCTTCTGCCCTTTGAGCATCCCCTCCTGACTCTTAGCACCCTCCAAAGTCTGCCACTAAGGGACAGTGCATGCCTGTCCTATTTGGAAAGTCTGGTGCTGTGGACTCCTCTGGCTTTTTTCTTAAAATTATCATCATTATTATTATTTCATTATTGAGAGAACTCAGACTTCTCTCTGCCTTCTCAACCTCACCCTCTTTATTAGGGTCAGTCACTTTGTATCCTTTGGTCCCAGCCCCTCACCAGGGAAGTGTAACCATCGAGCCCTGGGTGTGTCAGTGGCTCCCCTAGGCCCCAGACGCACCACTTAAACAGCTTGCCACACAAGGCTGAGTCACCGGAGTGTTCACTGGGAGCTAAGTGAACTCTGTCCCACCCACGCGAGCCTCACACCTTTGCCTGGGGCTGACGGGAAACTTCAGGTTGAGGTGTGGAGAACGGGAATTGGGAGGTGCTGAGGCTGGAATAGAGGGTGGGCCTCATCAGCCGCAGGCTACCGTACACCTGTGTACAGGGGCTGGCCTTGCCTAGAGTTCCCCAACTCCTGTGCCATCTGGCTAACCAGAATTGCAGCTGTCTTTCAGCACTCCTAGCAAAGCTTGCAGGGCAGCTCTGCCCAGAGGGCTCCCATCCCCTCCTGGAGCACCACCCACTGCCCACTGTGGTGGTTAATCTGGACCATTCACTGAGGGGAGAGGACACTTTCTCGTTGTGGCTGGCATCTTCTTGTGGTGGCCTGCTATAAGAAGTCTCGGGATAAAACAGTACAGTTTGCTTGCCTACCTTCCCTTTCCATCCGTTCTGTTGCTTCAGCAGCTGCCTCTAGATCTCCGCCTCGTCAACCTCCCGGTGCCTACTGCAGGCCTACAGTAACTACTGAGGTTCTTTAGAAACACCCCAGGCCTGCAGGGCCAAATGGGGACCGCTGAGGCAGGCAGCCTGGTGGAGCAGCCTCTCAGGCAGCAGCCGGCTTCTCCTGTGTTAGCGGGCCTAACAAGCCCGTGGAATAGACATTCATTTTGTCGCTCTGTCCCTGACTAATCCGTCTCCACCCCTGACTGTCTGCTCTAACCCTAGTGTAGGTTTGCCCTGTGGCCTGCTCCATTGGTGCTGTCTTCCTCCAGGCTCTAACGATCTACCATGGAACCAGTGCTCAGGGAATTCTTACCAAAGAAACAAACGCTGTTCTCGGGCATTCTTCTGGGTCTCTGAAGTGGTGAACTTCAGAGCTCACGGTGAGGGTTCACGGCCAGGGGATTCAGGAAGTATAGACACATGCGCATCAATCAGCTCAGGGCTGCAAGAAAGAGTAGTGCAGTCTGCAGCAAACCGGGAGTCCACACGGCCTCGTTGGAAGTCTAGTGTTCAACATCAGCCTCACCCACTCTGGTCCTGGCCACAGTTCTGTCTTGTTCTCTAGAGATCTGTTTTCAGTTTTGGGCACACCACTTCAAGATACACTCTCCTCCCCTTGTGAACAGCCAGCTCTCTTCTGAGTGTGAGCTGGGGGAGGCAGAGGTAGTCGGTTTTTCTGTTTGCTTGGTTTTGTTTTTTGTTTGTTTATATATTATATATTGTTTTTTTCAAGACAGGGTTTCTAACCAAAAAAAAAAAAAGTAAAAAACAAAACACACAATTCAAGCCGGGTGATGGTGGTGCACGCCTTTAATCCCAGCACTCGGGAGGCAGAGGCAGGCGGATCTCTGTGAGTTCAAGACCAGCCTGGTCTACAAGAGCTAGTTCCAGGACAGGCTCCAAAGCCACAGAGAAACCCTGTCTCGAAAAACCAAAAAAAAAAAAAAAAAAAAACAAGACAGGGTTTCTCTGTGTAGCCATAACTCTCTCTGTAGACTAGACTTGCCTCCAACTCACAGAGATTCGCCTGCCTTTGCCTCCCAAGTGCTGGAATTAAAGGCTTTGGCCCCCACCACTCTCGAGATAGTCAGTTTTGTTCTATTGAAGCCCCCGGCTGTCTCATGGCTCAGTGCCTGGTTTATCGCAGGCAGGTGCAGCAGAGACATTGAATGAAATCGCCTTAGACCCCACTCCTGGGGTGGAAGTCTGGCTCCTAGAAGTGTGGACCCAAGTCCCAGAAAGCCTCAGAACAGGCCTTAAATTCGCTTTGCTGGGAGGGGGGCATGGGATAGAGTAAAGGAGAGCGCTCTCTCTCTTTGACTAGACCGCAGGATCCTGTCCTGCACGCAACCCCAAACACATTGGTAGAAGATGGGGTCGTCATGCCAGGGCTAGACCGCAGGTCCTTGTCCTGTGTGCGCCCCTCCCCACATGGGTAGAAGAGGGGGCCATTACACCAAGGCTAGAGAGAAGGGCCCTGTCCTGAAAGCACCCCTACACACATGGGTGGGGGGGGTCATCACACCGGGGCTAGATAGAAAGGCCCTGTCCTGCAATGCACACCCCTCCCCGCACACACACAAGGGCAGAGGAGGGGGTCATCACACCAGGGTTAGGGCAAGCCTCTATCCTGCGTGCACCCACATGTGAGACGCTGGGATTCGGAGGGCGCAGGAACCACGCACCGAGCCTGGGAGCAAGCGGCCGGGCGGGCGCGGCCTCCGGGTACCGCGGCGCTGCCACCTGCGCAGCCACCGCGCCGCCATTGGCTCGCAGAGAAGCCGCTCTAATCCGCGCCGCCTCCGCCCCCGCGCGGCGCTGCGCTCCGCGGAGTCTCTGACCTTCCTCCTTCCCGCAGCCCCGGAGAGACGCGCGACGGTCGCGCCGATCTCCTCCTCCCCCGGGAAGCCGTCCGGGCTTGAGGCCGGGCCGCCGCCGCCCGCTTTGCCCCCCGCCGCCGATGGTGTCCGGAGCTCCGGCGCCCAGGTATTGGGTCTAAAGCGAGCGCGGGGTGGGGTGGGGGTGCTGGGAGGCCAGGGCCCCATTGAGGGATGCAGGTCCCCAGCGTGTGGTGGCGTTGGACGCAGCGGAGGACAGGGACTTGGAGATAGGTGGGCGCGCACCCGGGGACGCTCCTGGGCTGGACCCAGGCAATGCCAGGATGGCCCTGAACTAGGCCCCTTGGGGATGCCGAAGGGGAGGCCTTTACCCCGAGGAAAGAGGAGGAAATAGGTTTGTTGGGAAACTGGGGCCTGGCCCCGGGTGTTGAATGTGTTTTTCTGGGACCAGCTGGGATGGGTGGGCCGGTGCCAGATTGGTGCGTATGTTATTTCTGGACCAGAGTGGGCTGGGGGAGAAGCACAGCCGGTGATGTCTGGTTTAGATTACAGGTACTTCCTTCTTTGCTTCCGACCCCTCCCCCCACCAGCTGGGGTGGGTGGTGGGTGGAAGGAGAGAGGAGGTAGTGATGCTCAGGGCCCCCCGCAGATGCAGCAGAATCCTCTCTGCTGCGCCACACTGTCCTCGGACCATTTGGTCACAGTTGGGGCGCTCCCCCCGGTAGTGTTCACCTTTCAGGAGGCTGTGGAAAGGTTAAAGGGTCATTAATGTGTCTGGAACACGGTAGCAAACTCCAGAGCTTGGCTAGACCCAGCTTCAAACCCCAGGTTTTCCCCATCTCCTCCAAGCCGAGCTCTGCAGCTTGAGGGGACGTCACACTTGCGGCCACCTTCTTTTTCTAGGCATAACCAGAAATAGCTACCATTGTCAGGGGCCCTGGCACAGCTGGGATGCCGATTGCCAATGGTTTGGGAAGCTCTGCGCCCAGCCCGGTTTTCTTAGATCATAGCCTCCAAGCAGCTTCCTGTCGCCCAGGTGAGAGGCCACCTCCCACACCGTGTTCCTGGACCCTGTCAGCCTTGAGGCTATTTATGTCTGGTCTGTCGCCCTCTAGACCAAAGTGTCTTCAGGCTAAGAATCTGATTTGTCTCTGTCATTGCTCCGGTGTCTGAGAAAGGCTCATCACTGAAGAAATGTCTGCAGAATGGATGAATGAATGAATGAATGAATGAACGAACGAGTGAACGAATGTGTAAATTCTGGGCATTTGCTAGCAAACTGAAAGATGGAAGGGAACCCCCTCTGGTCTTTCTACCGGCGCATCCCGGCCTCCCCCATCCTCCTCTTGTCCCCCCCCCCACTTCGGGGACCAAAGAGCCATGAAGCTCCTCTAGACCTGGGGTTGAGAGGCAGCTGTGACTATTGGAAGGGCTTCTGCCCTGCTGGCTCCTGACTGTCTTGTTGGCCCCCTAATGTCCTTGGGGAATCTGGCCCATCATTAAGGGCTTCCCTTTCTTCAAGCCACTGGGCTAGTGATTTCTCCTGTGTTGCTATGCTCAGACCCTTGGTCCCAGCTCTAACAAGACAGCCCATGTCATGCTCTGGGGCTGGGCGAGCCCCCAGCAGGCTGTCCTGGGTCTCCTGGCTCTTCCAGGAGCTGTGTGTAAAGCGGCATGGGGTTTTGCAGGGCCTTTCTTGGCCAGCCTTGCTCCTCTGATGAGGCTGTGCCACCGTGCCCAGTCAGATGACCCCACCTCGCCCCCGCTCTGCCCTCCACTGCTCTGAGACTCTCCGTTCCTCTTCGGAAGCTTCCTTGGCTGTGTCCCCACCCCATCCTGCTCCCCTCTTCTCGGATCCTCTGGTATCACCCTGCCTCAGGTTTTGAGTGACATCTTTCCACATGGATACAGGGGTGTGTGTGTCCTGGCCTGGTGTCCCCAAGGCCTCACACAGAGAGACTTCACTTGTGAAAGCCTGACATGGTGGTTCCACCATGACTTCAGGCAAGGTTCTCCCTCCTCAGGAGATGCCTGCATCCCCAGCAGGAATGACTGGCTGTGGGAGACCTCACTGGAGAAGGGAAACTTCTGTGGGCCAGGCAGGCCAGGAAGAACAGGGAAGGCCATCAGGGAAAGGGCTCACTGATTTGGCACGTCCCCCCGTGGAAGCAAGAGAAGGAGCCGAGAGAATGGATGTCCTGGGGAGGGCCTGGAACTTACTATGACAAGCTCGGTCTGTTGAGCCACACCCCATCATCACATCATGGGGGATTCTGCGCAAGGGCATCCCTCTGTGCTATTATAGATAGCCCTGGCTTACATATTTCTTCTTCTTCTTCTTCTTCTTCTTCTTCTTCTTCTTCTTCTTCTTCTTCTTCTTCTTCTTCTTCTTCTTCTTCTTCTTCTTCTCCTTCTCCTTCTCCTCCTCCTCCTCCTCCTCCTCCTCCTCCTCCTCCTTCTTCCTCCTCCTCCTCCTTCTCCATCTTCCTCTTCTTCATTATTATTATTAATCCTGAGACAATGGCAGTCACAGATAACTCCACAGGCTCCGAACAGCTGGAGGGACTCTCAGAGCTGTGTCCATTAGGTCCCGGCATCCTTAGACACTGCTGCTGGGGACCAGTTTGGGGCATCTATAGATGGTGCCCTGAGCAGCCAGGACCATGGATTATGCTCACGTCCAAGAAGGGTAGAGGAAGGAGGGAGGTGGGCTGCGGGAGGAGGCAGGAGCTGGGATGCCAACCAAGTGAGTGCTGCCAGCTCAGAAGGGGAGTGGGGCTGTGGGGCTGGAGAAATGCCTTTGGCCTTCAAACTGGGGCTCCTGAAGGCTAGAGGACCAGAGGCCGTGGCTACTTTTTAAGTATCACATGGTGTGGAAATGCTGGAAGGAGGGTGGTTTATTAGGTGAGTGCGCTGGCTGCTCTCGCAGAGGACCTCCCTGGGTTTGATTCCCAGCGCCCACATGGCAGGTCAAAACTGTGCTTCAGTCCCGAGCATCTGGGACCCTCTTCTGACCTTGTCAGGGGCCAGGTACACGCAGTGCACAGGGATCCATGCAGATAAAACACGTGTGCACATAGAATAAAACAAATATATCAAAAACCTAGGAGCTGGCATGGGCTGGGCTGGGGCCGTCAGATAAGATGCGGGACACCTGGTAAAGTGGTGAAATCTGAATTTGATGGGATGTAGCTCCATAGTAAAGTGCTGTGTAGCGGGCCCCGGGGCCCTGGGCCAAATCCTAGCACTGGAAAAAAAGCTCAGATAAATAAATTTATTTATTTGTTTAAATATATATGCTTTTTAGCATAAATATATACCAAATATTGCATTATAAACTTTACCCAAAAGAGGGTTTTTCATGGCATCGCAATGACAGAACACGCTCCATGCTCCCCTGTGACAGCCCTAGACTTCGCCCTGATAGAGACATCTGGGGCTGTGTCTCAGGGTAAAGATGGCTGGCTGCCGCCTGAGGGCCCACAGGGTAGGAGAAGATAACAACTTCCACACGTGTACCGTGGCACGCACTCACACCCCTCCACAATGAAGAACTGCAGTGATTTAAACTCGATTTGTCTTTTATCTGAATCTCATTTTCCCTGGTGCCCTTTGGCCTCTCTAGGCTGCTTAGGGATGGAGGGGGAAAGAGGACAGGATCTCCTATGTGCTCTCTTTGTCCTGCGGGAGGGGTCCTGGGTGATTATTGGAAATGGACAGAATTAACAGATTGTGTGTGTGTGTGTGTGTGTGTGTATACTTGTGTGTAACTGTGCAAGCATGGAGGTTAGGGGACACCTCGGGCCTCACGGGCCACCTTGCTTCAGACAGAGTCCCTTGCTCTGTGCTGCTCCATCCGGACTTTCATGGGTTCTTACGTATTTTGTGTCTCGCTGTAGGAGCACTTGGCATTACAGACACTGCCATGCCCAGCTTGAAGACTCAGGGCCTGATGACGGTCACAGGGCAGTTTTGAATTCTGTGTCAGTGAACTCATTCTCTGACCTGCCCAGAGAGTGCTCGCCTGTTCAGATGGACAAGAGAGGTGGAGCCTCTAAATAGGGTTAATCCAGTGCTGCGCAAATCCTCACAGTAAGCCTTTTCCTGGCATAGGGTGTGGCAGACAAACCCCCACATCTCTGGGGGAGAATGTGCTGGCACCCCCTCTTTTGGCCATCCTACTTTGGGGCCGGGAATTGAACCTGGGTCCTCTAGAAGAGCAGCCAGTGCTCTTAACCGGTGTGCCATCTCTCCAGCCCCTGATTTGTTTTTGTTTTGTTTTGTTTTTTGTTGTTTGAGACAGGGCTTCACTGTGTAGCCCTGGCTGTCCAAGAACTCACTCTGTAGACCAGGCTGGCCTGGAATTTGCTATGTAGATTAGGCTGGCCTCGAGTTCACAGAGATCTGCCTGCCTCTGCCTCCCCCCCCCCGCCCCCGCAAGTGCTAGGCTTAAAGGTTTCCATCACCATGCCTGGTCCACCTCAGGTTTTTATTTAATTAGTCACTCTGTGAAAAAAGCATGGGGCTGGGACAGGACACGCTGCCATGTCGTCTGACTCTAGAGGTGTATGCCCTACCTCTGCTGTCCCGTGAGCCAGGCTGGGGCCATAATGGTCAGAGAGCTTGGGCAGGGGTGTGGAATGCTGAGTGGCCACTGTGTGAGCAGCATACTTGGAAGGAAGGAGAGGCCGGTTTGATCAGAGGAGGGAGGGGTCATCCCAGGCTGACCTAAAGCAGGGACAGATGTTGGGGGCTGGGAGGAGATCCAGGCAGGACTGAGGGGATTAAAGGCTTGCACCCCCACCTACCTGTTACAAATAAATAATTTAAAAATATTTTTCTACTGAGTATCTTAAATTTCATTTGTGTGCACATTCGTGTCGAGCACACACGCTCACGTGGAGGAGTCAGTTCTCTCTACCATGTCAGTTTCAGGGATCAAACTCAGGATATCAGCCTTGACAGCAAGCCCCTGTACACACTGAGCCCTGTTGTCCACCCAACGTAAGGACTTTCTCTGGGCAATTTTCTCTTGTTTTTTTTTTTCTTCCTTCCTTCCCTCCTCCTCCTTTTCCTTCTTTCTTCTTCCTTCTTCTCCTTCTCTTTCTTCTTATTCTTCTTCCTCCTCCTCCTTTTTTTTTTTTCTGTAGCATTGGAGATGGCCTTACACACACTAGGAAAGAGCTTTACCAATGGGCTACATCTTCGTCCGAGAAAGACTCTGTCTAGCTGAATCGCCTACAATTTATTAATACCTAAGAAGTAACAATTCATTAATGTCATCAGTTGTCAGCCGGGATTCCCATTTCTTGTTGTCTCAGATGGATCCTCTCCCTCCCTCCTCCTCACTCCTCCTCTCCCTCTTCTTCCCTCCCCCCTCACCACCTTTCTTCTAGTTTAAGAGCTGGGTATAGTGGTGCACACCTATAATCCAGCCCTTAGGAGGTGGAGGCAGGAGAATAAGGAATTTAAGGTTAGCCTCCACTACGTGTCAGATTTGAGGGTAGCCTGAACTACCTGAGACCCTGTCCCAAAACAGCAGTCAAAAGAAGACAACAAAAGACCCGGATCAGGCCTGTGCTCTGATTGGCTGAGAACCTGGGCCCCTTCCTACCTGTGCCTTCTGCTCCTGAGTCATCTGCTTTGTCCGCAGTCCACAGTCTGGCCCACTGCAGCTCCACAGCAGGGTCCATCTGTCTCCTGGTGCTGCCAGCTGCAGAAAACCATCTCAGCCCTGCCTTCAGGACCCCAGAATCCATGCCCCCCCACCTCCATGGCTCTCTGCTCAGCCTCTACTGGATGCTTTTGGGCTACGACCAAGGACTGCCAGCCCCTCCTGAACGGAGGAATGTGTCCCTCCTCTCTGCAACTCTTCAGGGACATTGTTGCCACTCAGAATGAAACCCAAGTCCTGTAGAAGGCCCCAGCTTGCACGGCACAGTGGCACCCTCGGGAGGCAGAAGCAGGTGGAACTCTGAGTTCCAGGACAGCCAGGGCTACACAGGGAAACCCTGTCTCAAAAAACAAACAAATACATAAATAGATAGGTAAACAAGCCGGATTGGTCTTGGAGATTGGAAATAGGAGGTTCAAGGTCATCCTCTACCACAAAGTGAATTCCAGGCCAGCCTGGTCTACAGAGCATTTTTCCAGCCTAGCCTGGGCTATGTGAGACCCTGTCTCTAAGTGTGGCTCAGCTGGTGGAATGCTCTGCCCTGTGTCGTAGGACTGCCTGTTTCCAGCTGTGTGCTCACTGTACCAGATGCTGATGAATTAGTATTGAGTGTGGCATGAGTGACAGCTGCTCTGACCTTGTCACCTGGAGCCTCCGCCCCGCACCCCAGTTCCCCTGGGCGCCCTCTGACCTTGTCACCTGGAGCCTCCGCCCCGCACCCCAGTTCCCCTGCAGAGCCTGGGCTCCTTCACAGTCAGGGTCCCCTGACTGCTTGGTTGGCGATGTTTTGTTTTTACAGTGCTGGGGTGCAACTCAGAGCCCAGTGTGCTGGGCAGGTGCTCCCCCATTGAGCTATCGCCCCAGGCCTCTATTTCCAGTTGCAGATGGGTAAATTGAGCCACAGAGGGGCCTCAGGACCAGCCGAGGTCCCTCAGGAGTGTGTGATTCCAGAGGCTACGCTGAGGTCTTTTCCTCCTCCAGCATCCTTTCTCCTTCCTCCAGCAGGGTATCTTGTGTCCTCTATCACCGGCCTCATCGGCTCCAGCCCCGCCCTCCCTGCCCGACCTGGGTATTGGGTGACGGGTTGCCATCTCACCTGCCCTATTTGGCAGGCCCCTCTGATGGACCCTCCCTGTGTCACGGGGTCCTGTCCTCACCTCTGCCCCGTTCCCAGCCCTTTGTCTGTGCACAGCCCTGAGAAAGGGGGCAGATCTTGCTCGGCAGTGCATGGGTGGTGTCTCCACACCCTTGGCATAAGGCAGCTCGGTGAACACAGTGGGCTGGGCTGGACCAACAGCAGTGTCCTGCTGAGAATGGGTGGCAGCTGCCAGTGGCTTCATGCCAGACTCCCAGAATCAAGTCTTGATACTTCGGAGGGAATGTGGGGAGAGCTCGCCTGGGAGACGGATGTGAGCCGGAGAAACAGGGCAGCACCTCCCCTAGAGTTTGCTCTCCGGCCCCCTGACTCTCCCTGTTCCCCACTGCCCAGCTTCAGAGGCTGAAGCTGCCTGAGGTCTGGGACTCCCTCAGGGGCTGTGCCCCTTGGCAACACTCAGGAACATTCATTTATGAGAGGGGGTTTTGTTCTTTTTTATTTATTTATATTTATCTATCTATTGATTGATTGATTTTTTGAGACAGGGTTTCCCTGTAGTTTGGGAGCCTGCCCTGGCACTAGCTCTTGTAGACCAGGCTGGACTCAAACTCACAGAGATCCGCCTGCCTCTGCCTCCCGAGTGCTGGGATTAAAGGCGTGCGCCACCACCGCCCGGCTGTTCTTTTTTATTGAAACAGAGTCTCCTGTGTCCCAAACTGGGTTCAAACTCACTATGTGACCAAAGATGACCTGAACACCCAATCTTCCTGCTTCTAGCCCCTCACCCTAGTATCACAGGTGTGCACCACCATGCCCAGTTTTTCTGGTGCTTGGGATAGAATGTCAGGCAAGCGCCCTACCAACTGAAGTACACCCCAGCCCATACCTGCCTTTTTATTTCTTTGATATAAAAGCTTCATCACTTTTTAAATTACATTTAATTTATTTGTATGTATGTGTACGCATTCATGGCGTCCAGGTGGGGTCAGGACAGAATTACTTTTCTTTTTCACCACGGGGTCTTTTTCACCCAGGCTGACACTAGGGGTCATTGAACTCAGGTCTGCAGGTGGGTCAGCTGACCTTTAACTGCTGAGCTACTGTCTGGCCCCTCCTTTACTTTAGAAACAGAGTCTCCTGTAGCCCAGGCTGGCCTCAAACTCCCCTCCTCCTGCTTCTGTCTCTCCCGTGCGGGATTACTGCCGCACCCAGGTAAGGGTTTTCGTTACAGAAGAACTCATCAGGCCTTTATTATGCTGCCGTAGCTTATGGGTGTCAAGGAAGTGCCAATACTTAGAAGCCATCAAGATGCCCTTTAAAAAGTAGGAAGCAGTGGGCAGTTTATCCAGACAATTATTTAGCACTCAGAGATGTGAGCCATTAAGGCTTGGAAGGACCAGGCTGAGCTAAAATGCTTTTTACAGAGTCAAAGAGCCGGTATGGGAAGGCTGCGTGGCTGTGTGAGGGTCAAGGGGAGGAAAAGCAGGCTGACACTAGGGGTCATGGTACCAGGAGCTTGGTGGGAATGCCCTGGATGGACAGACCTCTCGGAGCAAGACGGCAACTGTGTGCCCTGTGACAGCAGACACCTGTCGCCACACCAGCCCAGACCTGTGGACTCTCCAGTGCCTGACTGTGGGGATGGGAAGTGATGACGCCTCTATGCAGGGCTGTCAGTTGTGACCGATGTGCCTCCTGGGTCCAGCATGTTCTAGATAGGGGAGACCCTTTCGGGAGAGGCTGGGGGAGCTGTCTGTGCCTTCTGAGCACTTTAGCTGTGACCTTATGTGGTTGTTCGAATGGAATTGTCCCCATAAGCCCATAGGGAGTAGCATTATTTGGAATATGACTCTGTTGGAGTAGGTGTGGCCTTGTTGAAGGAAGTGTGTCACTGTGGGGGTGGGCTTTGCAGTCTCCTGTGCTCAGGCTACACTCAGTGCAGACACAGTTCACTTCCTGTTGCCTTCAGATCAAGATGTAGGACTCTCAGCTTCTTCTCCAGCACCATGTCTGCCTGCATGCTGGCATGTCCCGCCCTGATGGAAATGGACTAAGCCTCTGAAACTGTAAGCCACCCGATGAAATGTTTTCCCGTATAAGAGCTGGCCTGGTCACGGTGTCTCGTCACAGCGATAGACACCCAAACCACCTAACGCTGTCTTCAAAATAAAAGGAGGCTGGAGAGGTCTCAAGGACTTAGAGCACCTGCTACTTTTGATTATCCGCGCCCCCAGAGTGGCTCAGAACCGTCCCTAGCTTAAGTTCCCAGGGATCTGACGCTGTCTTCTGGCCTCCGTGGGTGCATGCGTGTCTGGATGTGCTGGTGTATGCTTTTAAGGCCTGAAACACCATCCCTGGTCCCTTTTTCTTTCACATGGGAGAAAGGAGTGTCTCTCTCAATGGGGACAGAAGAAACATCTTTTGCTGTGTGAGGAAGGCAGAGCATGGTGGGGCAGCCATGGTTGAACTGTCAGGGGTTTGCTGGCTCCGGTGGAATCATGAGGCCTGATGTGTGAACCACAACACTTAGGCAGTGGGTGGAGCCGTCTCTTCACCCCGTGGTTCTGGAGAAGATGGATTCCCCTGGGAAGGCAGGGCTGAGCCCTGCACAGAGGTCTTAGAGTGTACCCTCTTCCACAGACGGCTCTGAGGCCCTAGCATGGTACTTGACTGCGTATTCTTATGGCCTTTACTATTATTTTACTTTTAGGTAAAGTAATTAACCTTTTTTTTTTTTTTTGGTTTTTCAAGACCGGGTTTCTCTGTAGCTTTGGGGCCTGTCCTGGAACGCGCTCTTATAGACCAGGTTGGCTTTGAACTCACAAAGATCTGCCTACCTCTACCTCCCGAGTGCTGGGATTAAAGGCTTATGCCACTACCACTGCCCCTTATTTTTACTTTATTAAAAAAGATTTATGTATTTCATTTTGTGTATGTGAGTGTTTTGCCTGCATGTATGTACATTCCATGTGCCCAAGGCAGAAGGTTGGCTCCCCTGGAACTGGAGGTACAGATGGTCGGGGCCACCGTGTGGGTGCCAGCACTTGGGAGAGGGACACAGGAGGAACAAGGGGTTCAAGGCCAGCCTGAGCTACAAGTGAGAAGGGCAATGCAGTTGGGTTCTGAGGACCAGCAGGTCTGGTGAGGCTCCTAGTGCCCACCCCTCATTGGGGTGGAAAAGCTCTGGCTTTACTAACTAGTCACAGGCACTCTGCAGTCCAGCTTCTGAACAGAGCCTTGAAATAGAAAGGGGTGGGTTCTGGAAGCAGGTGGAGCCAGTCCTGAGCTGTTTCTGGGAGATGGAGGTCAGGTTAAACCTCTTAGTCCTGGATTGCAATCCACAGTTTAGTCCGAGGGGCTCTGTTGCTAACTCGCCATTTTTGCTCAGGAGCCAGGCCTCATCAGCAGCAAAATCTGCCCTTTTCCTGCGCTCCCCAGAGCAGGCGGAGGGGACTTGGACACGCCAAGCCACCTGAGTTGCTATCTAGTTGTGTGATGATGTGTCTGCTGGGGCTGGAAGTGGGTGCTGGGATCAAACCCCTGCTGCAGATGCTTCCCTGGAGGCCCCCGGGCCCCCAGAGCCACAGAGCAGTGGATCCCCGCCATGTTGCATGGCAGAGTCAACAACATCCAGACCACAGTTCCCTGTGCTGAGCTGAGAGAACATGACCGGGCCCTCCAGAGAACGCCTCAGCAATTCCTGCTAAAGCCATGCACGTGCATACAGCCAAAGCACCAATACCTCAAAAAACCAAATAAATCTTTAAAATAAAATAGCCAGGTGGTGGTGACCCACACCTTTGGGCCTTTAATCCCAGCACTCAGGAGGCAGAGGCAGACAGATCTCTGTGAGTTCGAGGCCAGCCTGATCTACAAGAGCTAGTTCCAGGACAGGCTCCAAAGCTACAGAGAAACCCTGTCTCGAAAAACCAAAAATAAATAAATAAACAAACAAACAAACATATAAATATAAAAAAAAACTGGGAAATAGAAGCAGAAATGAAGCTGGGGGCAGCAGATGGCTCAGCAAGCAGAGGCGTGGGCTGACCAGCCTGAAGGCTTTGCTCGCAGGGACCTGCGTGATGGAAGGAGATTGGCTTGTGCACACTGCCCCCTAACCCACATTTGTGTGTGGTACACTCACTGAGCAGTCTAGGCAGATCTTGGGTTTCTTACTCTTCTGCCTTAGCTGTGTGCTGGTGTTATAGATGGGAGCCACTATAACCAGCTATTCAGAACTTACATAATTCAACAACAGTTTAAAGCAGGCATGTAGCCGGGCATGCAGCATGGTGGCTCCTAGCTTTAATGTTAGCTCTCAGGAGCCAGAGGCAGGAGGATCTCTGTGAGTTCCAGGCCATCCTGGGCAACATAGTTAGACCCTGCCTCAAAACAGAACAAAACAAAATCAAGAAAATGAGCATATAGGACCATAGAGAGGAGTCGGTGGGGAAAAGCACTGGCTGCTCTTGCCAGTGATCCGTTCCCAGCCCCCACACCAGGCGGCTCCAGCAACCTGTCATGTCATCTCCAGGGTGAGTGACACACTCTCCTATCCTCCCTGGGCACGCGTACACACTGGACATGTACACATAGAAACATAATTTTTAGCAGGAGAGTGATGGCGCACACCTTTAATCTCAACACATAGGAGGCAGATGCAGGTGATCTTTGAGGGCCAGCCTGATCTATAGAGTGAGACCCTATCTCAAATAAATAAATAATTAAATAAAGCAATAAAAAGCATTGCAGCTGGGTGGTTGGGCCCTCGCAAGGCCCTGGCTTCCACCCCCAGCTCTGCAAAACTAAAGCCAAAACCAGACGGGAAAGGAACTTGAATGGATGTTTCTCCTGCGAAGACAGGCAGATGGCCCGTGAATGAGTGTCCAGTGTCAGTAATCGCTAGCGAAATGCAAATCAGGTCCCCAACAAGATGTCACTTCACACTCACTGGTAATGGTCATTAGCCTAAAAATAGAAAATGTCCATTGTCGGAGAGGACCCTGTGCACAGGACTGGGAAGCGGTACAGCCATCCGGATAAGCAGCTGGTCCTCTGTGCGCCAGGAATCTAAATCTCTGTCTTCAGTTCTTCTGGGCACTGAAAACTTTAAGCACCTCAGAATCTCTTAAAACAGAGACTGGGCCCTTGGGGTCGTTCTCAACAGCGGAGCGGTAAAGGAGCTCAGCTGCTCATTGGCAGAGGAACGGATAAACAAGACATGGTGTGCACGCAAGATGGAATATTACTGAGCCCTGACAAAGCTGCTCCATGTCACTGCATGGGTGACATTGAAGACAGTGCCAAGGGAAAGAAGTCCCTGAGCTCAAGTCCCCTGCACCCACCTTCAAAGGCTAGGCATGGCCAGGGCTCCATGGTGAGCTGGAGGGATGGCCAGCCGTTAAAGACACCTATTCTTTTTGTGTTTGTTTTTTGAGACAGGTTTCTCTGTGTAGCCCTCTGTCCTGGAACTCACTCTGTAGACCAGGCTGGGCTTGAACTCACAGAGATCGGCCAGCCTCTGCCTCCCGGGTACTGGAATTAAAGGCGTGTGTCACCACCACCCTGCTAAACTTGCCTTTTTGCTTTGTGTTTTGAGACAGGGTACCCTGAGTTAACACAATCCGGCTTTGGTCTCTCTGTAGCCCGGGCAGACCTTGAACTAGCCGTCCTCATTCCTCAGCCTCCCAGGCTGGGAAGACAGGCCCGAGTCACCACGGTAACCTGCAGTTCGTGCTTCAGCAAGAGCCCACTGTGCTGAAAAGCTTTGGCCCCGCCCAGCCCAGACCAGGGCTCCTCAGTCTGGGGGCAGTTGCTCCCGAGGGACACTTGGCAATGTCTGCATGTTTTTAACATGTCTGGGCGTGGATACTGCTAGTACCTGGTGGAGGAAGGCCAGGATGCTGCTCAGGACCCATAGTGCCAGGATAGCCCCATATGTCAACCAGTGCTGAGTCAAGAGACCAATCTCTGTGTGTCCCTGTACTCCCTACCCCCGTGTGTGTGTGTGCGTGTGTGTGCGTGCATGCAACCTTGCTGGAGAACAGTCTCTGTGTATGTGTGTGCCCTGTACTCCCTGCCCCCATGAGTGTGTGTGTGTGTGCGTGCAACCTTGCTGAAGACCAATCTCGGTGTGTGTGCCCCTGTACTCCCCACTCCTGTGCGCGTGTGTGCGCGTGTGTGCGTGCGTGTGCGTGTGTGTGTGTGTGCAACCTTCCTGGAGACCAATCTCTGTGTGTGTATGTGCCCCTGTATTCCCCGCCCCCATGCGTGCGTGTGCGTGTGTGTGTGTGTGTGTGTGTGTGCAACCTTGCTGGAGACCAATCTCTGTATGTGTATGTGTGTGTGCCCCTGTACTCCCCGCCCCTGTGTGTGTGTGTGTGTGCAGCCTTGCTGGAGTCCAGTCTGTGTGTGTGTGTGCCCTGTACTCCCTACTCCATGTGTGCACATACGTTGGGGATGGAACCAGAGTCTCCCTCACACGTGCTAGGTACATGCATACCACTGAGCCTCACCCTGGTGCCTCTCCCACGTGCAGTGGGGACCCTGGTCAGGAAGGCAGAGGAGGAAGGACTGTGGGACACAGACATTTGCTTCCACTTTTGAGTCTGATGTCCCCACTGTCCTTCCTCACTGTCCCCTGCAGAGCAGGTTGAAACAGCAGAAATAGATGTGGGACTTGCAGGTCTCCAAGTATCAGGGTGTCAGCACGATCGGAGGCACAGCCCCCGGTCCTCTCCTGGGGGCAGCAAGCTGGGCTCGGTTTGCCTCACGTTACGGCTAATGCTGCTTTATGGAGCGCCGAGTGTCATCTCTAACTATAGCACATGACTGGAGGCTGCTGCATCCCAAGTGTCAGTTTTACACCGATGGGGGTCATGTTTTTCTGTCACAGAAGTGAGTCTCAGGCCTGTCACAGTAGAGGAGATTAGAGTGTCATGTGCAGGAATGTGCCGTGGGCTCCGTGGTGCCCTTTGGTTGTGAACCTCAGTGAGGCAGCTCCCCAGTCTTTTTTTTTTTTCTTTTCTTTTTTAAAACTCCTTTTGCAAAAGAGGTTTTTTTTTTTTGTTTGTTTGTTTTTTTTTGTTTTTTTTTTTTAATTTTATGTGTGTTGTTGTGAAGGGGTCAGATCTTGGAGTTACAGACAGTTGTTAGCTGCCATGTGGGGCTGGGAATTGAACTCAGGTCCTCTAGAACAGTTGATGCTTTTAACTGCTGAGCCATCTCTCCAGCCAGCCAAAGGGTCTTGGACTCACTGTATAGCCAAGGATGACCTTAGATTTCTGATCCTACTGCCTCTAACTCCTGAGCGCTGTCTGCTTTATGGGGTGCTGGAGATGGAAGCCAGGGCTTCTTGTGTGCTGGGCAAGCATTCCACCCGGAGAGCCACCCTCCACTCTTGTGTGCTTTGGTGGCACCTCTTAGGTGTGTCCCTTCGACTCCTTAGTGCAGGAGGTCCAGATGGCAGCCGCAGCTGTGATATCAATTAATGAACTAGGAACTGACTTGTTTGTTTCAGACAGGGTCTCACTATGTAGACCAGGCTAGCCTTGAACTCAGAGATTCTCCTGCCTCTGCCTTCCCATTGATGGGATTAAAGATGCGCTCCACCACACCTGACTTCTATGTACGATTTAATTACTTAACCTTTTGGTTATATGTCACTATATAACCAAAATATAAAATATGTGACCAGGAGGCATACCTCATGGTGGCAGCTCCTACCCAGGAAAAACCTCAATAAAAACACAAAAACATAAAAAAATATTTAACTTTTTGTCACCTTGGCGTCGGTTGACTTTTTGAGGCAGATTATAGAAAACCCACCCGGAGTCTGAAGCCCTCTATGGAGTCTGAAGCCCTCTATGCTGATCTAGATGGTTCTCCCTTACTGTGAGAGGTTTGCAGACAGTGTGATAACAACGTGATAACGGTTACTTCAGCTCACAGTTAGAAAGTTCCCGAGAAGTCTCGCGTGTCATCTTGCCCCCTATTTTTACTCCTCCTGGCTCTTCCACAAGCCTTCTCTCCTGGGGCCGTCCTTCACTGAGACCCTGAGTCGCCCACAGGTGGGCGGGTGGCAGTCTTCCCTGTCAGCCCCTTGTACAGTCCCACAGTGTCATCGGAGTGACCACTATTGTCCATTTTCCATTAGACAAGGTCCCTTTCTCACCCGTGTCGTCTGCTTCTCCAGAACCCAGTGTAGGGTGCTCGGTGGTGTCTGTTCTTATCTATTTGGGGCTTTGTTTTCTGTACTCTCTTTGAATGCTTTCTTAGCTCTTACCTTTCCTCTCTCTCTTTGGACTCAGACAACATACATGTTAGATTTTGGTCACAGTCTTTTGAGGCTCTGTCCATTTCTACTCCCCACAACCCATTTTCTCTCTGCTGTTCAGACAATATTTTCTGAGCTTTGAGTAATTTCCATTCTTCTGTCTTCAGATTTACTGTTTTCCTCCTCCTCTGTTACCTTTGTTTTGCTGTTGAATCTTTCCAGTGAGCTAACAAAAAGGCTTCCTTCCATTGTTGGAATTTGAACGTTTAGTGTGACTGACAAGGTTTATAGTGTTGAAGCCCTGCCCTGCTTCCCTCTTTGTTACACTGTCCTTGTTGCTATCTGTCTGGGTAGTTCTTCCTGCCATCCACCTACCCAGCCACTGATCCACCACCCATCCACTGATCCACCACCCATCCATCCATCCACCCACCCATCCATCCACCCACCCACCCATCTACCCATCCATCCATCCACCCATCCATCCATCCACCCACCCACCCATCCATCCTTCCATCCATCCATCCATCCATCCATCCATCCACCCATCTACCCATCCACCCATCTACCCATCCACCCACCCATCCACCCATCCATCCGCCCACCCACCCACCCATCCATCCACCCATCCACCCACCCATCCATCCATCCATCCATCCATCCACCCACCTATCCACCCATCCACCCATCCACCCATCCATCCATCCACCCACCCATCCACCCACCCACCCACCCATCCACCCACCCATCCACCCACCCACCCATCCATCCATCTGCTCTTCTATCCATCCACTGATCAATTTATTCATCATCCATCCACCCAAGCATCCATACATAGAGCTACCCACCTATGGATTCCATTCATCCATCCACATATTTATCTACCTTGTCCACTGATCATCCATCCATCCATCCATCCATCCATCCATCCATCCATATGTCCACCCACCCACCCACCATCCATGTATCCATCTAAACACTGGTTCCCTCATCCAGCCATCATCCATCTCCCCATCCACACAGCCCCCACCAGTCTACCTGCACACTGACCCATGCATCTAGCCACCCAGGCATCTACTCACCCACCATCTAGCTGTTTACCCATCATTCTCCATCCACCTAGCCATCAATCTGCTATTTTTTTTTAAGACAGGGTATTAGTATATAGCCCTGCCTGGTTTGGAACTCATCATGTAGGCCAGGCCGACTTTGAATTCACCTGCCTCTGCCTCACCAGAGCTGAGATTAAAGGTCCGCATCATCCACTCACCCGCCTACCCATCCATCCATCCATTCATCCATCCATCCATCCATCCATCCATCCATCCATCCATCCATCTGTTTGTCCATCCATCCAGTCACCCACCTATCAGCCCACCCCTACACTTACCCATCCACCCACTCACCAGTTTTGGGTCTTTCCCACTTCAGGGCCCTCACCTTTCCTGTCTCTGCCAGAAACGCTCTTCCTCCAAGCCTTCACAGTCTCCCTCTCTCCCTTTATTTCCGTCTGTTCAGATGTCACCTCTTCAAAGATCGGCTGTAGCCTGAGGTGTAGCTCAGTGGTAGAGTGCTTCCTTGGTGCATGCAAGGCCTGGGGGTCACATATCCCCCCAGCTCTAAATGGCCCCCACTCACACTTTCCTCGTAGCTTGACAATGCAGACTAGCACTTGAAATCACAGCATTATTTACTGTGGTGTAGCTCCCCTTTTGGCATGAAAAGTCCTTGATCTTGTGGATCCTGTCTGGCTAGTTACCTGCTGTGTGCCCCACCCTGGTCCCAGGTTAGTACTGCACACAGTAGGTGTTCAGGAACTATTTGGTGAGCACGCTCAAGGCTCTAGCCTTGGCTGCCCTGGCATTCTCTTTGTAGACCAGGCTGGCCTTGAACTCAGAGATTCGCCTGTCTCTGCCTCCCGAGTGCTGGGACTAAAGGTGTGCGCCACCACTGCCTGACTTGCAGCCTGGGATTCATCCGGACGTAGCGCAGTGTTGGTGCCAGCTTCATCGTCCTGCCGTCTTGGACAGCGGGTCTCCCACATAAAGTGCCAGGCTCTTGTGGAATATGGATTCCGTGTGGGGACCAGAGTCCTGCATGTCTTGATGGGTAATTCGGATGATGACTGTGCCCTACTACCCCAACCCTGCAGTCTCGTCTCTTGTGCGCATGCGCACGTGCTCTCCCACTGACCTTCACCCCTCAGCCTCAGGCCCACAGTTTGAGTGGTGGAGCCTTAGCTGCTCTGAGACTCAGTTTCCATGCCTACAAAGTCCTGTGCCTGCTGATGCCTGGAGTCAGCAAGTTGCTCAGTCGGTGTCCGGTGCCCTCCTCTGGGCCTGAGGGGCTCTGGATGCTGCTTGTCTGTTTGTTTCCCGTGCCCAGTGTTCAGCCTCCTGCATAGACCCAGGGCCCCCCCCCCCACACACACACACCAGTGGAGCTTTGTCTGTTGTATTTCTGCAGAGCTGCTCAGGGGTTGAGGAGGATTCTGGAATTTTGACAGTCAAGGGAGCATTATGCAAATGATATGCAAAGCAGCAGCTAATGAGCCCTGATTGCATTGGCCCTGGTGCTGGGGAACACGTGGATAACTGTGCCAGGGTGGGGGCAGGGGCAGTGAGTGTTTTGGGTGCTGGGCAAGAAGACACAGCAGGGGTGGTGGAAGTGGCTATGGCGGGGAAAGGGCAGGAGGGCAGCTGCTTTGTGTCCTAGGTATGACTCTATCCTCCTCTATGCTCTCTCTACAAGGGGTTGGGGACAATGGCTGAGGTCATGGGCAAACTAGAGCTGCAGTAGAGGTGCAGTAGATGGGCCAGACTGGGGTAATGGTAGGGGTGTCGTGGCGGCGATGCTCTCTGTGGAGAGGTGACAGGAGGGTCTGCTCCTCCCACAGGGTCCCTCTGGTGTCTCAGTGTGGGAAGGCAGGACTTGGGTCTGCCAGGAAGCAGCAGATGGGCTGGGTCAAGCTCACTGGGAGGGGCCAGCTGTCTTCCGTGTTCCTGGGTGGAGCCTCTCTTTGGAAGAAACACGATCTTGGCTTGGGAGCTAGTGGGTGGGCAGAGGGGCTCTCCAGCACCTGGGAACCCAGTCTCTCCCATCCCCCAGCGTGACCCTCTCCAGAGAGCCTGTACCCTGGAGCACTTAGCACCTCCACCTTCTAGGCCTGAGAACACTGATGGTGGACTTTCCCCAAGGCTAGATGTTACCTCGAAGGTCATTTTCAGGCCCTGTGCCGCCACTAGACTGACCGCACCTTCAGATACAGTGTCTCTGTTTCGCTTTTGATCCGAAGATGAGGACTGAACTTGGCTATGAACCCTACAGACTTTGGGTAACTGTTGCCACGTTTTCCAATTAAGTCTTTCATAACGCAGTCACAAAGATCATAACGGTTGTCGGCAGAGGGTTCCAGTCCCAGTCCAACCCTTTCATGACTTTATCACCTTGGGAAAATAGGTCTCAGAGCCTATTTCCTAGTGGGCTCTGTAGCCTTCTGGTGGCTGGTGGCCTCTAGCTCACAGGGGACTTGCCGCCTTGGGCCAGCATCTCCAGTGCTGTGTACTTCTGCAATCTGTGGCTGGCAGCAGTGGTCTGACCGAGAGGGACTTGGGTGATGGATGTGGATGAGGTTGTCATTAACCCGACAACCCCTGTGGTCCCCGCCCTCAGGAAGATGGAAGGCTGAAGGCCAACCTGGGCTATGCAGCGAGGGCAAAGCCAGACTCGACTGGGCAATTTATCGAGACCCTGCCCCAAATGAAGACTAAAGAGACTTTTTGGGGGTGCTAGCAAGATGACTCAGGGGGAAAGGGACTTGCAGCCAACTCTGGTCACCTGAGTTCAACCCCAGAACCCATATCTCCTGCAAGCTGTCTTCTAATTCCCAGTTCACTGTAGCATAGGGTGGGCATGCACATGCGTGCACATACACACACATAGGACAAGTAAGTGTGGGACTGGTGAGATGACTCAGCAAAATATTCATATGCAGGGTTGGAGAGATGGCTCAGTGGTTAAGAGCACTGGCTGCTCTTAACCTGTGTTCAATTTCCAGCAACCACATGACGGCTCACAATCATCCGTAATGAGATATAGCGCCCTCTCCTGGCCTACAGGCATACATGCAGAAGATATAAAACATCTTCAAGCTGGGAATGCTGACCCATTCCTTTAATTCCAGCACTTGACAGGCAGAGAAAGATGAATCTCTGAGTGTGAGGCCAGTCTGCTCTGCAGAGTAAGTTCCAAGACAACCAGAACCAGGACTACATAGAGAAACTGTCTTCTAAAATTAAAAACCAAACCAACCAACCAAATAAATAAATAAATCTGTGACTTGTGGAAATGGCTCAGTCAGTGAAATGCTTGCCTCAAAAGCTTGAGAACCTGAGTTCAAATCCCCAGCACCCACATAAAAACTAGCGACTTAGTGGTATATGTGTTTAATCCCAGCATTGGGAAGGTGGAGACAAGAGGACCCCCGGGCACCATGGCCAGCCCACGGGTGAGCTCCAGGTTCAGTGGAGGACCTTGTCTCAAGGCTCCTGAGGATTGGCCACTGGGCTCCGCACACACCTGCATTAAAAAACTATCCTTACTTTTGCTGGATGATGATGGCGGACACCTTTAATCCCAGTACTTAGGAGGCAGAGGCAGGCGGATCTCTGTGAGTTCGAGGCCAACCTGGTCTACAAAGTGAGTTCCAGGACAGTCAGGACTACACAGAGAAACCCTGTCTCCGGGGAAAAAATCCTTGCTGTGTGGTGGTGTGCACTGCCCTTAACCCAGCACTTGGCAGAGACAGGAAGATCTCTGTGGGTCTGCGCAGTGAGGCTTGGGCTAGTAGGGCCCCATGAGACGGTCTCGAATATAAATGCATGAATCTGTATAATGGGTATGAATGGTTGTGTGTTTCACAGTCAACCTGGCAGGACTTGGTAGGGGGGTCTGGTCACTGAGCTGGGATGATCAAGCTGACTGAAATGTCTTGGCGAGCAGCTCAGCGTGAGGTGAGGTGTGAAGGCTGGAGCAGGAGCGCCGCATACCCTGCGGGGAGACTGGCGGCCGATGGTGGGGGGGAAATGTGCGACCGAGGGTGCTGGCAGCGAAAAGACAACGAGATGCGAGATGCGGGAGTGTTCCCGGTTCACCGCGGCGTGGTGCAGAAAGAGGGCGTCCCCTGCCGTCCACCCAAGGAGGACATCTGTGCCCAGCATTACCCGGTTGCCATAGAAACGAGCAGCGGGCGGTGGGTGGCTGGGGAAGGAGGCGGGTCGGGAACGGAGGGGGGGGGAGAACCTGCGCGTGGGGGCAGGGAGCTGGCTCCTGCAGTTCGGGCGCTGTCGCCTCCCGAGCCAGAACTCGCCGGAGGGACACGGAGCCCCGAGCCCTGCACCAGGCCCCCGCCCCACCTGCCATCACGGAGCAGGTGGCCAAACAGCCCTTCCGGCCCTGCCCTGGCCCAGCCAGGGCAGTAAGAGCTCACTTGTCCCCAGCTCGGTTCCCAGCCGGGTTCAGGTAGGCGATGGGGTTCTGGAGAAGTCTGCGTGGAGAGTGGGGACCGAGCGCCCCTGCCTTCCTGCTGGTGCACCTGCTAGCAAACGAGCAGGTCCGAGGGGCTCCCGGAGCCAGGGACCTGCTCTCCGCGTTGCATTGGGACTGTCTCCTGTCTGTCGTCTTGTCTCCCCTCTATACCCTCTGTACCTCCTTCCCTGTCTGCACCACAGGTGTGACTTTGTAGAGCTGCCCCACTCCCCAGAGGCAATGGGCTCAGGCGTTCCCCCAGGTCCATGCCAGACAGGGAGGGGCCAGGCGTGGAAAGGAGTGCGCTTGTTCTCACCCCCCACCCCCATCCCCCACCCCGCCAGGGATCTGCTAGTCTCTGGCCGTTTGTCCCAAACCTCCGTCTGACGCCAGAACCTCTGGGGTGACTCCTGAGTGGTCTTGTACCCCGGGCTCCAAGTCAGGCCATCTAAGTCCCTCCCCGCTCCGGATGGGATGGGGAGGATGGGATGACCCTGCAACTCTCAAAGGGCTCTCGACCCAACCCACCGGCCAGCCAGGGATTTCCACGTTGGGGTGGGTGGCTTGTGGCCTTCCTCTGCCTTCTCTGTCCCTCTGCAGTGGTGCTGCCGGGGACCTGCTCACTGCTACTGGGGTAGCAGGGACACTGCAGAAAAGCTACCGCTGTTGCTCCGGAGGAGGAGGAGGAGACAGAGTGGAGCGCTGGGGAGGAGCTGAGCAGAGGTAGCCAGGAAACCCTACCTCAAGGCTTGGGCCCCACTTCTGTACCCAGCACCCACTGGCCATTTGATTGAGTTCTTTGCTTGGTCCTGCACTACCTGTGAGCCTCCCTCCTTCCCCAGGGCTTTCAGAAGCCCGGCTTCATGGTGGGAGCCCTCTGTAGGTTATGGGGTCGCTGATTTCTGCAAATGTCAAGAACAGTCTGGGAGTGTGGGCACAGGTTTCGCGTCTGGAAGGCAGGGGCCTGCCTGGGAGGTGAGAGAGCAGAGGTGGGCTGACAAGGAGGGGGTCAGGGGGTGCGGATCTTCCCCTCACAGCTCCATCTCCCTCCTCCTCCCTCATGAAGCCTTGAAATGGTCTCTATATGCTCTGCCCTCTGAAGTCAGGCCCACTGGCCTCAGGGTCATCAGCTGCCACCTTGGTCCCCCAGCAGGGCTTAGTGATCTCTGGAAGACAGGGTCTTTTAACCAGCACCTGCCCGTAGCCTGGCCTCCACTTCCCCCTTCCTGCCTCGTCTGTCCCATCCCCCATCCCGTTCCTGACAGGGTGCAGTTTTTATGTGATGTTTGCTATACATTTCATTGTCAGTAGACATAGTGGGGTGTAGTGCCCACATCCAGTTATCTGCAGCCAGGCTGAGACCCCATTTTCCCCAGGAGCTCCTCCACAACAGAGAGCCCACGGGAGGCCCTGGCACTCAGAGACCTGGAGCTGATAGAGAACTGGGCTCCATCCAGGCCATGTATATGTCAGCTGCCCAGCCCCCAATTCTAAAGTCACTGCTCCTCTCCTTCAGCTGTACCCCACCACTAGAAGTTCCCCTGGCTTCAGAGTAATAGGACCTCTGTACCCACCTTCTGCCCCCTACCTGCGACCCCTCTCCAAGGTGCCCCCCAGCGGTGAGCTCTGAGGCCCTGTTCCTGCCCCACTGTAGGTCTTCTAGGGAAACCTTGGAGATAAAAGCCAGCCCTCACCCCAGCTCTCCCTCTGTCTCTGGGAGGAAACTTCAGGTCTCCTGGCCTGGAAGACCCAATCATCCGCCTCCCCCTGGCGCTCCTATGCCTTCCAGACCCCTCTCTCTTCCCCCTACTCAGTCTGCTGCCGCCATAAATGCTGTGGTTCTACCTCAGGCCTTTGCGCTGGCTGGACCCTCAGGCTGGATGCTCCTCCCTCCGGTCTTTGTATAGCACAGTTCCCGGCCCTGGCCGTGGTCCCCTGCCACCCTTCTCCACAGTACTCTGTCTTGCCAGTCCAGCCCCTTAGAATGTCGTCCCGGGCTCCGAGCACCACTCCTGTGCTTTAGGGGGCTCTGGGATTTGGTGCCCTCAGTGGGAGGGCAGCATCCTTACCTAGGCAGTGGTCCAAGGCCCCAGGCTGTGATAGCGGTGTGACTCCCCTGGGAGACTGGAATGCTGGGAGAGGAAGCTGCCGCAACTGCCCCCACCACACTTCATCCTACCAACACTCCTTTCTGTCACCTGGGGTCTATACTGTGGGAAAACCCCATCATGTCCCTACTAGGAGCATTACCCACGCCCGCATATTCAAAGTCGTCCTGGATGCATGGGTTCAGGATAGACAGACTGAACAGACTGGTGCTTAGAGAGGGCACTGGCATTTGATCACTGGCTAAGGGGATGAATCTAGAGCAGAGGGCAGACGGCGGTGCTCCCAGCCCCCCTTCTGTTCCCCATCTTTGGGTACTCACGACCCCTCACACTTTGCCTTGAGACAAGGATGGGAAGGTGGAGCCCCTTGGGTCCCTTGCCCTGCAGACTTGGAGCTAAGGCCTGGAGTGAAGGCCAAGCCTCACTCCTGCTGGACAGTTCGAGGCCCCTGGGACCTGGCCTTTCTTTACTGTCACCATCTCATGGGAATGTGTGTGTCCCAAGGTGAGGGGGACATGTTGTGTCTCCCCGTCCAGCGACAGCTCACCCAGGAAAGATCTGTGGGGCTGGACATGCGGAGTCCTTCACCAGGCTGGGAGTAGTCCCACAGGAGTGTGGGACTGTGTTTGGGGGTGAAAATCCAGAGCAGGTTGGAGGGTGCCCTCTGAGGATCTGCCCTCTAACCCCTTCTGGAGTCCACCAAGCTTCTGGTTGCTCAGTAGCGCCCCCTGGGCCCTGGTTCTCCCTGGTGCCCCGCAGCACAGGCGAGACAGGAGTTGTGCCTCCTGTCTCCTTTAGGGGCCAGCGTCCGAAGAGAAGTCCCTTGGGGACCTGCAGGCATATGAAATGGGGTCAAATGCATTTGTTTGTTTTATCCGAGACGTGGTCTCATGTAGGTCAAGCTGCTTTAAATTAACCGTACAGGGAAGGCTGATTCTCCTGCCTGCACCACTGCTTGCTGGGAGAACAAGGGTGCACCACTGCTTGCTGGGAGAACACGGGCGCACCACTGCTTGCTGGGAGAACAGGGGCGCACCACTGCTTGCTGGGGGAACACGGGCGCACCACTGTTTGCTGGGAGAACAGGGGCGCGCCACAACACATGCCCAGGCCCAGCTTCTCACCAGGACCCCGGCGTCCGAGATGAGCCCAGCAGTTCAGGAGGAGCGCCAGCCGTTGGCTGACTCAGCGGTGTTGACCGTAGAGCAAGGCCTGCCTCTGCCCACCGTGCTGGTGACCCATTCTCCATCTGCCCCAGGATAGGTGGTATGCACTCCCTCGGCTCCTCACGTGAGGAAACTGAGGCACAGGTAGCTGAGGTCCCACCACTGAGAAGTGGCAGCGCTGTGATTTGAACCCAGTCTTCAGTCCTCCATGGCCTGGGGGCCAGTGTGCTGCAAAGCTGGGGTGGGGTCCTGAACCCCCACTGAAGGAGGGGTGGGAGGAGACAGTGGATTGGGAGAGTTCTGTGTGAGTGACCAGGGGCAGCAGGCTTGAGGAAGCGCGGCCAGAGGAGACTGAAGGAGGGGCGGGTGGGGAGGGATGTGGGGGACAACACAGCACCTCGCCGCCAAGCCTACTTCTTTGTACTGCATGGCATCCCAGCAGAGGCTTGTCTGCCTTGCCCATTTCTTTGTTGTTTCTAGACAGGGTTTCTCTGTGTAGCCATGGCTGTCCTGGAACTCTCTTTGTAGATCACGCTGGCCTCAAACTCACAGAGATCTGCCTGCCTCTGCCTCGCAGTGCTGGGACTAAAGGTGTGCGCCACCACTGCCTGACTTGCTCTGACCCTTTCTAAGGGAGAAGAGAGCTGGGAGCCACTGGGCGTGTGTAGAACTTGAGGCTGCTCTGACTGACCCAGGAGTCTGAGGACATTGCAGTGGTGGGCTGGACACCTGGGAGAGGGACAGAGGAGGACCCAGCCAGCCCAGAGTGCCTTGCGTGCTGTATGACCTAGGCCTGCTGCTTCACCTCTCTGCCCGCATGCACACACACACACCCCATGCTCTCATCTGGCTTCCTCCTCTTCTCCTGGGGAGGTGGGGCTTAGAAGGGACCCGAAGAGAGGTGGGGACTTTGTCTGTAGCCAGGGTTGGACCCAATTCCACCATTCACCACCTTCATGGCCCTGGCTGTGCCTCAGTTTCTCCGTCTGTAGATGTAGATGAGGTACGTGTAAAGCATGTAGACCGATCCCTAGCCCAGAGTGGACACTCAGTGAATATGAGCTGGTGACCGCCAGGATTGATGTCATCACCACTTTTACAGCAGTGGCTGGGGCTCCAGCTCAGTTGAGAGCTCTTGCTGGCACGCAGAAGTCCTGTTCAGTATACACTGGGGATGGTAGCCCAGTGACCCTATCACTGGGGAGGTGGAGGCAGGGGCATCAAAAACTCAAGATCATCATCTACTATATAGTGAATGTGAGGCAGCCTGAGCTACGTAAGGCATGTGAGGCAGCCTGGGCTACATAAGACCTGCCAGCAGCAACAATAATACGTGCTATATAATAGAGAGAGTGGACTTGCAGCAGGAGTCCGGGCTCCCAATCCTAGGCGCTCTTTCCCTTCAGGGACTGCTAGTTAGGTTTCCCAAGAGACACAGACCAGCAGCCAGAAGGAGATGGGGAGAAAGAGGCTTCTGTGAGGCTGAGAGAGGAAAGTGGGGAGCTGCTGGTACATATCCTCAGCATCAGGGGACTGGGAAAGCAGGGGTTCCCATGTCGCTGGGCAGGAGTGCCCCCAGCAGTATTATCTTTCCTCTGACCCCCTGGCTGTAGATGCCCGTGCACCCTGGGGGAAAGGCTCCTTTCCCTGTGTCCGTCCCTCATACTCCACTCTCCACCAGAGCCCCCTCCACTCTGCCCAGGGATGCATGCCAGCCGGGTGTGCCCCTTCAGTCCTGCCAAGTGGGTGTCTGCCCCTAGAGTCTCCCACCTGCTTGGTCCTTGCTCCACCCCCAAGCCAGTGGGTACAGACACAGGACGGACAGCACTGGGGCTTACTGGCTGTTGCCGTGACCCTCATGGCCTGAAGCAGTGTTAGCTGCTGGGCAGCTGGTCACCTTGGAATGACTGTTCCCCGGCACCCTGTCATACTCTCCCAGGCCCCCCGACAGACTCCTCAGAATGACACCCCTGAGCCTGTGGCTTGGTGATTGCCACCTGTTGATATTGATGATGACCGGCTATAGGGAACCGGATGTGGTGGCCTTTGCCTCGCCTAGGAGCCTGCTGGGTGTGCCACAGGAAGTGCCAGATGCCAGTCACACCCACTTCCTGACCCCTGAAACAGCCCCGTCATTAAGAAGAACGTGGCCTTTTGTAGGAGGGGAACCTCCTCCTGCCTGCGAGAGTGTGTGTGTGTGGCACTGGGGGCTCATTTGACACCCCTCTTCCACCATCTAACCTGCCTCCCTTCTAAGCACATCCCATGTGGGTACAACCCGGAGTGGCTGGAACGCAGACAGCCTAGAATCTGCTCTGGGCTGGGCTGGATAACTCAACTAATTCTCTTTCTCTCTCTCTCTCTCTCTCTCTCTCTCTCTCTCTCTCTCTCTCTCTCTTATATATTAAGACTTTTTATTTTTATTTTTTTATTTTTTTTTTTTTTATTCTTTTTTAATTAAAATTTCCACCTGCTCCCCGTTTCCCATTTCCCTCCCCTCCTCCCAAATATTGCCCCCTCCCCCCACTTCCCTCCCCCTATCCCCACTCCTCTTCTCCTCCCCCCACACCATCCCCCCTCCCTCTTGATACTGAAGAGCAGTCCAAATTCTCTGCCAAGACTTTTTATTTTTAATCATGTGTATATTTGTGTGTGGGTCTGGTGCCTGGACTTACAGGAGGTTATGAGCCACCTGACGTGGGTGCTGGGACCCAAACTCCGGTCCCCTGGAAGGGCAGCAAGCATTCCTAGCCTCTGGGTCGTCTCTCCAGTCCCACATCTAATTCTGAAGTCAGGTCATTTTCCAGCAAGGCCTAGAGGGACCACATAACTGCCCAGAGTCAGAGCACGTTGGTACTGGACCTTTCTTGTGCCACACGCTACCTCAGCTGGGAGCCCAGGAGAGTCCCGCAAGCCTGCTTTCTGAGCCTCGGGGCTCTCGGCCTGACACTCCAGGCCCTAGCCAGACTGTCCCTGCTGATGCTGGGAGGACACCCTTAGCCAAGCTCCCAGGCTGTAGATTCTTACTCCAGGGTGAATTGGATTTGTTGTCATGGAGACAGGGTCTTACTATGTAGACCAAACAGACCTCAAACTCGGAGAGATGCTCCTGCCTCCTGAGTGCTAGTATTAAAGGTTTGTACCACCACCCACCACACCTTTTTTTTTGTAGACAGAGTTTCTCTGTGTAGCCCCAGCTGTCCTGGAACTCTCTGTAGACCAGGCTGGCCTCAAACTCACAGAGCTCCACCTGCCTCTGCCTTCTGAGTTCTGGTGTATGCCACCACCGCCCAGCCCAACTTTTTTTTTTTAATTTCTTTTACTTTGTGTGTAGGGGTGTTTGGCCTGTATGTACATCTGTATACCACATTGTATACAATGCCTGTGGAGGCCAGAAAAGAGCATTGGATCCCCTGAGGCTGGAGTTAGCTTGTTGTAAACCACCATGTGGGTGCTGGGATTGATGTCAGGTCCTCTGGAAGAGTAGCCAGACCCCCCCTACACAGGCACGCATGCACATGCACGCACACACGTGCACACACATACAGACACACACGCACACACGTGTAGACATGCACACACATTCACGCAAAGACACACGCGCACACACATACCACTTTAGTTTCGTTTCTGAAATACAGTCCGTGGGCTGGGGAGACGGCTCAGTGGGTAAAGCACTCCCACACATACCTGAGGACCCCTGGTCACCACGCGTCCTAGTTGGCTCTCTCTTAATGTAACGGACACCACGACCCAAAGCAGCTGGGGAGGAGAGGGTTCATTTGACTTACACACCCCAATCACCGTTGGTGGCTGAAGGAAGTCAACAAGAGCAGAGGCAGGAAACACGGGGACGCTGCTGACAGACTTGCTGGTCCTGCTTTCTCATGGGACCCAGGGCCACCTGCCCAGGGTGGTCCTGCCCACAGCAGGCTGGGCACTCCTACGTCAACCGTAAATGAAGAGAATGCTTCCACAGAGTTTCTTAAAATCACACACATAATTTGAAAGAAATTCAGGGGGCCTGGAGAGATGGTTCCGTGGTTAAGAGCACTGGCTGCTCTTCCAGAGGACCCGGGTTCAATTCCCAGCACCCCCATGGCAACTCACAACTGTCTGAAGATCCAGTTGCAGGGGATCTGACACCTTCACACCAATGCATATAAAATAAAGTTAAATAGACCATAAAATATATAACAAAAAGAAATTCAGTTTATCCACAAGCAGAAGCGTGAGAGGCTCAGGTGAACCCAATGTGAGATACCCGTTCCACCCCGCTGCCAGTCCCACGCTTCTGTGAAGCTGACCACCCTTCCCATTTTGCTCTGTGGTCTTTCTAAAATAGTCCCTTTTATATAAAATAGTCCCATATATATGTGTGTGTGTGTGTGTGTTTTCCAGCCAGGCCGCTCTGCGTGGTGTCGCCTCACTGGCTGCAAGTCTGCTCTGTCATTCCCGTAGCCAGTGCCCCAGCAGCATGGACTTGGGTCACCCCCAGCCTTTGTTGACCCACCCTGTTGCACTGAACCAGCTTGTGGGTGCTTGGCTTGCGCTCTGAAGGGGAATTCCTAGCCGTGGCATGGCGGGGGAGAATCCATTCTGTGAGACCAGGCCATGACAGTACAGCCCCATCCCCCGTCACAGAGGCCAAGAGGCTTGTGGCAATTCTGATCTTCAGTCCCAGGTGGCACAAGGAGGCCATACTGGATCTTCACAGGAATGGGGCACCAGGCCCAGAAGGAGACAGGACTGGGGGAGGGGCATCCTTCACCCAGGATCCTCACGTGTTGGTGCCACTTGCCTTGAGCCTGAGGGACAGTGGCCTCTCCCAGGTGGAGCTGAAGCTTGCAGAGCTGGTCAACCCTCATTCAGAGACCTCACAGGTCAGGGTTCAAGCCCATAGCTGCATTGCACAGACAAGGAAATACCCAGGAGCCGTGGCTGCCTCTTTGAAGGCTAAGCCCTTGGCCCTCTGTGGCTTGTTTCCTGATTATTGAACGATTCTCAGCTGGGTGACAGCGAGGCCCTGGAGGGGAGGGGTGTGCCCCCTGGCCCCCGGGGCAGAGCCTGGCCTAGATTGGGCAGCTGTGATGCCTGATGACAGATCCAGGGCAGACACAGACCCGGGATATTGTGTAGATCACAGTGTGACCCCAGGGCCGGAGAACCACGTGCTCAGCCATGTGCGGGAAACTGCGGATAGCTAATGGGGGCGTCGAGGCAGGACTTGGACAGCCAAAAGAAGATGGGCAGGGTCCAACTGGAAAAACTGGGGGAACCCTTCGCTCGGGATATAAGTGGGAGAAAGATCTCCTGTCATGACAGAAGCTGGGACTCCAGGGGACAAGACCAGAGGCTCTGTTGGGGCCAGGGGAATCCAGGATCTAGTGTCGGGGTCCAGCTGGGTCAGGTGGTGCTGAGGAGAGGGGCCACCAGCTAGGAAACCAACTGGCATTCCCTTTTATGTGAAGAAGGCATGTATAAGCTGGAAGGGAGGGCTTCCTCAGGGAGATGGCTTTTGAGGAGAGGCTGTCAGCAGAATCCTGGGAGGCAGAAGGAGCAGGCATGGAGACCACACACCAGAAACTACAGACTGAATCCTGGGGTTATCCTCGGCATGGGAAACCCTTCTAGGAGGCCCCCATCCCAGTTTGAGGCTCATCTCTGGGCACCTTTGCGAGAGTCAGGGACACCGGCCTGGACTAGGACATGAACTGCTTCCCTCATCTCTGTGGCCCTCTCCCTTGCAGCTTGTGAGCACGAAGCCCCTGACTGCCCATCCACACCTGCCTGGCTCCCCCCGGCTACGCCATGTCTGGTTCCTACGATGAAGCCTCGGACGAGGTCACAGACAGCTTCTGGGAGGTGAGCGGAGGTCTAGGCTCTTGTTTGTACCCCGACTCAATCCATGACCTCAGCCTTGTTCCCCAATGCCTTGGGCGTCTTCAGAATCCCCGGTGTCCAACAGGCAGCTGAGGCCTTGAAAGTAGGGTAAGAGCCACGGCCTGCGGTTGCTCCCTGGACGCTGCCCCAGCTGCCTGTAGCAGCTCACACTCTGGGACCAGGCCCCTCCCTAGTGGACAATGCCCAGCCCTTCCCACTAGCATCTGCTGTACTTCACATAGCCTACCTAGCTGTTCCTGCTCTACCCCCTGCATGGTGGGCAGAGGATGGACTTCTGAACTGGCGAGCTGGGACTCAACAACCTCACAGAGGTAGAGGCAAGACTATAAGCCAGCATTTCACGGGCTTCTGAGAGTATTTGAGTCTTGGAGAAAAAAATTTATTGCTTTTGGCTTTGGAACCAAAAAGGAAACTGGCGGGCCTAGATTAATAAGTGCTTAATGAGATGTCCACAAAACATAATATTGTGTCAAGAAACAGTAGCTCCACTCTCACTTATATGACTCGTATAAATATAATAGATTTAGCTCACAAGAGCAAAATGAATAATTCATTCTAGCCCAAGTCCAAATTATATAAAACCCCTTCTGCTTTTTATGGCAGTGAGGAGGTTTTGGAGGAGGAGGGTAGGTGGAGACCGTGGGGTCTGACGTGGAGTTCCGGGACCCCGCGAGGTGGATGGCAGGAGGCGCCGCGCCCCCTGCAGGCCAGGGCCAGGATCACAGGGGCTGCCCGGTCACTTGCTGCTCTGCCGCCAGGTGGGGAACTACAAGCGGACGGTGAAACGCATTGACGATGGTCACCGCCTGTGCAACGACCTCATGAGCTGCGTGCAGGAGCGCGCCAAGATCGAGAAAGCCTATGCGCAGCAGCTCACCGACTGGGCCAAGCGCTGGCGCCAGCTCATCGAGAAAGGTGCCCCACCCCCGGGCTCTAGCGGGTGCCCCAGGGCGGGACTCCAGTGCACCAGCATCCCAGCCACAGGGCTTTTCACAATCAGGATGCCCCTTTATTCTCCTGTGTACAACTCGAGAGTGAACACACACACAATCATCAGTTTTCCTTTTGAAAGAAATTTCCCAAAAAGTCACATTTATAGTGCAGAGAAGCCCTGGCTACCCTGCAGCCAGCTTCACCGCTAACAATAACATTTCACTGTAGCTTTTTGTTTCATTTTGAGACAGAATCTTATGTAGCCCAGGCTGACCTCCAACCCTCTGTGTGGCTGAGAATGACCCTGAAATCCTGATGTTTCTTCCTCCCCTTCCTAAATTGAAGATTCCAGATGTAGCTGGCCATGCCTAGCTTCTCTCTCTCTCTCCCTCTCCCCCCCCCCCCCCCCCCCCGTCACCTCTCTCTTGTTTCTTTAGACAGACTGTAACCCTCACACCTAGAGTACCTAGAACTCCCTCTGTAGACCAGGCTGGCCTCAAACTCACAGACATCCATCTGCCTCTGCCTCCTGAGAGCTGGGTTTAAATTGTGCACCATCATGTCTGGCAGAGATTTTTGCTGCTGCTGCTGCTCCCTCCTCTCCCTTCTCCTCCTCTTCCTCCTCCTTCCTTTTCTTCTTCCCTTTCTTTTTATTGGCTTTGTTATATAGCCCAGGCTGGCCATAGACTTGAGATCTGCCCCAGGCTTTTCCTCCATTAGCATGCACGTTTTTTTCTGAACTGTTTTTGGGAAGTTAGCACTAGCACCCTGACCCCCATTCCCAAACTCTCCAAATATCGAAGAACGCCAGTTGCTCGGGCCACCATCCTTCAGCTGTCATAATCAGGGAGTTTAAAAAGCTCATAAAGGCACACACCTTTAATCCCAGTACTCGGGAAGCAGAGGCGGGTGAGTCTCTGTGAGTTCGAGCCCATCCTGGTCTACAGAGCTAGTTCCAGGACAGCAGGACTATACAGAGAAACCCTGTCTCAAAAAGTCAACAACTTAGAAAATAAAAAAAGAGGATGGATAAAAGTTTGGGGACAGTGTGGGAAGGGGTTTCTGTTGCCCCTGGAAGAGGGGAAGCATCAGAGGACTGTGGGCATTGTGTGCTGGGGTCCCTTAGCTCCCTGACTTTCCCCCAGGTCCACAGTATGGCAGTCTGGAGCGGGCCTGGGGAGCCATGATGACAGAGGCAGATAAGGTGAGCGAGCTGCACCAGGAGGTGAAGAACAGCCTGCTGAACGAGGACCTGGAGAAGGTCAAGAACTGGCAGAAGGACGCCTACCACAAGCAGATCATGGGTGGCTTCAAGGAGACCAAGGAGGCAGAGGATGGCTTCCGCAAGGCCCAGAAGCCCTGGGCCAAGAAGATGAAGGAGGTGCCTCAGACAGGCGGGATGGGGGGCCAGCTCAGGGGTGGCATGTCTGTCACAGGAGGGCATCTGTGGAGAGGGAGGGCACTCACAGGACAACGGCATCTGCAGAAAGAACTGTCCACATGGGGTCTCTAGTACCCAGTGTGCTTCCCCCAGCACACAGCCAGATGGCTCCACAGATCCCATGACGGTCACGTCTACAGAGACTGTGAGCCATGTCGTGTGGGGCAGCTCCTACAGATGAGGGCATCGGGTAAAGCCTCGTAGCCAGAGCCAGCAGCCGCTTGCTTCTTAAAAGGGCTGCTCCACAGTGTCGGGGGTGGGGGGAGGGCAGTCAGGTATTGGTGAGGGGTGACCACGTGCACACCCACCCTGGCCTTCTCCCCACAGCTGGAGGCGGCCAAGAAGGCCTATCATCTGGCTTGCAAAGAGGAGAAGCTGGCCATGACTCGGGAGATGAACAGTAAGACGGAGCAGTCGGTCACCCCTGAGCAGCAGAAGAAACTTCTGGACAAAGTGGACAAGTGCAGGCAGGACGTGCAGAAGGTACCTGTGGGGAGGACTGCAGAAGGTCCCTGTGGGGAGGACTGCAGAAGGTCTCTGTCGGGAGGACGCGCAAAGGGCTCCTGTGGGAATGGGGGTGGGCCTGAGGGTGGCAGCTTGGAGCTGCAGGCCTCATAAGGCCTCACCCCATCCTCCGCCCTGGTACCCACAGACTCAGGAGAAGTATGAGAAGGTGCTGGAGGATGTGGGCAAAACCACACCCCAGTACATGGAGGGCATGGAGCAGGTGTTTGAGCAGTGCCAGCAGTTTGAGGAGAAGCGCCTGGTCTTCCTCAAGGAAGTCCTGCTGGATATCAAACGGCACCTCAATCTAGCGGAGAACAGCAGGTACCCACGCATGGCCCGCTCAGTCCCAGGTCTGGTGGTGGGAGGCGAGGGCAGGGGGACTTGCAGAGGGGTATTGGGGGAGTATGCAGATGCAGCTGCTGCAGGGGTGGGGTGGTGCTCTCTAGTTACCCCAGAAACACTAGCCTGGGTGTCCGTGCATGGCCATGGTCAGGCCACTGGGGCTGAGAGAACCAGAGCTGCTCCCAGAAAGCATTTGGCTGGGGCTGGAGGGAAGATCTGAGCTCTGTTCCTGGAACCCACATCGGGTAGCTCACAACTGCCTGCGACTCCAGTGACAGAGGTTCTGCCGCCCTCTTCTGGCCTCTGGGGACACTTGCAGTCAGATGCAAAGGCACACACATATAAAACTAAAGGATACATAAATCTTGGGCTGGATACTCAACTGGTGCACTTGCTGCTCCTACAGAGTTGGGTTCCCAGCATCCCCTTATGATGGCCCCACCTTTGGCCTCATGTGGTATCCACTCACAGACACATAAATAAAAATAAGTCTCTTAAAAAAATATCTTGCTGAATACCTTTAATCCCCAGCTCTTGGGAAGCAGCAGCAAGCAGATCTCTATGAGTTCAAAGCTAGCCAAGGCTACATAGAGAGACTCTGTCTCAAAACAAAAGTTTCAGGAAAAAAATCGTTAAAAAATGTTAAAAGCTAGGTAGTAGCAGCACACACCTTGAATCCCAGCTCTCCGGAGACAGAGGTAGGTGTGCCTTTGAGGCTAGCCTGGTCTACAGAGTGAGTTGCAGGACAGCCAGAGCTACTTAGAGAAACCCTGTCTTGAAATAACTAAAACAAACAAAAACACAACAAGTTAAAGGTCTGGAGACATCGCTCAGCAGCAAAGCACCGAGATTCCCAACACCTGCTTGGTAGTTCACAGACACGCTGACCTCAGCTGCAGGGAATCCACAGACACCCTGACTTCAGCTGCAGGGAATCCACAGACACCCCGACTTCAGCTCCAGGGAATCCACAGACACCCCAACTTCAGCTCCAGGGAATCCACAGACACCCTGACTTCAGCTCCAGGGAATCCACAGACACCCTGACTTCAGCTCCAGGGAATCTAAGGCTCTCTTCTGGCCTCCGAGAACACCAGGGACACACATGGCGCAAACACATTCATGTAGGCAAAACACACACACATGTAAAATAGATAAATGCAATTTTGACAAAAGGCGAGGGGATGCTTGTGCTTCCTGGCTGGGGATGTGGGGATGCGCCCAGCGTCCTGGCCTCTGAATGGGATGGGAACCCTGTGGCCCTCTCCTGCACAGCTACACCCACGTCTACCGAGAACTGGAGCAGGCCATCAGGGGCGCCGATGCCCAGGAGGACCTCAGGTGGTTCCGCAGCACCAGTGGCCCTGGAATGCCCATGAACTGGCCTCAGTTCGAGGTGAGAGTGAGCAGCATGGCAAAGAGGGGATCCTTAGCAGGTTAGGAGGGTCCTGACAGCTCAGACCCCTCGGCTTGACTTCTCTCCACCCCCAGGAGTGGAACCCAGACCTCCCCCACACCACTGCCAAGAAGGAGAAACCACCTAAGAAGGCAGAGGGGGCCACACTGAGCAATGCCACAGGGGCTGTAGAGTCCACATCCCAGGCTGGGGACCGCGGCAGGTGAGTACCTTCCATGAAGCTCCTGGGTAGGAGAGAGACCAGCATACTGGGACAGATATATTTTATCCAAGAAGACAAGAAATGACCCCAGACCATAGCTGCCATGTGTCCACTGAGAAGCAGGTGGGTGACCCTTCAAGACTGCTGTGAGTGAGGTACACAGTATTCTAGGCACGCTCCCACATTAATGGATTCAAGCCTCTGACCAGCCGGGGAATGTGTAAATGTGTGCATTCTGCTGGGCGGTGGTGGCCCACGCCTTGAGTCCCAGCACTTGAGGGGCAGAGGCAGGCAGATCTCTGAGTTCAAAGCCAGCCTGGTCTACAGAGCAAGTTCCAGGACAGGCTCCAAAGCTACAGAGAAACCCTGTCTTGAAAAACAAAAACAAAAAAAAAAAAAAAGAATTTGGACCCGAGCTCTGGTTTGGAGAGGGTATTGATAGGATGGGGTCAAGGCCGCTGATCAGGGCCTCCATTTGCACCCCAGTGTTAGCAGCTATGACCGAGGTCAACCATACGCCGCCGAGTGGTCAGACGATGAGAGCGGGAACCCCTTCGGGGGCAATGAGGCCAATGGCGGCGCCAACCCCTTCGAGGATGACGCCAAAGGGGTACGTGTGCGGGCACTCTACGACTACGACGGCCAGGAACAGGACGAACTCAGCTTCAAGGCGGGTAAGCGAGCAGGGCTGAGGGTGCTGGGCTAGCAGAGAAGACTGGGCTTGGATTGGGCAGTGCAAGGCTTGGAGACAGGTGTTTCAAGGGTTGGCAGGTAAGGGGGCCAGGGCAGAGGTTTAGGCATGGAGGATGGGGCCGAGACTCGGGAGCTGGCCGAAGTGGGTCCGGGGCAGCACTTGGTTTTCGAGTGAGGTGTAGCCCAGAATTGGAGTCCAGGTAATTCAGTTGGAGCACTGAGTGCCCTGGAGGGTTCATTTAACAGTTTTGGGCTAAGGGACAGTTCGGTCTCAGTGCCTGTCCATCATAACAAGGTGCCCTCGTGCCCCCCTCCCCAGGAGACGAGCTCACCAAGCTGGGAGAAGAAGATGAGCAGGGCTGGTGCCGCGGGCGGCTTGACAGCGGGCAGCTGGGCCTCTATCCTGCCAACTACGTTGAGGCCATCTAGCTACCCTGCCCATCCAAGTCCTCTCGCTCCTTGTCCACCGCTCCCACCCTCTCCCTCCCCTCGCCATAGAGTTCCAGACATATTTTCCGATCAAGCTTTTATTTTTTTAAAAGTCAAAACAGAACAAAAGAAATACAGAGACAGCATTTGCGGCCTACCTGGATGGAGGCCAGGGTGGTGGGGCTCAGGACGACGGCCCCAGTGTGGACAAGGGGTTTAGCCCAATGTCACATCTGCCCTACAGAGTCCACCAAAGAGTCTCCTGAGTCCTGAGGGATACCTTCTGGATCCTTCTACCCTGCTTTGCACCCCTGCCCCACCTCAGGCTGCCAGCAGCTGCCCTTGTCACCTGAGCCTGGCTTCTTCACCTCTTCCTCCTTCCCTCGCTACCCCCTCCCAACTTCTACCACTAAGCCCCTCTTTTTATTTATTTATTTGTTTATTTATTTTTTGTTTTTTGTTTTTGGTTTTTCAAGGCAGGGTTTCTCTGTGTAGCCCTGGCTGTCCTGGAACTCACTTTGTAGACCAGGCTGGCCTCGAACTCACAGAGATCCACCTGCCTCTGCCTCCCGAGTTCTGGGATTAAAGGCGTGCGCCACCACCGCCCAGCTTACTGCCCTCCTCTTAAAGGCCTCCTCCACATCCCAAGAAGGAGGCCTCCCAATCTGTAGTCTTCCACTCTGCCCTGGGGGTGCTGTTCTCCCAGTCCTGATCTTTTGATCACCCTTCTCTGTGGAGCTTCCAGGGCTCTCCAGAGCTAGAGGAAGTGATGGTGTCCATGGCACACGGGAGAGTGAGGGGAAGAGCAGATCCTATCCAGGCTGTGCCAACCTCTCAGTGCCAGACCCATTTTGAGGGATGAAAACCTTGTCTGGGCCTGTGGTCAGAGGCTCCCCAGAGCCACTCTGCAGCTAGCAGAGGCCCTGCCCCTCTCCTGAGGCCTTGACACCGGGCAAAGGCCCCCTCACCCAAGCCCAGGGCAAAGCCAGCAACAGTAGCAGCCTTCTCCCGTTCCATGGGGAAAAGGCATTGGGCATCCGTCCCCCGTCCTTCATGGCCATCCAGAAATGCCCCACCCCTTCTCTGTGTCAGCATCGGCCTTTGTGAAGCCAGTACGCAAGGCTGTCAACCTCCCTTTTCTTGCTTCTGTCACCTGGCCAGCCTGGGAGACACGGGCTCAGGGGAGCATCCAGGTCCCCTCTAGACTGGGGAGACACGGGCTCAGGGGAGCATCCAGGTCCCCTCTAGACTGGGGAGACACGGGCTCAGGGGAGCATCCAGGTCCCCTCTAGACTGGGGAGACACGAGCTCAGGGGAGCATCCAGGTCCCCTCTAGACTGGGGAGACACGAGCTCAGGGGAGCATCCAGGTCCCCTCTAGACTGGGGAGACACGGGCTCAGGGGAGCATCCAGGTCCCCTCTAGACTGGGGAGACACGGGCTCAGGGGAGCATCCAGGTCCCCTCTAGACTGGGGAGACACGGGCTCAGGGGAGCATCCAGGTCCCCTCTAGACTGGGGAGACACGGGCTCAGGGGAGCATCCAGGTCCCCTCTAGACTGGGGAGACACGGGCTCAGGGGAGCATCCAGGTCCCCTCTAGACTGGGGAGACCCATGGGCTCAGGGGAGCATCCAGGTCCCCTCTACACTGGGGAGACCCACGGGCTTAGGGGAGCATCCAGGTCCCCTCTACACTGGGGAGACACACGGGCTCAGGGGAGCATCCAGCCTCGCCCTGGACGGGGAAGCCAGCAGCCCAGGCTTGCATGAGAAAGGAGCTCTGAATGGTCACCTTATCTTTCTTGTCCCTTTTGGTTTTCCAACATTACCCCCTGAATGCTGGCAGCCACCTCCCCCAATTTCTCTAAGCCTGAGTCTCCATTAAAGGACTCTGGGTGGTGGGAAGGGACACAGGGCCTTGTGGGTGGAAAGCACGTGGCAGCTCTCCTTTGGGTGGCGTGGGAAGCAGACAGGCTGGATAACACCCCACAGGGGAGAATGGTCAGAGTCTGTTTATCCGGAACTTTGGGAACAAGGACCTGAGGAGTCCCATGCTCACAGCCAGTATCTACTAGGCCTCTGAGCCACTGACACCCTCTGCCTCCCGGATTGGGTGGCTTTGGGGCCTCCAGGGAAAGAGCATGCATCCCTATGTTCTCTAGGACCCTTTAGCTACTTCTGACACTGTCAGGTCACGGACCCGGGATTGGGGCTCTGACCCTCTTCTCATGGTTAGGGCAGTGGCAGGGGCCTGTGGGGGGCAGTCCTTCCTCAGGACCATGAGCGTGGCACCCCAGGGCTGCCAGCATCCCCTCCCTTGTCACCATTTGCCCTAGGGACTGAGGGTGCTGGGCCCCTCAGGACCTGAAGCAGGATTCGGAACCTTCCTTTTTCCATAGCTCTTCCTGCCTCCCCGGCTGGCAGGAATCCACCACCCCAGAAAGGCAAGAAGCCGCCATGTTTGCACCTTGGGGCCTGGGCTCCCCCTCTGCGCTAGCGGCTTCCCAGCACCTGGAGAGGGGCTGTGGCCTTGACTAGACCCCAGGCCTGCCCCCCTCAGCACACTAGCTGCCCAGTCGTGGGCAGGGACTGGAAAAATCTCTCTCTCTCCCTTCAATGACCCCATCTGTGACCAGACTTGGTCCTCAAGCTTCTCAGCACCCCAGTGCTGGAGGGTCCCTGGGAGTCCCTAGAGCCCTGAGCCTGGCCCCACCTGTCATGACTGGTGTCCGGGCACACATACCCTCGCTGTGTCCACACCCCTCCTGTTCTCCCCAAGGGCCCCACTGATGCTGCACGGGACCCTGCAGGGCTCGGTCAGTGATGTGTTTTGTCCCCAGTTAAACCACCATCCTGCAGCCTGGTTCCAGGGAGGAGCCAAGGTTGCCCCACCGCCCGTCGCCACCACTGCGTCTGCCGCCCTAGGCTTCCTGACTCCGTTAGTTCCGACACATTGAAACTCCGAGAAGTGCTGTGGTCTCAGCAATGTTTTGTACATGATTGTGTGATTTAAAGGTATATAAATACAAATATATATATATATCAGTTGTGACTGTATGACTGTGGATAAACCAGAATTCTATCACCTGCCTTGTCTTCTGAGTCTCTGTGATGACGATGTCTGTCCTGGGGGAGGTGGCCCTGTGCAAGGCTAAGTGCCGGGCAGCTGAGGGTCTAGGGAGGTCACTGAGACTCTGGCCTCAGATACGAGGTGAAGGGTGACAGCACTGACCAGTAGACCTGGGCATTTGAAGTCCCAAACTCATGGCTCTAAGGTTGGAGGTATGGCCCGTTGGTTCTTGTCTATTGTGTGAGGTGGTTTCCATACCAGGCAGAACAATCAACGAGTAAATAAATAGCCGATTCATGATTCAAGGAACTCGATCTTCAAACAGTCTTGGGTTTTAAAACAGAATTCTCAACAGTCCTGACTGGGGCCTCCCGCGGAGCGACACCAGGTCTCCTTGCTCTCCTACGGCTTGCCTGTTGTGAGCACACGTAGGAGGCCTCCTGGAAGCACCTGCCCTGGCAGGACTGGAGCTCGGCCCTCCGTGAGCCATCCTAGAGCTCTGATGCCTGCTTGCATCTCAGCGGGGTCTTTTCTGAGACCCACGCCTTCCCCTGCCAGTCTGTGGGTAGGAATCAAGAGGCCCTTCTGACCCTGGTGGTCTAATAGAGCCTCACACAAACATAACCCTTGCACCAGCACCCCCACTCCAGGGTGCCCACAGCACTCCCAACCCAGGGTGCCCACATCAACCCACCCCAGGATGCCCACAGCACCCCACCCCAGGGTGTTCATGTCACTCTCCCCACCCCAGATCTGTGGAGGGTAGGGGGACAACCTTGAGCTTCCTGGCATGACCCTTTACCAGCTGAGCCATCTCACCAGCCTGCCTTCCTTCCCCTTCTCCTCTTTTTCCTTCCCTCCCTCCCCCTTTCCTTTCTCCATATTCCTCCCTTTTATTTGTTCCTTTCCTTCTTTCACTAAAACTAGAGTCTCACCAGGGCTGAGTTTGCTCAGCAGTTATGAGCACTGGCTGCTCTAGCACTGGACCCAAGTTCGATCCCCAGCACCCACATGGCAGCTCACAACCTTCTGTGATTCCAGTTCTGGGGGATCCTACACCTTCCTCCGACCTCCGAAGGCACTGCATGAGCGTGGTGTACAGACATCCAGGCAATATGTGTACAGGCAAAACACCCGTATGCATAAGTAAATCTAAAATAAAATAAAACAGAATCTCACGTGGCTGGTCTCTAACCGGCTGTGCAGCCGAGGCTGGTCTTTAACTTCTGCCTCCTATTCCCAATGCTAGCACTGCAGGCTCAGGCCTCCATACCCAGCCCAGGAATCAGAGTGGTGGCCTCTTAACTCACACACACGATATTCCAGTTTGTTTGGGGCAGGAGGAGCTGGAATGAGACTCCCAAAAAGGGGTCAGGAAATGTCTTGTCCAGGTGAGGTTCTAGTAGGGCCATGCCAACAGAGGGAGGCGAATCCATGGTTTGCTGCCAGCTCAGGAGGTGTCACTCGGTAGCTGCAGTCTTATGGATGTTCCTTGATGGAAGCTGCCCCTCTGATCTCCTCTAGGTGGAGCTGTTCCTGCTCCCCAACCCCCCTGCCCATTTGAGAAACCCCCAGCCCTGCCTGAGCTTTGTGCCTGGCCGAGGCACAGCTGGGACATCCTGTGTGACTTCAGGGACTCCTGAGGGGCAGGATGGGCTGGCTGGGGACAAAACCAGTTTAACAGAGCATTGAGCCTTCCTTTGGCCAGGGTCCCAGTCCTCCTCTTCCCTGGGGAAGGGAGACAGCTGGGACCTAGCAAGGCAGAGACCTGGGCAGAGTCCTCCCCTCCTGTCAAGTCCCCGAGTGACAGATGCCAAGTCACTGTTTGCCCGCTGTCAGGGGTAAACATTCTTCAGGAGACAATAAAATCCTGGGGGCAGGGGCAGGCTGCAGGATGCCTTTAACCCTTGGTGGTCCAGCCTGGCATAGTGGCACACACCTTTAATACCAGCACTCCGGAGGCAGAGGCAGGAGGATCTTGAGTTCGAGGCCAGTTTGTTCTATGGAATAAGTTCCAGGACAGCCAAGGCTACACAGAAAAACCCCGTCTCTGCAAAACCCGGGGTGTCTTGGTGCCCTGTCCTTTTTCCTAGAAGACTGGCCTCAGAAGCTAAGGTCTGTGGGACTAGGTGCTGAACCCTTTGACAAGGGAGGCATGGAGTGAGCTCAGCTTCTGGCCCTGGCATCCACAGCTGTGTTACTGTGAGCTAATTGCTCAGGCATGCCAGACCTCTGGTCCACTGTGTACAGGGCGAGAAATGACCCTGGCTTCACGGTTTTGTTGAGGACGCCAATGACAAACAGCAGTAGGAGTGGCTGGCGCACAGTAGGGATGCTTGATTTGGGCAAATAAACCAGGGAAGTGTGATACCCTGGGCTGCTGAGGAGAAAGAGCAGGCTGGCTGGGGTCTCCACACGCAGGCAGATGCATGACCAGCTTCCCATACTTAGGTGGCTCTTACGCCCACAAAAGGGACTCACAACCCCACGGATGCATCTTGGGGAGTCTTTGGGGGACAGAGACTGCAAACCCTCCATCCTTACAAAGCTACTATCCCATAAACATACTGAATCACCCACCGTCTCCCATAGTCCACCATGTGGTTCAGCTTCCTTAGGTGGTTGAGAAAATATAATAGCTCTGGGCCTCTTGCAGGAGAGCCAGACCCCTGGCACACCTGGGCACACCTGGAGGCAAAGCCCTGCCTTTTGACAGAGTAAGTGCAGAGGCTGCCTTCCTTACCTGGGGCCTGTGTGTGGAGATGCTCTTCAGCCTGGCCCAGGGTGAGGAGGGCACAGTGGTTGGCTAGATTAGCTGCTTTGGCCTGGAGAACATTCTGCCTCTTCTATGATGTCTACCAAACAGCTACCATTTTTCACTTAGGCTCAGCTCCATGACACCTCCCCGGGCAAGCTTTCCTCGTAGTCTCCACCCTAAACACCTGTGACCACAGTCACCCTTGACCGCTGCTGGCCTCTCGGCTGGGTTGTCCATAGCCAGACACTGGAGACCTGACAGTTATCTTGTATCTTTATTAACCATTCCTAGGGCACTCCTGGCTCCCCAACACAGGGTGCAGACATCTCTTGGTACCACGCCAGTCATGGTACAGGATGGGTCACAGGAGCAGGAAACAGTGACATCACCATCCTGTGAATTGCCTTGGTTGAATCCCACAGCCCAAGCCTGGGGGTGGGGGTTCTCCACTTGGGAGCAGTCCTAGCTCCCTTGACCCTCCAGGGGCCCTTGTCCTTAAGCAGGGACTCAGAGAGCTCACATGCCTCCCTAGATACTGATCTAGGACTGTCTCTCTGGGACTTTGGATTCTGGGATGCCAGCAGCCCTTGGATTCAGATTAGGCTGAGCCCGGGCCAGGAGGAGAGTGATTGTCTGGGATAGGTGGTAGGCCTCTGGCCTCTGCAGCTCTCAGACGGGATGTACGAACTGGTAGACCAAGCGCTGAGAGATGTCGGGTTTGCGGATGATCCCCTTTTTGTAATACTGGCGGATGGAGCGACTTAGCTTATCGTAGTTCATGGCCGGCCGGTTCTTGCGTACACCCCACAGCCGGGCCACCTGGGCAGAGTCCTCAATTTTGAAGATGCCTGGGAGAAAGGGGGGTAGGAGGAAAGGAGGATGGGCATGTGGAGGCCATGAGAAGAAGAGAGATGAGACCAATGAATCACTTTTGGGGAAAGGACAAGAGCCAGATGCTGGGACCCTCTTCAGCCCTGGCCCCAGGGACAGGCCCTGGGACTTAGCAAATATCTTCCTTCCTTCCTTCCTTCCTTCCTTCCTTCCTTCCTTCCTTCCTTTCCTTCTTTTTGAGATAGGGTCTCTCTACATACCTTGGCTGTCCTTGAGTACTGGGATTAAAGACAAATGCCATCATGCCTGGCATTAGCAAACTATATTTCAATAATTTTTAGCTTTTTACTGGCTGAAATTCTAACATATGCATAATATTAGATCAAATGCAGATTGCATATCCCTAATCTGAAATTGGGGTCAGAATGGCGTCAGAGTTTGGAGTTTTAGGGTTTGGGAGTATTTGACAGGCTTTTCTGGCCAGACATCCGTGACGGTGTTCTGAAGAGTTTGCATTTGGGGAACATTTAGGAATTTTGTATTAAAGTTCAGGCAGCACAGAGCATTAAAGTGAAAGTCACTTGATTTTAAACATTTTGATTCTGGACCTAGAACATTTAATATTATATATGGGGCTCACATTGTGTTTCTGATAGACACCATGCGTCTCTAGATTGAAGCTATGATTTTTCTCGCTATTAATTTTTCACATTCATTTCTTTATTGTTCATATTGTATGAACGTGTGTCATGTGCCCCGGCGTGCCTGTGTGTGGAGGTCAGAAGACAATCGGCAGGAATCATTCCCCCTTTCCATCCTGTAGGGACTGAACTCAGGTCTTCAGGCGTGGTGCCTGCCCGCACTGAGCTGTCTCACCGGCCTCCAAACATGATGCTTTATAAAGATTTATTTTATTACTGCATGTGGTAAGTGTTTTGTTTGTGCGTCTGCCTGGTGCCTGCAGAGGTTGGGGGCGGGGCCTTACAGGCCTGTGCCACCATGCCCTACTGAAGCCATGTTTTCCCATTCTTGGCAAACGCTCTCAAGTTTGCACTGTGTTCCAGGCGCTGTGAGGTGCTGAAGGAATCTCAGTGCCAGAGCAGTCTGGTGGAGAGGCTGATGAGGATACAAACAACACCCTAAACCTTGAAATCCTTGGAGTTGCAGGGATACAGATCTCTGAGTGGCGCTTTGGGCACAGGGTGAAGGCGGAGTCAGTCTAGGTCACACCTCTCTCAGCTGGAGCCACGCCCCAACCCCACCTCAATCGCAGCTCGGCCCATGCTCTCCATCCCTGCCAGAGCCCTGTGCCCACCTCTGCCTAGCAGAAGCCCCGCCCCAGCCCTGCCCATGCTCCCAGCAGGAGTTCCACTCCATAGGAACCCCGCCTTTTCTGCCCTCCTAAAGAAGTCACGTCCCTGACCCAGCCCCTCCCCCTCTTAGTAGTCTGAGCCCCGCCCCCACAGACACGGAGCTCCGCCCTACATAAGCCCGCCCCTCCCTTTCTGACCCCTCCCACTGTAGACCTGTCCCTCTGCCATAAGTCACGCCCCCTTCTAAGCCCTCCCTGCCCTGGTGTGTGTGTGTGTGTGTGTGTGTGTGTGTGTGTGTGTGTGTGTGTGTGTGTGTGTGTGTGTGTGTGTGTGTGTGTGTGTGTTTCTGGGAGGGGGTATTTTACCTTTCTCCTTGTTGAGCCAGCGGATGAAGCGGCCGTAGCTGTGGGGCTTGAGCAGCAGCTCCTTGAGGAACTGCCACAGGTGGATGGGTTGCCCGGAGCACGATGAATCCACCTCGCCGTCTGTCCATCCCTCCTCGCTGGTGGAGGCTGGAAGCCAGGGCGGTAGGGTGAGTGGCATGGCCACCACCCGCTTCCCCGGGCAGCCTCCCTCAGCCCCACCAGGCCTTCCTGTGCCTGCCCGGCTCACCGCAGTAGTGAAGGGCCCCGGGCGAGGTCCTCTCCTTCATCCAGGCCGCTGTGGGACAAGTAGGGGAGGTTGAATACCCAGCTGAGGTCCCCCGTGGCTGGGGTCCTACAGCTCCCTGCCTCCCGCCTATCTAGGGTAACTAGGTGCTAACACGGGAGTGGGAATGTCGGAGCTGCGACTGCATGGCCTCTGTGTTCAGGGGCTTACCTTTCCTCACTGTGAAACGGGACAGGGACATTCTTTGGAGCTGTGGCCAGGCGGCAGTGCTGAGGGCTGACACTTAGCGTTTGCACCAGGCCTTTCTCTCTAGCTACCCACTCGACCACCCCCTCTGCCCACTGCTAGGCCATCAGCCAGGGACAAAGCTCAAGTCACATCCGCTGGTCAGCCGCCCGGGCTGGGGCAGGCACTGACCATTCACAGAGTCACCTTAGTGGGTCCTGTTCCCCAGTCTCCCAGCCCTCTAAGGGAAGGGGCCTTGACCCAATGAGCAAGCACAGAATCCTCCAAAATGCCCAAGAGGAAAAAAGAGCAGGCAACAACGTTGTGTGTGTAAACACAGGTGTGCCATCGCTCGTGTGGACGGCAGAGGACAATTTTGGGGGAGTCCGTTCTCTCCTAACATGCAGGTACCGGGGATCGAACTCAAGCTGGCTGAGCCATCCTGACAGTCACTACCTCTTTAATAAAAAATAAAGCGAACCTTAAAAAACTGGGCATGGGATGTGTGTCTGTAATCTCAGCACTTGGGAGGCAAAAAGATCGACCAAGTTCCAGGCCAGCCTGGAGCCAGAAGGGACCTGGCCCGTGCAGCTTTATGTCTTACCTGACTTCCAGATGTCCAGGTGGGCATGCAGCACGTCCCCACCCAAGGGCGCACGCTGGCGGAACTGCTCCTCCGACATGGCACACAGCTCCTTGCCGCCCAGCTCCTGGAAGGCCTTGCCTGCTGGAGGTAGCCGGTACTGGTGCTCCGTCCACAGCAGCCACTTCTGCACATTACCAGGGCTCCAGTCCCCAGGGTCTGGGCAAAAGACAGCATCTTAGCTGGGGTCCGCTGGTGAGCGCCATCCCAAAGGCGGCCGACCATGACATCCGGAGCCTCAAGGAGCCCCATGGTGGCAGACACTCCACAAAAAAGGAAGTGAGGAGGAAGAGCCATGGTCCTAACACAAGCTTGCTGCCTTTGCAACCCCATCACAAACAGGTGTCTGTCTAGCCCCTCACGGGGCCTCTCGGGAGACACTAGCTCCGAAGGGGACAGTGGCATTCAACCACAGACAGCCAGATACCTCTTGCCTTTTCACAATCTTCTCAAGGAGAAAACCCACCCAGGAACCCTTCATCCTGGAATTCTAGAGACAAGGAAACAGGGGTGCGTGAGGGGAGGGGTGTGTGCGGGGAGGGGTGTGTCCCTTGTCCAACACTTTGCAAACGCGTTTGGGTTCATAGCAGCTGCCCCAAGTGGCTATAGATCAGCTAAAGGTGGGGGAACTGATTCACCAGCTATGTGTCCCCTGGGAAACGGCTCTGGGGGCACATAGCTGGAACCAGACTGGGTCACAGTGGCAGTGAGGCCTCCAGAACACCGCTTCAAGCCAGTGTCCCAGCTGAGTGACCCACAAGCTAGGCTGCTCCCACTTCATAAGGCCGTTTTCTTCCTTGAGGTCAATGCAATTTGTTTCTGTCCCCATTGTTCTGAGAGCACAGCCCTCCCAAGCAGGGATAGGGAAGTGGTACCGTGGGAGAGCCTCCTGGGGCAGGGCTCTCTGAAGTGTGGGAAAGTGGAGACAAGGAGATAGATGTGGGCAGGAGCAGCCTGGAATGGGGACACCACTTGGGAGCATCTACCAGATTGGGGTGGTGGAGCAGGAGCTGAGGGGCAAGAGAAGCCCCTACTTCCCATGGGAAAACTAAAGGATGGAGATCAGGACTTCCTGTCTCTCAGCCGTCCAATCTGCAGCACTAGCCATGACCCCAGACCAGGCACACACACACACAGACATGCACATGACACACCCCAGACCAGGCACACACACACACAGACATGCACATGACACACCCCAGACCAGGCACACACACACACAGACATGCACATGACACACCCCAGACCAGGCACACACACACACACAGACATGCACATGACACACCCCAGACCAGGCACACACACACACACAGACATGCACATGACACACCCCAGACCAGGCACACACACAGACATGCACATGACACACCCCAGACCAGGCACACACACACAGACATGCACATGACACACCCCAGACCAGGCACACACACAGACATGCACAGTCTGTTCCTTGGTACCCTCTCCTCCTCACAGCCCCCCATCAGTTGACTGGGACCACATTCAGCTATTCAGTTATACTCCATCAGGCCAGCTCCACACACAGAGGGACCTCTACTTTCTGTCGACTGCTCAGAACCCCGGTCCCCGTAGGGTGAGTGGCAAGTCAGTCAGTGGCTGTTTATTGAGTACCTCTCATGTCCAGTGCTGTCTAGGGACGGGACATACAAATCCGTTAGGGATACAGAGCAAGTGGGGCGGAACAGACACGCCCTCACACCTCCAAGTGGCCGTCATATCACCAGAGCAAGGAAATGGGGGAAGCAAGAGGTGGGGTGTGGGAGACGATCTCAACAGGATCAGCAGCCTCATGCGGTTGCTGCCAGTTAAGCCTGCAGACAGCCAGGGAGGGGCTCAGCATGTTAATCCATGAGAAAAGCATTCTAGGTTGAAGGACCAGCAGGTGCAAAGGTCCTGGGGTGAGCGTTGTGGAAAAGAAGGGAGACCAAGTGGGTGGAACAGAAAAGGCGGAGCGCTAGACGGAACAGCGCGTGAATGCTCTTTATCCACTAAGTGGGAGCAGTGTGGGGGGGCACAGCCCTGGCTCCAGCTACTGTGTGCCCTGGGCTGCCCAGGGTGATCAGAGTCCCCGGTTGAGGTGGCAGGGAGGATCTCACCTGCTGTGATGTTGAGTAGCTTGCACGCTGTCTCGATGTCCTTCAGGACCTCACCCACCACCATGGACTGCACCTGCTCTAGTGAGTGCTCATCCAGGCTGCTCCCAGAGGCCTGGCTGTCGATGACCGGACACTGCTCAGGCTCCTCCAGCGGTTCCTCCCTGGCACTGGCCGCGGGGACCTTGGCTACCCAGCTGCCATCCTCGGGGTACATGTTGAAGCAGGAGAGGTAGAAGGCAGACAGGCCCTGCTCAGGGGTGGCTGGTGGGCTGGGGCTCCATTCCCGCTTCTCAGGACCCACTGTTTCCACTGCTGCCTTCTCCACACCTGTCCGCAGTGCCACATCTGGGGACAGCAGCAGGCAACCAGGGGACACGACGCTCAGGCCCGGACTGGCGCTGCCCATGCTGCCGCTGAGTCTTGTGGCTGTGTCTGTAGAAGTCAGAGAAGGGAGGTGAGTCTCATGGCTGTCCTGGCTCTGTGGGAGTCACTAAGCTGGTTACAAGACTCAAGGCTCAGCATGCAGTGGGCTGGGCCTGGGAGAGGCCTGGGGGCTTCTGGGTCACTGGGCAGTGAGTACAGGGCTGGCTGGAAGATGGAACACAGGCAGGTGGAGGGGCAGTTTTTCTTAAGGTCTGGTGTAACACAGGCTGGCCTGGACCATCTGGTCCTCCTGCCTCCTGAAACTCCTCAGTGCTAGAATTGCAGCTGTGATGGGGAGGACCAGGGCACCTGGCCCCATCTCTGTCACTCTGTAGGGCCCACTGTGCAGCTGGCTTTTGCCACAGCAGGGGCAAAGGAAAAGGCCCAGACTGGAAAAACCCTTGGGTTTCTTCAGGATCACAGCTGACCTGTCTGAAAATGCCCTACAACCCAGGAAACAGGTTTCTGTGAGCTGAGAGAAATTTCAGCTTCCTATCCCCAACCCCCTTGCTCATGCCCACCCTCTTCTTGTTCAGTGCCCACCCCTTGCTCATGCCCAGCCTCTTCTTGTTCAGTGCCCACCCCTTGCTCATGCCCACCCTCTTCTTGTTCAGTGCCCACCCCTTGCTCATGCCCACCCTCTTCTTGTTCAGTGCCCACCCCTTGCTCATGCCCACCCTCTTCTTGTTCAGTGCCCACCCCTTGCTCATGCCCAGCCTTTCCCATTCTCCAACACAGCCCTGGAGGCTCCTGCAGAGAGAGAAATCCAACAAAGGAGGAAGGGTGTTGTTACCTCTGGTTCCAACTCTTCCTTTCAAAGAATCCTTTAAGTGACAAGGAAGAAAAGGTTTGGGTGGATGGGGTGGGCAGGGGCAGGGGGGGTCTGGAGTTTCGGGGGACAGAGGGCAGGCCTGGATTAATTTCAAGTCCTTCTGTGCAAACATGTGTGTGTGCCATGGGCCCTTGGTGTTTACCAAGGCAGTGTCCCCACCCTGGCCTGTGCCCACACCCTATATCCCAGGTGGTAGCCCCACCCCAGGAGAGCCTTCTCCAGTCTCCATCCCTCCTCCTTCACCCCTCAGTGGCCTCCCGCCCCATCCACAGCCCAGCAGCCCCACGTCTGCCACGTTAGGATAGTCCCTGCCAGCTCCCTGGGCCCTGTGCCCAGCTGGAAGCTTTTCCAAGAGACAGAACTCGATGCTCCGTGGCCCTGTTTGCCTGGCCTCAGGCACAGGTGTGTGCGGGGGGACAGGTGCTGGGGTCCAGGCACTGTGGCAAGCGGGGCCAGTGCTGACCCAGGTGCTGTGTGCTGCCATATTCTTACTTTGTCTGTTGAGTGGGCTTCACAGCCCTGGCACCCACACACTCCCCGGGGGAGGCAGCATAAACTTTCTTCTTATCCTAAATTAGGGGTGGGAGAGTCAATGCGAAAGAGGCCTTTTGGGCCCTTCCTCGGCAGAGACTCCAGCCTCCTCTCTCTCTCGGTTTCCCAATGTCCAGGGCTCCCCTGACTGAACAATGAACTATGTATGCCACCGAGGAAAGGGTCCCTGAGGCCTGGGGCCTGGTGGCTTGGCTCAATGGCTGGCTCCACCTTTAACCCTTCATGCCTGCAGCTGGGCTGAGGCCGGAGCAAAGGGAGCACAGAGGATGCTTTCACGTGAGGGTGCCCACACACCCTGTGCTGGATAGTTTTGTCAACTTGACACAAGCTAAAATCATCAGAGGAGGGAGCCTCAGTTGAGAAAATGCCTTTGTAAGATCAGGCTATAGGCAAGCTTGTAGGTCATTTTCTTAATTAGTATTGATGGGATAAGGCCCAGCCTACGGTCAGTGGTAACATCCCTGGGCTGGCGGTTCTGGGTTCTATAAGAAAGAAGACTAAGCTGGGCGGTGGTGAGCACACACCTTTAAGGCCAGCACTCATGAGGCAGAGGCAGGCGAATCTCTGGGAGTTCGAGGCCAGCCTGGTCTATAAAAGCTAGTTCTGGGACAGGCACCCAAAGCTACAGAGAAACCTTGTCTCAAAAATTAAAGGAAAGGAAGGAAGGGAGAGAGAGAGAGAGAGAGAGAGAGAGAGAGAGAGAGAGAGAGAGGCTGAGCCATAGGAGAAATCCAGTAAGCAGCTCCTCCATGACCTCTGCATCAGTTCCTGCCCTCAGGTTCCTGCCCTGTTTGAGTTCCTGTCCTGATCTCCACTGTGATGTGGAAGTGTCATCCAGATAAACCCTTTCCTCCCCAGGTCACTTTGGTCATGGTGTCTCATTGCAGCAATAGAAACCCTAGTTAGGACAGCCACCCACAGCCTGGGGACATGGACTGGAATCACCCCCAAGATGAAGATGGCCAGGCTTAGGAGAGTGTAATCCACCCATGTGTGGGCTCTGCTCCTTGGACCACAGTCTCTTGAGGGCATCAGCTCTGGCCACCTCCCTCTTCTGGGATGTCTTGACCACCTCCTGCTTGGGTCCCTGCATTCTCCAAGGTTCTCCTTCTGCTCCTGGCTGCTCATCTCACCCCACTGCCAGGTTCATTTCCTTCTAATGCCCTTTTATCAGACTTTGCTCAAGCACCTGGCAGGCACAACTCCGACCGCCGGCCTGGCTCCATGGGTTGGGATGTGGCTCAGCTGGTAGAGTGCTTTCTTAATATGCGTGAAGCCTGGGTTCTAGCTCAGCACCGCACAGATGAAACTCAGAATGGGGAAGGCACTGTGTGGCAGCCAGAACACAGTGAGCATGCTCTCCTCACACCCAGGCTCTGATGAAGCTGGCATTTCTCACCTCGTTCCTTGCAGGGGACATAGTCATGCTATTTCCCCCATGTTGCTGTCCTCTTTCCCAAGATGCCATTTCTTTCTCATCCCAACTCCCTAGACTCCCCACCCCCATGGGGCCCTTCTGGTATCTCCATTTCTAATGTCCCCCCCACCCCTTGACTGGCAACTTAGTCCATGACTATATCCTCAAAAAGCCGTCTGCCTATGGGAATACGAGGACGGGGAAGGCTGAAGCTCAGGTAGTGGCAGGGAGGGGACTCAGACCCACACAGAGGAATCAGGACCTAACCAGAGACCTGCTCTGTAGACCCAAGATCCCAAAACATGCCTGCAGTCTGCCAGCGTGTTGAATACGGGCTACTCTCTGTCCCTCTCAGTTGCCCAGGGTTACAGTCTCCCAAGTGATCCCTCCCATCTCCAAACCTCGAGCTGATCTCAGGGGGTAGAGTCTGGATTAAGGCTCAGTGGGTCTGGCTTGCTCTTGCCCCTGAAGCCCCGGCTGCCTCTCCAGACAAAAGAAAGCTTGGTGACAGCTGGTGCAGGCTGATCAAGAGGCAGGGCCACATTGGAGGGTTAGTGGGTAGACCTTCACAGCTTGGAGTCCATCCCTAAGTAACTCCTGTCCCCCAGGAAGACACACCTTTGCCCCTTGTGTCTTCTGCTCATATCCAATACTCCATCCTCAGGGAATGAAGTTGTCCAAGAGACCCTCATGAAATGCCTGGTGCCGTGTGTCAGGAGTCCCTGTCCTCTATGGCCTGTGGGGTTTCTTCTTCTAGACCCAGCCTCCTAGGAATGGTGATGGAGCATGAAAATGCCTTAGGCCACCCCGTCCTGAGATCCAGCTTCAGGACCTGAGAAAGTGGCCCTGAGGGCGTCAGTCACTATCACCTCCTGCTCAGCCTCCGGTGGTCTGACTTTGTGAGGTCTGGCCCCAGTTGCTGGCCACTCCCCAAGTCCTCCCAACCTCTGAACCCCTTAAATAGGCTAGAGACAACGTATGGAGCGAGACTAGGACCTGACGAAGAGCCCCACAGAGTGGGAGGTCCCCCACGCCTGCACCCCAATACCCACTGGCTTGTCAGCACCATGGAGAGAGCCGAGTCAGTCCAAGCCTTAGGGATCTCAGGCTCGCCACTTTCCTGACCTCCCCCCTGCACGGCCTGCCACTTCCCTGCCCATCTCTGCCTTTCAAGGCTTTGGCACCCAGCAGCCTTGCCCTTCCTTACATCCCTTGAGGTGAGGGAAATCAGGCCTTCTCAATGCCACCCTGTGGTGTCAGGAGTGCTGGCTTGGCCTCCCTCCACCAAACAGACTAGCCACTACCCCAGTGTAGTCTGAGGTTGGTTTGGGCTACATGGGACCTTGTCCTTAAAAAAATGAGAAGTGGGAGGAAAAGAAAGACATAGCTGAGTGTCCCTAATTGTCCCTGGAATTTGTGTTCACAGGTTCTGAGAGGCTCCCATGTGACAGCAGTTACTGACAGCCTGTTCCCACTCCTGCTGCCAGCAAGGCCCGGAGGCTGGGGCTTGAAGAGTCCACTGACTACCCTGCTGCACTTTTTGCCTGACTGTCAGAGTTTTCCAGAAACTGCAGCTTCCGTCTTTACTTGGTCTCCTGTGTGTGTGAGTCTTTCAGAGAAGTCCTTTACTCAGGGAGCCCTCGGGGCCCATGGGGCTGCGTTCCTTCTCTAACAGCACAGGCTTCCCACATCTGAGCCCAGGGACCCTCCTCAGAGGGCAGAATACAGCAGCTTCTCTCTTCCCCACTCCTCCTGCAAACCAATCAAGACCCAGAATGAACGGTCCAGGGAGGCTGGGACAGATGAGGAAGTGCGACAGGAAGTGCCCCTAGACTTATGTCCCCTTCTGGTGGGAGCCCCCTGCTGCCTGAACCCAGCCACACAGGGTTCCCATCTCAGCCCTGGGGGTAGGGGTGCCTCCCTGGAAGATCCCTGAGAGGCCTCATTGTCTTTTTCTTATGTGCTGGGAGGCCCTTGTCCCATGGCCCCCGCAGGATACTAGTGAGGTCTCTGGGTGGCCAGGAACGATCAGCAGGAAGGGTGGGAAAGGAGTGGCGGGTTCAGGCTTCACACTGGCGGCTGGAGCCCAGAGCGTTAAATGTCAGCAAGGGCCCAGGGCAACGGTGCCAAGGTTTGCTTTGAGAAGAGCGGTTCTACCTGCTGAGCTGCCTGTGGGGGCTCGGGGATGGGGGAGGGTCCCAGGCCAGAGCTAGGTCCTGCCTCCTGTCCTCCAGCTCTGGCTGTGGAAGCTTTTCTTCTGAGACAGCTGCGCTGTGTGTGAAGGCTGTGGGTTGCCTGGTGTAAAGGGGTTGGAGCACTGGCAGAAGGCATTCCTGGGGATTACCACGGTGGAGCGGAGCGTGCCTGAATGCCCACCTGGGAACAGGTGAGGGGAGAGACTGGAGAGAGGGAGGAGAGGAAGGAAGGATGAGAACAAGGGAAGACTGGCACCCCACTAAGTGAAATGGCAGAGACTTGAGGGTGGAGAGGGAGGTCTGGGCTCCTTGCCCTTCCCCCACTCTGCCCAGGTCTGGATAGCTGCTGGCCTCATCTATACCACATTATTTTCTGGTGGGAGCCACAGCCAGGAATCCCTGCCCATTGTATGCCCCCGCAAGCCTAGGATATAAGCTGGCAAGTCCAGCCAATGTCTAGCTAGCTCCTAAGCAGCTCTCAGACTCCCATTCCAGCATCTCCTTCAGGACATCTCCCTTCACGGGGAGACTATGGTGTATAACCTTCCTATTCAACAGACAAGGGCTACAAACACTCTGAGGGAAGAGAGATGCCCCACGATCCTTAACCCATCCTTTCTTACTCCGCATGCGGGGCCTTGGGCTTTCAGCCAGCTAGAGCTGACCCTTTCTGGGTTCAGCACGGGCCACAGCAAGCCAGCCAGCTTAGCCTCCTGTTCTGGTTCCCTGCAGGCCCTGCTCTTAGCAGCCACTGGACATCCAATGGGTGTAGCCCTTCTGTCTTGGGTCTGGATGGCAGGGGAGTCATGCCTGACTCACAGGGTCCAAAGCATCTTTGACAGGTAAAACTTGCAGAACACAATATTCAGCAGCGGGCACCCACCACACCTGGCATGGGAGAGATGCTGGACCACTTACAGCCAGGCTCCTAGACCCAGCGAGACCATCCTGCCCTTCCTCGGCCTCCTAGTGCCCGTGTGCTGGGATGGGGTACTCTTCCAGGCAGCGTCAGACGCTCAGCTTGCTGGAACCATCCGCACGTGCGGTGGGCAGTACCTGCTCGCTCTGCCCTCTTCCTGGGCTGGGGGAAGCTACAGAAATGTTTACTTTGTTACTTCAGGGAGCAGCTGGTATGGGGCCCTGCAGCTTTATTGGGGTTGTCTTGAAGCTGTTTGCTTGGGAAGGTGGGGGCAGGAAATGAGCTGAGTCTCCGTCTTGGCCAGGGGGATGGGGTCCGCCATGGAGGCCTGTGACTGGACTGGGGCTGTTGGACACTGCTGGGAGTGGAGGCAAGAGGTCTGGGGCCCATATAGGGGCCATGCATGCACATGCCCTTACACACACACCCATACCCTACACACAGGCACACCTTGGCCAGTCTCAGGGGTCACTCTCTGTCTCTGTCTCTGTCTCTCTGTCTCTCTCTCCCTCCCCCCCCCCCCCTCTCATACACACACACACACACCTTGACCAGCCTCAGGGGTCTCTCTCCCTCTCTCTCTCTCTCTCTCTCTCTCTCTCTCTCTCTCTCTCTCTCTCACACACACACACACACACACACACACACACACACACATCCCTCGGCCAGCCTCAGGGGCACCTCCGGGGCTCAGGCCCTCAACCCTGTCATTCCCACTAAGCTCGCCCTCCTCTCCTCACTATAGGAGTCTGACAGTTTAGAAATGAGTGCCTTGGAGCTGGCAAGACGGCTCAGCAAGTAAAGACAGTTGTGATAAAAGCAAGAACTGACTCCAAGCTGGGCATGGTGGTCCTCAGGAGGCAAGGCAAGTGTAGCTCTAAAGGACTCCAGGAAGCAGGCTGTCCTCTAACCCCACATCAACACCCCTACCCCTGTACACACGTACTCTCAAAATAAATGCAATTTATAAACACCTAAACCAGCAGAAATGAGTGCCTTCAGGGTAAGGTTTAATGTGAACTCAAGACCAGCCTGTACTACTCCAGGGCTACAGAAAGCAGCTCAAATTGCAGCCAGTATGGTGGCGCACGCCTTCAACCCCAGCACTCCAAGGCAGAGGCAGGTGGATCTGTGAGCTGGAGGTCAGCCTGACCCACATAGTGAGTAAAGCCAGTCTCAGAATAAACACCTCCAAAAAACTAAAGATTGTGCACCTCAGAACACCCACCCCCACATTGTTCTTTTCCTTGTATGATCCCTCTGCTTTCTGGGTGCCTAGGTGGTGACCCCCAAACTGCCAGCCTGTGCCACCATGCTTACTCAGTTTCCTGAACTCTAGTTCATGCCTTGAGCCCCCAGGTCCAGTGGGCCCCTGTCTGTCCACTGTAGCCAGGAAAATACCACTCCTTCTCTCTGGCAGAGCAACTAGGGTGCGGTGACCAGACAGCTGCCTGAGTCAGGGCACAGTTGGCTAGACCCAGGGGTGCCATATACCCGCATCGCCACATTCCCCTCAAATTGCATAGAATAGGCTCTGTGCTGGGTCCACAGATATGGGAACCCCGGAAAAGGGGGTGCCCCCTAAGCTCTGGTCTTACCCAGCAAGGCAAATGGCAGCATATGGAAGGACAGGATTGTGTTGTAAAGTGTTCCCAGTGTCTGGAGTATGTCTCCAAGCCTGCAAAGCATTCTTCCAGTTCGTGGCAGCCACCGGCCCCCCCCAGGTGGCAGGAAGCCCTGTGGAAGGGCACACTGCCTCCTACCACACTCACCCCTTAGCCTCCTGCTGTCCACCGAGTTGTCCTCTGCAGCACAAACCCCGGGAACCAGGAGGAGGCAGTGGGCAGTTCCAACCGCTGCTGTGTCTCAGCCAGACATCCGTGGGGCCAGCGGGGCTGTGGCAGAGGTGGCCCTCCGGTGGGCCACCAGGGCCTATCCACCCTTAAGAGGCAGTCTGAGGTCTCAGGCCTGAGGGTCTACAGGCAGGCCCATGCTGGAGGCTCAGAGCCACCTGCTGGCACCATGGCGAGCCTAAGCTGGGGTGCCCATGGGGGGCAGCAGCGGCCGGGGGTGGGGTGGGAGGTGGAGTGGACAGCAGTCGGAGTGCAGGAATGCACTGGAAGGAAGTCAGAAGAAAGACACGGAGTTGGCCCGCCAGGCTTCCCATTATAAGTAATCCTTCCTTATTTACCTGAACAAATACGCTCCCTGCCTACCTCAGACCGCAGGAAGGCTCCTGGTTAACCCTTGAGGGCCTTGCCTCCTGAGGGAGAGAGGACTCAGGCCCTCACCCACTCCTTTAAATGACCGTTATCAGCAAGCTCGCTTTACAAACACAAGGCACAAAGGGTGCACCCAGTGGGACCACGATCAGGGCTTGGTGATCATCCAAGGACCGGGGACAAGTTAGCAAGAGGGGTGGCAGTTCAGAACCACTCACTCTTGTGGAGACCACCATAACTGGCCAGGGCCATCAGGAGAGCTCCCTGGAGGTGGTGCTGCCTGCATCCCCAGCTCTGGGAGGGTTTACGAGCCCACAGCTGGCAGGAGCTATGCTCCCTCTGCTCCGTTGGCCACTCAGTGATGTGAAGGACCTGGAGCAGTCAGCCAGCAGCCGAGTGTTCCCTCTATAGCTCTTGAAGCCACGCAGAGTGGGAGGTTAGAGTCCAGGCCCTCGCTGGCCCGGGTTCCTTCACCTGCTCAAGAAGCCATACTGGGCACTCAGCTTCTTCTTCATGCCACAGGGGCAGAGCTGAATAATCTTAGAAGGCATCTGTCCTTGTGTCAGCAGAAGGACAGGGCCTCGCTCTGTAGACCAGGCTGGCCTCGAATTTGCCTCTAAGTGCTGGGATTAAAGACAGGTGCCACCATACCTAGATATCATCACATTTTTAGATTAAATATTTTAGTTTAGTGTATGTGTGTGCACATATGTATATGCGTGTGCAAATGTGTATGTGTGTGTGCACGTGTATATATGTGTGTGTACATACATGTGTATGTGCTGTGCCTGCCTGAGTGTCTGTATGTGCACCGTGTGTATGCAATGCCAGTGGGGGTCAGAAGAGGGCGCTGGGATTCCTGGAACGGAAGTTACAGGCAGTTGTAAGCTGCCTTGTGGATGTTGGGAACTGAGCCCTGTCCTTGGGCAAGGGCAGCAAGCATCTTAACCACTGAACCACCCCTCCAGGCCCAGTAGTGTCCACTGCTGCTCTGTGACTCATCGTGTGACCTTCCTCAGCATGGCTTCCTTCAGGTGCAGCCTCTCACTTTGACATCCACCGATGTCATCCAACAGAGGCCTGGCTTCCTGCACAGCCCTGAGCACAGCTGCTTCCCTTCACAGAAGAGGACCAGTTAGTCCCTGAGAGGGCAGAGCGGGTGAGGTGGTAATTCACGGCTCGAAAATGGCTGCGACCAGACACTCTTGGCCCAGAGGTCTGTCCCCTATTCCTCTCCTGGCCAGGTAGCCTCTTGTCCCTGCTCTCACAGACAATAGTGCTCCCAGCACAGTGCTCTGCCGTAGTGCTCCGCTGTGGCACAAACGTGCCTGAGTGGACAGGGGCTAGGGAAAGCTAGTGACTCCCATGGCCGCTCTCCTCCTAGGAGAAACTGACCTAGGTTGGTTTTTGTTTGTTTGTTTGTTTTTTGTTTTTTTTGTTTTTTTTTTTTTTGGTTTTTCAAGACAGGGTTTCTCTGTGGCTTTGGAGCCTGTCCTGGAACTAGCTCTTGTAGACCAGGCTGGTCTCGAACTCACAGAGATCCGCCTGCCTCTGCCTCCCGAGTGCTGGGATTAAAGGCGTGCGCCACCACCGCCCGGCCCTAGGTTGTTTTTGATGCTCCAGTTTGAGGGGCAAGGGATAAGAGGTAAGGCTCACTGCGTGCTTCCTCTGTCCCCATCCCTGGCTGGTGATTTCTAGCTGGGTACAGCCACCTGGAGTGACACAGTCTGGTCTCCCTTGCAGCTAGCTGTGACCGTGATGCCAGATGGAAGGGGAGGCCAGCTGGGTCCCATCCTTAACCCCAGGGCTGCCTGGGGGCTCTTTATCTTGATCCACCAGTGTGGTGTCAGGGAACCTACTTCGGCTTTGAAGCAAGAAACTCATGCTGGAGGGTAGGGACGTGGGGGGCAGGGACGTGGGGGGCAGGGACGTGGGGGGCAGGGACGTGGGGGGCAGGGACGTGGGGGGCAGGGACGTGGCTCAGCTGTCCCTTCCTCAGTGTGAATGGGGCTCAGGAGGCAGAGGAAGAGTTCTAGGTCAACCTTGGGTACATAGCCAGTTCGAGGCCAGCCTGGGCTACATGAAACCCCTGTAGCTCCGGTCACCAGGAAACAGAATTTGATGATCACCAACACGCCCCAGAATGCTCAGGGCTTCTGTGAGGGGAGCTCACCTGGAGCGCCTCCTCCAGGAAGGCAGTGGTAGGCCCACCTCGCAGGAACACCTAAAATGTCATGTGTAGGGTCACAGCCCCAGTCTCCTGACCAACCTCCCTCAGGACCAGTCTCACGTCCCTTGCACGCACTCTTGAACACACCAGGCCTCCTGCCTCCTGCTCTGCTCCCCAAGGCCGGCCACCCTTCAACCCCCTTGGCCACGGCAGCCGATGAACCCAGGCCTCGGGAGGCTGTGGAGAGTCATGCCTTCCCTGTTCTACCCCTCCACATCTGGGTCCCTCGCTGTCCCCGTGTGCGTCTGTCTTGGGACTGCTCTTTGCCACCACACCTCGTTCCTTCCTTGACTTTACTGCTTGGAAGATTCCTCATCACCTTTTCAGAGTCTGTGCCCTCAGCCCTCCCAGCCCACAGTCCTTAGGCTTTAATTATCTCTTGGCTTTTCTTTCTTCTTACACTTCTGTATGTGTTTCCATGAGACATAGGTCCATGTTACCGTCAGGCTGGCCTTGATCTTGGCAATCCCCCACCTGTATTCTCAGCATGGCTACCTCCTGTCTACTCCCTTAGGGCACCATCAAGCCCAGGATGACAAGGTCTGGGGCAGCTGGCTGGTGCACCCTCCCCACCTTGACCCTCTAATCACCCGTCAGTCCAGCGGGGAGCGTTTGAGCTGGGACTTGAGGTCCAGGGTAGGGTGCCAGTGACATTGTGCTAAATGGTGGGATGGGGGTGAGTCCCAGAAGGCGAGACTCACCCTGCCTGAACTTAAAGGTGTTCACACGTCTTGGGAAGGACTGTCTGTCTATCCGTCTGTCAGCGGACAGCTGTCTTCCTGGAATGCTCTCTGTCTTATCTTCTAGAACTCCCGTCCTCTCTGTTTGGCTTTCTGAGGAACTTCAGTCTGTGATAACAGCCGAGAAGTCTGGGCCCATTCCAACGCCAGAGGGATGGGACTGCCACGTCCCGCAGTCCCAGGCTCTGGCTTCAAGAAGACAGAACTGGGGGGCTGGAGAGATGGCTCAGAGGTTAAGAGCACTAGCTGCTCTTCCAGAGGTCCTGAGTTCAATTCCCAGCAACCACATGGTGGCTCACAACCATCTGTCATGAGATCTGGCACTGTATCCTGGAAAGTGTATATATAATAAATAAATAAATAAATTTAAAAAAAAAAAAAAAAAAAAGAAGACAGAACTGCTGGAGGCATGGGGCCTCTTCCTTGTCTCACCTTGATGGGACCACGAGGGAAAGACGGGACAATCAGGAAGCCTCCTTCATGAGACTCAGGAGTTATCCAGTGGATGTGGTGGAGACAGATATCCTGAGCCCAGAGAGGGTGAGGAATAGGCCTAAGAACACACAGTAAGCTTGAAGTCTGAACCCAGAACCCAAACCTTGTGTTCCCACAAGTGCTGACTCAGGCTACTGATGCCAACAAGTCTGCACCCTGGGGGGCACCTCCCATGTGGCTCATTCACAGGTGCCAGGTAGAGGCGTACTGGCTTGCCCAGGGTCAGGGCTGAGATGTGGCAGGATAGGAGGCCTTAGGCTGTGCCTGGGTAGGGAGCACAGGGACTAGGAATGGTCCAGGAAATGATCATTTTCACACCCAGGACATGTCACACTGTGTCCCAGGCATACCTGGCTCCTTGCTTATCCAGATTAGCATGGGTTCCTCTACGCCTGACCTAGCAGCCAAAGTTCCTCTGCATCTGCCTCAGAGGGCACAGACAGTCCCCAGCATTCGGCCTCAGGGCAGCCACCTTTGGACCTCTTCGTTCTGTGAACAGTTAGAAAACGTGACAGTTCCAGTCTGGGTCCACTCCCCAGGCCCAGGGTCTTCCCAGCATGTCCTCCCCTGTCTAGAGACCTGGAGACACTCCCCGAGGAAGACCATTGTTCCCTGCATCCAGACCTGGCTGCCCACCCCAGGTTCACCCTGCAGCTTCTCCCACTGCATCCAATGCCCCTGCCTGCTCACACCCAAGATGGCGCCTGAAGAGGTGCCCCTCAGGGGTCCAGGCAAGTCTGCAGTCAGAGATGAGCTCTAAGGCAAGGGAAGCTTTGGGCTTGGGAGGGGGGACAGACACACAGACACAGACACAGACACAGACAGCATCCACAGCTGCCCCTGGCCCAGTCTTGGTTCTCATGAATCTCTTTACGCCGCAGGGCACTGAGCTCCCTCAGGCCAGGCATTGCCCCCAGCCAGGTCTGGATACCCACAGAGAAGAGGATAATGGCTAGAGGGGATGTTTGTGCCTGCGGTGTGGTAGCCAAGTCAGGGAAGGGATGCGTGGTGGGTAGCCGGTGAGGAGGTGGGAACTGCTGAGTCCCCTTGAGGTTGGCCATCTGAAGGAATGGTTAGCTTTTGCAGGGGACTTTGAGCATTCGAGTGGAGAAGGGCTGCGGGGCCACACTGTGCAACCTTGAGGCCCAGGCCACTGCTGTCCCTGGTTGTCCTGGCCAAGTCTGCCACTGACCACACTGGCTGTGAGTCAGCTGCTGCACCATGGCTCCCAAGCCTGGAGACAAGCACCCTCAATGGTTCCTTTGAAGGACATTGCTGTCACAGGCTTCCTATTCATCTCAGTGGGGAAACTGAGGCACAGACCTTGTGTTGAGAGGTGGGGAGCCAGGCATGGAACAGGGCCAACTCCCAGCCACCACCAGGGCCTCCCTGCTTGGGGCGTGGCATCTGTTTGCTCCTCCTTCCCTGCCCCAGCACCAGGTGGACCCCAGGCCTCCACAGGGGGTGCAGGTGGTGGCCCTGCGTCATGCTCTCACCCGGGGAGCTGGCTGCTGCCTTTCCCCTACTGACGCAGAGCCAGCCGGCCTGCTGGGCCTTTCGAAACCACAGGTCCGATAAGAATACAATCAAGCCTGTTTTGCTTCGTTGGAGGGGCTGGGTCACAAGGCCACCGCAGCGGAGGGACTGCGGGTAGCTAAGGTGCTGCTATCAGCAGCCCGGCCCCCCTCACCGCAGCCCCTTTGAAATTTACCCACCTTATCAAAGCCCTAGGCTTCCCCTAAACTCCAGGACAGCTGCCTTTTATGTGTTCTGACTTCCACCTGGGCCCAGGGACTACCTAGTGTGTGTGTGTGTGTGTGTGTGTGTGTGTGTGTGTGTGTGGTAGGGGTGGGGGCGGTTCCTGGGAAAGAGCACCTGGCTGCACACCCCCAGAGGCCCCTAGTCTCATATGCTAACCTGGTCTGCCACTGCCATCTGTGTGTCCCTCTTTCTGATCATCTACCTTCTCCTCCAGTCTCCAGCATCCTGCCCACCCCTCCTCTGGGCAGCATTCCTCCACAGGTGCCAGGTGGGCAGGACAGCTTCCTTCCTCCTCAGGCACTTCCTCAGCCACGGAGACCTGCTTCACGCCCGGTCCCCCAGCCGCGCCTTCTGCAAATGTTTATTGAACATCTACTACGCGCCAAGTCCCGGGGGCCGTGGCAGGGATGAAGGACCCTAGCCTCACTCTCCCCTCCCTAGGAACTGGCATTCTTGCTGTGGAAACAGGTGACAAACACAGGTATCAGGAGGCACGAGGTGCTGCGGGGGGGGGGGAAATAGGATAGGGAAGGAAGACAGGAAGCTCGGAGGACATGTTTACACGTGTGGAGTTAGCGGAGGGAGCCTTTGCAGGTGGCGCTGGGATGGAGATCTCTTCCTCCACACACTCAGAACCACAAACACAGGAAGGAGCCCAAACTGGGTGTGGGGAACATGCTTGTGTGTCCAGCATTGGGGAGGCACGGGTAGGCAGATTGCCAGTTCAAGGCCAGCCTGAGCTACATAGGGAGTTCCTGCTTTTATCACAAAGTTAAAGGGTTCCAGGATGGAAAATTAGAAACAGGCCTGGATTTAATCCCTAGGATTGTCCAAACAGAACCAGGCAGTGGTCCCTCAGCATACCGAGTTCTTATCTTGATAAGGCCACACGGTACAGTGGCAGCAGAGCGAGGGCTGGACCCCAGGAGCCCTGCGGCACACCCAGGACTCTGCCTCCATTCTGCTACCCCACGGCCAGGGCCCTGGGCAGGACAGTCTGGCTGGAGATGGAGGGCTGGGCACGGGAACCGAGCTCAGATGCACTGTGGATGCAGATGCTCACTGCCTGTCCCTGCCGAGGCGGTGGCCAGGCTTAGGTGGAGCTGACACTGTGGAGAGCCATGGGTGGCACTCTGGCTCCAGAGAGCTCTCAGCAGCACAGCCCTTCCCAGTGTCACTGTCCTCTGGGTGGTACAACACTGCCATCCTAGCACTCAGGAGGTGGAGGCAGAAGGCTCATAAGCTCAAAGTTGCCCTCAGCTACATAGTGAATTTGAGGCCAGCCTGGAATACAGGAGACTCTATCTCTGAAAAGAAAAACAAGGCAACACTGCACAAAGGGGTCTGTGGCATTGCCAGAGCAGGCGACCACGGAGGAGCCTGGACATGACAGCCTGACATCCTGGGCCAAGCACATTAGAGGCTTCTCCCAGGTCCTCGGGTGTATGCCAGACTACCCCACCCACACCCTTAAGACACACACTCAGGGGGGTCAGAGAGCAAGCTCTTTTGGGGGGAGGGTCTTACTATGTGACTAGGGCTTGCATGGAACACAGGATTCTCCTGCCTCAGACCCCGAGTGCTGGGACGATAGGCTGTGTCACCATGCCGGGCCCCTCTTCAGTGCTCAGCAGCATGAACACGACTGACCAAGTATCAAGGTCATCTCGTTAACACCCCTGTTGTCCATGCGACTTCTGCACGCGGGCTATAAACCAAGCCGCTGGCTCTGATGAAGACTTCGAGGTCTTTCTTCACGATGACAATGCTGTGTACTCTCCCTTTGACAGAGCCCTGGACACCGGTGCTACCTCACACCTTGTGAGCCCCTAGCCATGTTCTGTGACTTTAGCTGAGAAGTCAGAGCCGCACGCTCAGTAGTTTCTCAACCCCACAGTCATCCCCTCTAGCAGGGGCCACAGTCCCCAGTCCTATGCCTGGGAGCTCAAGACAGCTGTCTGGCCTCATGTCCACAGCCTGCCTGTCTGGCTCCTGGACCCCCTCAGTGCAAGAGATGAAGCCTGGCGTGGCAGCCGCTGTCCAGGGAAGAAAAGGAGGGACCAAGTCTGGGCTGTAACAGGACACTGTGTCTAGAATGCTTGAGGCCACGTAAGTGATCTCCTGGACCCCAGAAACGAAGGTGAAAAGTGAGGCCGTTTTTGCTGGACTCGTTACACACCTGTAATCACAGACATCACCTTCTTCCGTGTTTTCTTGAGTCTGTCTGAAGAGCCCAGCGCTGACACCATCTCCAAACAGCCCTTCTGGATCATGCCATCCTTCAGGCCCTGGTCACCCTGCTCGATACAGTCTACTTTGGGCCAGGAGACCATGGAAATAGGCTGTGTCATATTTGCTTGGTGTTTTTGGACTCAGGGAATCACCTAGAAAAGGATGAGAAGAATGGATGGGTGGACAGATTGGGTAGCTAGATGGATGTGTAGACTAATGAACAGGTGGATACGTGGATGTGCAGGCTGATGAACGGGTGGATACGTGGATGTGCAGGCTGATGAACGGGTGGATACGTGGATGTGCAGGCTGATGAACGGGTGGATACGTGGATGTGCAGGCTGATGAACGGGTGGATATGTGGATGTGCAGACTGATGAACTGGTGGACAGATGGTGCACGGACAGACGGGTGGACGGATGAGTATGTCCATAGGTAGATGGGTGCATAGGTGAATCTGTGGATGGATAAGTAGACTGTAGATAGATTGATGGACAGACAGGCAGACAGAAGAGACACTGAGTGGGTGGCTGGATGGGGTGAGGATGGTGGATGGGAGGAGAGGTAGATGGGTAGGTAGACAGCAGACAGTGGAGGGGTGAGTGGGTGAATGGGCAGACAGATGGACAGATTACTGGATGGGGTGGATGGACAGGTTTTGTCAGTGGGAAAGCGGGAAGCAAGCGCTAAAGTGTGGGCTTTCCTATGGACGGGGCTGTGGGACAAGGTTCTCCCTGCAGTTGTGGTGAGACCTGCCCATGTGGCCAGGGCCACAGGTGTGCAGGAAAAGGAAGGTCAGGGCAGGGTGCTTCCGGGTATGGGGTTCTCACCTCTTACCGCACCCTGGGACTCCCCTGACGTGACTCAAGTCCTTTCAGGTGTAGGTACAGGACACACAGAAGACTACGTCAGGTCCCTGGGAAGGAAACTTCATCACTAGCTCAAGAGGGGCTGTCGAATGTCTGGTCCTGTGCTCAGGCTCCGAGACAGGCTCAGGAAAGGTCGGCCGGAAGTCACGCATGCTGTCGGGGCCTCATTCATGATTCTGCTGTCCTCTTTCTTAGGGCACCTCCTCTACCTGGCCGAAGAGGGGTTGAGACTTCTCTGGGGATCTGGATTGTGTGTGTGTGTGGGGGGGGGGCAGGACAGGCCTGCCTCTGAAGGCACTGGCCTAACTGTCCAGTCGAGGGTCTTAGTGGGCGGGGCACTCAGTGAGCAACTGGTTGGAGGAATACATGCCCCTTCCCTCCCCACAGTTCTCGCCTGCTCCTCCAGGTGGTATGCCGATCCCCAACTCAAGGAGGTAAAAGGAGGGGAGAGAGGGGCTAGGCGAGAGCCCCAGGTGTGTGGGACCATCAAAAGGGGGGCACTTGTAGTAACTCCCCAGAACTACAGACCACAGAGCTGGAAGGAGCCAGCGATGGGGCTGGCCTGATGATTCATTTTGTAAGGCTCAGAGAGGGAGAGAGCACGCTCAGGGCCACACAGCACCAACTACTAGGCTTCCCCAGTGCTTCGGAGCCCTCCCAGCAGCCCTCTGAGACAGGGGAGCTACTGTAATCCGTATTACGTAGGAGACACTGAGGTCCAGGGATGCTAAGGAAGTGGCTGACGATCATGCAGGTCGGGAGTGGTGGGGCTGAAATGTGAGTCCAGGTGGCCTGGCTCCAGAGCCCTAGGCAAAACCTGATGCTTTGCTGCAGCTGGACTGGAGACCCTCCTGGCTGTGCAGCTCAGCTCAGAGAACCTCCTGGTTTCTGAGCCTTGGTGACCACACACTGGATAACAATGTCACCAGTTAAATGTGCGGACTCCTGGTCACTGTGGACTGGTCATGTCCTGTACAACCTCACTTTGACACTGATTCTGTGGGATAGATGAGAAAATGAAGGCCAGAGATGCTTAGCAACTGACCCAGAGACAAACAGCCAGAAAGTACAGTCAGCCACTCCAAGGTCCGCCTGTATCTGGGGCTGATCAAGGGGCCACAGGGCCAGAGGGGACCAGGGAGTTCTGTCCCATCTCTCCTCAGCCTCTGACCGAGCAGCCAGGTTGCTCCCCCAGTCCACTAGTGACCCTTGTTCTATTCTGCCCGTCAAGGCTCCTGTGTCACATCAGAGAAGCCTTGCCCTGTCTATTGCACACTTGGCAGCTGCTTCAGGAAGCAGGACCCACCCAGCATCTCGGGTGTCACTGCCCAGCGGGCAAGGAGACCCACACCCGCCAGCTTCCCTATTGCCTGCTCCCTGGCTTACCCATTCAGGCCTTCAGAGCTCATGGGAGCCCAAACCAGCACCTGGAACTGTGGGTCACTGGGTAGAGCCCAGGAGGATGCCGGGATTGTAGGGATGGTGAGGGCTGAAGGGGGGCAGGAGCCTTGTGGTGTGGGGAGGGGCTCTGACCAGGATAGGGAAGAGGCCACTTACCTGGCCTTGGGTGTAGAGGTAACAGTGCCCACCTTATAAAGGGGAGGGAGGAACAACATCTTTTGGAGTAGGCACGACTCAGTGCATAGTCCTGGCCAGCCTAGAACCGGATATTTACACCAGGCTGACTCAGATTCAAAGATCCACTTACCTCTGCCTCCCGAGTGCTGGGATTAAACGTGTTACCACTAACACATAAGATAGTGAATGCACAGTGTGACTATGAGGCTTGGGTTACCTTCCAGGCCATTTTCGAGACATGCAAACTGAGGAGGCAGGAAGGGGAGGCAATATCGCAGACAGCAACAGCGCTGATGTGGGTGTAGGCCTGCTTGGTCACATGGTCCCAGGCATGGAGGAAGTCAGCAGCCCATGAGATGCCAGCCAGGGCCAGATGAAGATTCTCTCTGGGCCACCTTCACTGGGGATGGGCTCAGAACCTGGACTAGTGGGTTCAAGACCCGGCTCTTCCTCTGACTTGCTGTGCAATACACTCTAAGTTCCTTGCTCTCACTGGGCTTCAGCCTGATCTTCTAAAAAAGCCAGGAGGGTTCAGACATGGTTGTAGTACCTGAACCTGGGAGGCTGAGGTAGGAGGATCTCGAGAAAGTGTGAGTTCAAGGTTAGCCTGGGCAATATAGCATGACCCCACCCCCAAAATAAAAATAAACCAACACACTAATAAGGCACGGGAGCTGTAAGGTTGAATTAGACAGTCACCTGCCCTTGGTTGGCTCTCCTGGACATGTCCACAGACCCTCTCGTCCTGGGACGTCCTTGGCTGTCTCAGCGGACCACCCCAGCAACATCTTGCTTACATCAGCCCTTTACATGTGTGCTGGTTTCCACTCTTCCCTGAGGGGAAGATCTCTGTCACAAACAGGAAGGCTGAGAGAGACCCAGAGAGGAAGATCTCTGTCACAGACAGGAAGGCTGAGAGAGACCCAGAGAGGAAGATCTCTGTCACAGACAGGAAGGCTGAGACCCTGAGAGCCAACAATGGCCATGGCCCCACCCGGGGTAGATGACCATCAAGTCCAACCCGCCATGCCTCCAGAGGCGCTCTCTTCAGCCCCGATGCCTCTCACCCTGCCTGCGGAAGCCTGACAGATGGGCCCACAGCTGGCTGGAATCCTGAGGCCCCCTGGTACCATTTCCCACGAAGGTTGGCAATGGTGCCCTGAGTGCCAGCAGCCTTCTCCTTGGCAAGGCTCGTCCTAGGTGGACCCTGACCTCACTTCGACCCCATGTGGCAGGAGGTGTAAGGTGAGACCTCTGGCTGCCCTGTGGACGTCCCCCTTCTGCAGCCACGACAGGGAGATGACTGAACCAAGGCTCTGGCCTAGGGTATCTGTGAGAAGATGAAGGCCTAGTCTGTGATTGACCGCAGGTCGGCAGGGGTGTGGTGGGGCTGAGGACGGTGTCCTGGTCCAGATGCCCCGTGAGCTGCCACTCTTCACTGCCTGCCTCCCCGCCTCTCTGCCCAGGTTAGAAAACTGGGGCTCAGGCTCTCAGGCAAGGCCTTCAAAGGGATACTTGGCTCAGGGGGACCCTCAGCTTGCCAGTGCCCCTGGCTGGCACACGCTCCTCACACACTATAGAAGGAGTGGGGACCGGCCAGCGGGGTCTGCACTGGGCCTTCTCAAGCAGGCTTTGAGAAAGCTTAGAGGTGAACTGGCCCAAGGCCTGAGGGCTGATGGGAGGTGGGCTGGTGGCTGTCTTCAGAAAAGGAGGGAGAGGAGGCACTCCAGCGTCCCCCGCCCCACCCAGGCCTGACGCATGTCCTGCACCCTCACCTCACACCAGGAGAGCTACCAATGTGGTCTCTACTGGGTGAGGCCTCCTAGGAGGGGCTGTTTGCTCTCAGGGCCCAGGTTCTGAGACGGCTTTATGGTGCCATCTGGGAGATGTAGCATGGGCGGGCCTGACTGGCGCAAGGCCATGGCAGAGGGGGCCTGTGACAGTGAGGACCTGCCCCCCAGCTGTTGCCTGGCCCCAGAAGAGGGAGGGGTTGGGTGAGTGGGGGTCCAGCCCAGAGCTCCAGATGACCAGTGACTTGCGCCAGGTCACATTTGCCCAGGTACGAGTGACGTTGGAGCCAGGGGCCCATGGCAAGGGTGGAACAGAAGACTTGGTCCAGCTACTCAAACCTGGGGCAAGGCCTTGACCTCCCTTGGGTCTCAGTTTCCCATACTGTAAAGTGGGAAGAATTGATACCTTCTCTCTGTGTGGGCTCTCACGGAGCCAGAGGCCAAGGGTAGTCCTCAGGCCAGCGAGCCTTGGGTTCCACCTGCTTCTAGCTCCCCAGTGCGGGTCAGAGGTCAGTGTTGGGTGGTGTCTTCCTCTGTTGTTCTTCACCTTACTTTCTGAGACAGGGTTACCTTTAACCTGGACCTTAGCAGTTCAGTTAGACTGGCTCACTGGTCTCTGCACCCCAGAGGGTCCTCTGCTTCAACAACAAGCGGTCACCTAATGAGCTGGCTCTCTAGCCGGATTTTTTTTGACAGGACCTTACGTAGCTCAGGTTGACCTCACACTCACTATGCAATTAAGAATGGCCATCAGCTCCTGACCCTCCCATCTCTATCCTTCCAGTCTGGAATTACCGGCAAGTGCCACCATGCCCAGTTTACGTGGTTCTAGGTGAGCACACTACTAACCAAGTCACATGACCACCGAGTCACATGATCAGCTCCCCTCAATTCCCAGAGGTGTTGGATGTGCTTCCTGTCCTCTGAACCCCAGCCTTCGTGGGCTAATTCTGTCTGAGGCACAGCGGGTGAGGCTGAGGGAACTGAGGGGAAGCTGTCACCAGTCCTCCTGGCTGTTACTTCCTCACAATGGTGACATCAGCGCTCCCACACAATGCAGCCAGACACACCTTACCTTCCCCCGAGTCTCAGAGACACCAGGGCAAAGGCAGCAGAGCCCTGAGGAGCACTAAGACAATGAGTCCCGGTCCTGGCAGTGAAAGGGTTACTCGTACCACCTGTCACTGTGGTGCAAGGCTGAGCACCTTCCAGGAGAGCTGGCTGACCCTGGAGACTTCCTTCTGCTGCTCCTTGGAGTCCAAGGACCCAGAACCCAGGGTCCAACCCTGGAAGGAAAAAGAGCGGGGGAGGGGCACTACCCAGGACCCAGTAGCCGTCCGGAGTCTTCTCAGGACTGGAGTGTCCTTCTCTACTGTCCACAGACCTTCCTCCAGTCTGGGCTAGCCTCCAGGGCTACCTCAGCAGTACCTGAACCCTACTTTGAAGCTTTCTCCCACAGTTGTCTTTCTGGGTCTGGGCCCGGGGATGGTGGCCTCTCTCAAGAGCTCAGCAACCCCCATGGCTCCAGGGCTGGATGTTGGATCTCTCCTGCTCATTTCCTTTCGAGCTGTGCCCAGCACATGAGGACATCCTCTCTTGGCGTGGGCCTGTGCGAAGATGTTCCTGTCCACACTTGAATGCTGGGGCAAGGCCAGGTGCAGGGCCAGGAGGCTCCCTGCAGGGTCTCGGATTTGGGGACGGTTGCCCCTCACATCAGAACCCTGGAGTGTCCAGCCAAGCCTGCCCTTCCTCCTATTGGACACCAAGGGCAGGCTTGGCTGGACTCTCACTCACCCTACCTGAGCAACACTGAGGTTGAGAAGGCTCAGGATTTTGCTAGGGGACCTACACCTAGCTGGAGTGTGGGAGAGGGAGGGGATCCTGCAGAGGAAGCAGTGCCCAGACAGGTAGGAGGAGCTTCCCTAAGTTATTCTGCTCTCACCTTCTTTCTTTCAAGGTGCATTTTATTATTTATTTTCTGTGTGTGTGTGTGTGTGTGTGTGTGTGTGTGTAATGGGAGCATGCAGATTTCAAAGGTATTAGATTTCCCTGGAGCTGGAGTCATGGGCCGTTGAGGGCACTGGGAATCAAACTCAGGTCCTTTGCAAGAGCAATGTGTGCTCTTAGCTGCTGAGCCCTCCAGCTCCTCCCCATCTTTCTCATAGGAAGACTCCAGATTCCTCCAAGCCTTCCTGTGTAGTCCTTGGGCAACCAAGACCTGGCCAAGGGGGCGGCTACAGGTGTTGTTGGGTGAGGGCTCAGGCAGTCCTCCCAAAAGGAGTTTGAGATAAGCCTTGAGGTCCTCCGTTCCCACGTGACTGACAGTGGTTGACAACAGCTCCAGTCTGTGGTACTTTCTCGATAAGAACCAGGCTGCCCTCTGACCCTTAGTGAGCATGGTTCATTCTCGGGGTGAGGGCAGCTGCAGGACCATCCAGGATATACCGTGTGATGTGGCAGTCTGCAGTCAGAGAGCTTCTAGGTTAAGCCTTGACTGGAGAGATGGCTCAGAGGTTAAGAGCCCTGGCTGCTCTTCCACAGGACCCCGGATTCAATTCCCAGCACCCACATGGCAGCTCAGAACTGTCTGTAACTCCATTTCCAGGGAATCCAACACTCACAGTCATACATGTAGACAAAACACCAAAGCATTAAAAATTAAAAGAGGTAAAAAATTAAAGTCTCCCCCAATATTACATGAGACATTTACCTTTTCTGAACAGAGACTCCTCTTATGGGCTCCCCTAGGAAGGCACACTTGGGAGCTGTTGGGGTGCTGGGCCATGTCCACATCTTTCCTTGGGCGATGCTCTCCTGTGTGCACAGGAGAGAGCACAGCAAGCTGAAACAGCAGCTCTGTGTTCTTGATATGTGATGTTAGCGACAAATTTAGCCACCAGAGGTTGTTCTACAAAGCAGAATTCAGAAACGCCTGGATTTAGTGCAACAGTCGGCAATGAAGCGTGTGTGAGATGACTGTGGGCTTTTATCCTTTATATTACTACTATGATCATGACTATGATTATTTTGGAGATAGGGTCTCCTGTGGCTCATGTGTAAACTTTTTTTTAAAGCTTTTCCAGACATGGTTTCTCTGTGTAATAGTCCTCACTGTCCTAGAACTAGCTCTTGTTAGACTGAGCTAGTCTTGAACTCACAGAGATCCGCCTGCCTCTGCCTCCCGAGTGCTGGGATTACAGGTGCACGCCACCACTGCCCGGCTACCGTGGATGGCTTTTAACACCCGATTCTACTGCTTCCACCTCCCAAGAACTGCAATTACAGGCATGTGCCACCATGCTTGTGCTACACCTGCTGCCTTAGCTGAACAATGTTGGTTTTTCTCTTCTGCAGTGCTAGGATCTGAATCTGGGCATCACAGATACTAGGCAAGTGCCTTAACATTACAGTGTGAGCTTTGGTATGGACACGTGTTGACACAAGTGTAAAACTGCACTGGTTCCCTTCTGTGCTCTACTCGCTAAGCGCTACAGAGACAGGCAGACAAATGGGGCCACGGGAACATTCCTGAAGCCAGAGCTCTCTGTCTGTGTGTGTTTTTAAATTTTCAGCCTAGTTCTTGTAGTGAGTAGAGCATGGAACCCTAACCCTGGAGACCTGGTGTTCTTCACTGAGGGACACAGGTGCTGGCTGGAAGCAGGTAGCCACTGCTCCCCTGTCCCCTACCCGGGGGTCTCATCCAGCAGCTGCAACTTCTGAAACATGCAAATCCTGCCTGCTCCATGCAAACTAGTCCTGAGAACCTGAGAAGCCAGGCTGCCTTCCCTCAGGGCCCAACTGCCACTGTGATCACTGAGGTCCCCCTCCTCCACAGCAACTCTGGAGCTTGGCTAAAGATCTGAGTCAGCTACAGACAGCTTCCTTCCCAAGCAACTGCTGATTCTTCTTCCCTGGGGGCCTTGGCATTCCCCGCTGGCTCTGTTGTCAGAAAGGGAGTCTGGGGGGCAGTGACTTTGGGGAACCCTGAATGTATAGGAATGTTCATTGCCCCCTGCCATGGTGCTGGAGGCAGGTAAGTTCCAAAGGAACTCTTTCCTGGTCCACTCTCTAGTCTACCTAAGTCCCCACAGGTGCTGACCCCACCCCCACAAAGGTATTTCTAGTCCTCAAGGACCCATGGAGAGAGGAGGGACTGGACAGGAGCTCACCACAGAATTCCTGCTAAATTAGTTGTGGCTCCAAAGCCATCATCTCCTCAGAACTGCTGCAGCCCCAAGCCTTCATCCTGGACACAGGGCCCTGGTAGACAGCGCTCAGCCTTCAGTGGTGGGAGAAAGCAGGCAAGCGTGGGTGGGGCTGGCTGCTGCATGGTGCCCTTCTGGCTGTGGCATCCAGGCAGAGCTTGGGATCTGGTACTGCTCCTGTAGACACTTGATACAGATGTGTCAGCCCCTGTATCCCACCCCGGGAAGGGGTGAAGCACAACGGTCTAAACAGTTCCCACGCAGAGGTGTCCAGTCTGTCACTCCCTGCTTTACACCTGACCCCCAACCCGTCACTTAGCAGCGCTCAGAGTCCTGCTGCCTGCGAGCTGCGAGCAGAGGCCCTGGAGGAGTGGGAGCGTGGGCTCATGCTTGCAAGGGAGGCCTGGTCAGAGCAGAGGCCGAGGCACATGCCTAGCATGGCACGCCCTGTACCAGGAGGGTGGCCTAATGCTGGACAGCTCAATCTGCTTCCCACCCCTCCACCTGCTGGTAAAGATCTCATTGTTCAGCTCCTGTCCTCTCCTGGGGACTATGGCTGTCTAGTGGCTTAGGGATCTTAGGTGCGTTGATCATTGGGGCAGGTAAACATGGCCCCATGGGCCTCTCTCACACCGTTTCCAGCCATCAATGGCAGTTCCTAAGAGGGGAGCATCCCTGGACTGTTATGACCTCAGCTGGTCCCACGGTTCAGAGCTCTCTGATTTCCCCTTCATAGATGGATATGAATATGCAGGTTCATAGCCATCTATGGCAGTGTTTCTCAACCTGTGGGACACAACCATTTCAGTGGTCACATATCAGATACTGACAGTACTATTTTTGTTGTTATTGGTTTGTTTCTCAGGACAGGGTTTCTCTGTATAGCCCTGGCTGTCCTAGAACTCGCTCTGTAGACCAGGCTGGCCTCGAACTCACAGATTCAACTACCTCTGCCTCCTGAGTGCTGGAATTAAAGAAAGGTGTGTACCACTACCACCTGGATGTTTGTTTTTAAGATAGGGTTTCTCTGTGTAGCCTTGGCTATCCTGGAATTCGCTCTTTAGACCAAGCTGGCCTCAAACTGAGAGATTCACTGGCCTCTGACTACTCCTGAATGCTAGGACTAAAGGCATGCACCAGCACCACCCAGCTTTGTTGCTACTGTTAAGAATTGTAATGTGGCGGTGGTGGCGCACGCCTTTAATCCCAGCACTCGGGAGGCAGAGGCAGGCGGATCTCTGTGAGTTCGAGACCAGCCTGGTCTACAAGAGCTAGTTCCAGGACAGGCTCCAAAACCACAGAGAAACCCTGTCTTGAAAAAGCAAAAAAAAAAAAAAAAAAAAAAAAAAAAAAGAATTGTAATGTGGGCTGGAGAGATGGCTAAATAGTTACGAGCACTTACTGCTCTTCCAGGGGACTTGAGTTCAATTCCTGTTTCTTGAACAGTCTTGTCTGCCCCCTTCCCTCTTAGGGACCTAGGGCTGTCGAGAGCCTTTAGTAGTGCTTGCTCTTTTACTCGCCCAACTGGTCAAGGCTGGACTCCAGGTGATCTCTGGGAAATGGTTGGGTCACAGAGGCCAGGTGAGGGATGGGCCTTCTCAGGAACAGAGCGGGAGCCCAAGAACAACAGGAACTGGGCAGGGAGGTGGCACAATTGCTTGTTTTGTCAGGAGGGCTGGGTCCCCGACCATTGTAGCTGCCCCCCATCTCCCAGACTCAGCTGAGAGCCCCCTCCCTGTCACCTAGCCCGCGTGGGAATGTCTCAAGCCAGGAGCTACCACTGAACTTAACTCCTCTCTCCCAGGGCCCAGTGACTTCTTGACAGGTTACAGCCCCAAAGATAAACAGATTCTGCCAAGCAAATAACTGTTCAGGAGCAGGGGTGCTGGGGATGATGACCCAGGTGACAGGGTGGGGTCCCTCCCCTGCAGAGAGCAAATAGCTGTAGGCACCTGGGAGGAAGCAGCGTCCTCACCTGTCACGGGTGAGGACACTTGTGGGGGTCCCGGGACAATATATGAGGTGCTTCCTGGGAAGTCTCGCATCAGCTCTTGGCACAGGGGATCAGCTCCTTGTGAGGCCCTATCTCCCCCCAAATCTGTGTTTAGAGGTTCCCTGGGCTGCCAGGGAACACAGCCAGGCAGTTCTCTCCCCCAGCCAGGATTATGAGCATCACTTGAACACACAACTCTGCGTCTCCAAGTTGTCTCTTCAGTTAGTGAAAATGCCATAGACACCTGGGAGGTCTCAACCTGCCCCATCCAGAGCTGTGAGACACAGGAGGCCCTTTTCCCTCTGAGTGTGCTCTCTACAACCAACCCAGGTAGCGATGGTAAGAACTTTCTTGAGACAGGGTCTCATGAAGTTAAGAATGATCTAGAACTTTTGATCCTCCTGCCTCCACTCCCCACGTACTAGGGATTATTCCCAGCCAGATTCCAGCTCTGAACTCTGAAGTTAAGACTTGGCAGCATTACATCTGCTCTCTACTGGCCACTGAAACCTTTCTGATTGCCTTGGTGCTCTTGAAAGTCTTTGAGTCCCAAGGTCACGAAGCTGGCTCCTTGCTCATTTGCCAACTGCCTGCGGGGTGTTTGTTCCTAGCTCTCAGGTTTGGAAACCTGTGCAGTAGTGAGCAGTGAGGAACACCCAGGAAAGATACCCAGCCACCATGGGAACCAAGTAAGAGGCATGCATCCTCCAAATCCAGGAAGCCAGGAGCTCAGGTGGAATTGGGAAGCGCTCTTGTCCCTGGCTTTTCTTTTTTCCCAAGTGGATGAAGGCCAAGGTGCTGTCTCTAGCATTGCCCTCCGGCTGTGCACGGCTGTGCCTGCTGGCTGACCAACCCAAGGGTGCTCTGATGGCACACAGAGCATTTGGAATCTACCGTTTTAAGGCTGACTTCTTGTTAATCACTCTTACCTAGTGATTGTCCCTGGGCTGTGGCACTATTTTTGGGAGGTTGTGGAACCCTTAGGAACAGGGGCCAAGCTAGCTGAAACATCTCATTAGGCCCGCGCCTTTGAAAGGAACAGGTCTGGCCGTCTGTTTCTGGGTCGGCCAGCACCTGCCATCCTACCACCCACCAGAGACTGAGCATCCTTGCTCAGACCTCAAGCCCCCAAAGTCATCACAGTGAGTCTTCCTTCCCGTATGGGGCATGGGCACAGCTATCCTGCAGTAACTAATACAGGTCAGGGTTTGCTTCCGTCTGCAAGTGTGCACTAGAGCTACTGTGGGGGACACAGGACAACAGGAGCTGAGGGCGCAATAAAACTCACATGCACACACGAGAAAGGTTTTTTTTTTGTGTTAATTTAATCATACAAATATTCATTTACATGGAAAGGAAAACCTCATCTTCGTCTCCTACTAGGCACCACAAGGCCCCACCAGACACCCACCACTGTCCAGGTGGGAGGGGCAGCAGGCTGCTCCCACATTCACCCAAAGAACAAGGGATAACAGGGAAAGGCTGGGGACAGCACATTAGTCTGCATTTGTGAGCCCTGGCAACCCTCTCATACTTTCCTGCTGGGAGCTCAGGCTAAATTTGGGGGTCTTTACACTCATGTCTACTTCCCACCTTGGTCACCAGCTGTGTTGGTGAAAAGTGTCTGGGTTACAGTTACAGCCAGTCTGTACAGGAGGAGAGGAAGCTGTTTTAGTAGAAAAATACCCCAAATTCAATTGTCCCCATGGCAAAAAGAAAACAGGCATGCACACGTGCACACACACCTACACATACACACCTCACTCCACACAGAGATTCTTCCCAAGCCCGCGCTCCACCCCTCATTTCCTCACTGGGCTCAAGCCCTTTACCACCTGGAACCTGGTGTCTGCCTCACCTCGTGGGTGCCAGACCAGGGATCCTGCCAAAAGGTGGCCTAGTGCACATGAAGACTCTAAGGGGTTGCAGAAGAGTGAAACCCGGGAAGCCATGGGTCAAGGATTGCACCTGCTCTGGCCTTCTGAATGAGCTAACTCTCGTGGATACACAGACAGGACTTAGTTGTGGAAAGGAAGCCAGGGTACCTGAGCCATTACATTTTCCAGGTGAAGTTGCTACAAGCGGGAAGGGGCACAAGAAGGGAAGGACAGTCAGTGGCAGTGGCCCACAATGTCCTTGCTGGAACACTGAGAAAGGAAGGTACCTAGTAGGGGACAGATGGGGAAGCCAGTGAGGCAGGGCTGAAGCCTCTCATGATTCCAAGAGGGCAGCTGGAGACGCGCTGCTCCAAGGCCAGGAAGCAGAAAGAATGGCTGGCATGCGTGTGCTTTAGGGTGGCAGTGTCCTTAGGAGACCGGGCCTAACAGGCCCTCAGACAAAAGCCCCTGGGATTTGTGGCTTGGGCACCTGTTAGGGGCTGCCTTTGGCTCAAGGGTCCAAGTGTGCAGAGGAAATAGGGTCCCCGAGAAGCCCCAGTTTACTGGAGACCCAGCTGCATTGCCCTTCTCCATGGCCTTCTCCACCTGCCCAGGGACTTCTTCAATGAAATAAAGCTTACTGTTGGCTGCTTTTTTTGGGACATGAAAAGGTGAGGGGGGATTTTCGTACAAGCTTTTTTCTTTCACAATCAAGTGTTTAAAATCAATAGTCTCAGAAGAGAATGAGGAGCAACAAACACCACACACTTGGAACTCAAACATCCAGACAGAGACAGACAGACCTGCACCCACACCCAGGCTAAAGAACCTCACACCCTGGTCTCCCTGCTCTGCTCACAACCCTGGAGCACATGGGGGCTGGAGGCAGGCAGGGGACCTGCAGCCACACCAAATCCACATCCCCGGCTCTCGCATCACTAACTTAGGGAAGGAGGAGTTAAGAAGAGGGACTTTGCATATTCTTGTATCTTTGGCAGTCAGCTGTTCTAGCCTGGTTTAAGATTCCCATGGAGGCATCCATATTTCAACCTGCTTGGAGTTCATGGGACATTAGTGGGCACTGCACCTGCCCAGGGAGCAAATGCCTGTACTCCGGCTGGGCTGCAACTTGCCACCCCAAACTAAGCAACCTCCGCCTGACTGTGGCCTCTCAGGCAGTGGTCAGCAGTGGGGCTCCCAGCTGGGGCAGTATCATCATTCTGTCGTAGCTCGGACTCCACTAATAGGTCATGAGAACGTCACAAGGACATGTGGGGGGACAAGGGAGGGGAGCTGTGTGATAAGAGAAGCAGGGCACAGTTCACACTTGATGAGTTACAACCCTGTGTGCATGAAGCACAAGCACACACCCAGAGAGAGTGAGGGAAGATGGGCCACGGCATGAAGGGCCACACTCCCTCTGCCAAGAGAAACGCGGAGGAAGCAGTCCCAGCTGACGCAAGTGTGCAAAGGGACACCTGCCAGACTGTCCTCCAGGCTTCTGCTGACCACACAGGAAGTCTGGATTCAGAGAGTGCTGCTGCCTAGATGCCCCATGGCCGACAGATACAAATGTCCAGGGTGTAAATCAACAGGAGACTGAAAAGAGAGGGAAGGTGATATCTCATCGGCAGATGCCACTAAGAACAATCGAGGTCAGACTGTGCAGCCAGGTGGGGGCGGGCACAGCACGAGCCCAGCAACGCTGACTGGCAGAGTCCCTAGACATGCCACGCCAGCCTCACCACACTGTGAACGGCTTCCAGAGCAAGCCGTCCCCCAATTAAAAGAAACACCAGGAAGCGGGGAAGACTAACATGTGCTCAGAACTACAACCTCTCTGTAGGCAAAATAATTTTTGTTTAAAAAGATGGCTTATTTTCCCCCAATTTTAAATTTCTTCCCCTTCCCAAATGACCTAACAACTCATTAGACTGACGTCATCACCCAAACCCAAGGTGGCTGCGAGGGATTTCTTCTTGGTTGCCAACACCACTCCTGCAGTTCTGCACTCACACATGCATATTGAGCTCACTCAAAACTAGTCTTTCTTCCTCTCCTTCCGTGATTGGGGGGGTGGGTGGGGGTCTGAGCCAGGGGTCCGTGCGATGTGCTTGCTCTGCAATCCAGAGGAACCCCTCACCCTCTCCCCCCAAAGTCAGACCTTCTGTCTTTTGTTAACTTTTCTTCTTGCTGAGACCCGTTTAAGACTGGCCGAAGGGGTAAGGCCCGTGGAGCCCCTGGAAGAGAGTGAAGACAGTCAGTGATGAAGACACCAGTACCGCCTCATCAGCAAACCCAGCCCCACTCACAGAGCTGTGAGGGTCACTGCCCTGGCCACACAGCACCTCAGCAGACCAAGGATCAGGATGAGCCCAGCTCTAAAGTTTTCCACTGAATCCCAGCAGCCTCAGAGAGGAGAGGTGGGAGAGACCTGCTCCTGTGACAGGAAGTTCAGCTGATGCCCACTTTCTTCCAGCCAGGCTGCAAAACTTCCGTATGTCCTTACAACAGGTTCTGAAACCTCTCCACTGCAAGATGATGCAGTGGATGATGACGATGTGGCCAAGCCCGAGGACCCGAGTTCAATGCCTGGACTCCCCACGGTCCCACAAGCTGTCCTCCGACTCTGACACGTGAGCACGCTGTGGCACACACAAAACGAATACAATAAAAACAAGTTCAGCAACTGCTGTTTCCCAGCACCTGCCCCACACTGACCACAGCAGCTGCTAGGAGGTGGAGCTCAGAACTGAGCACCAGTGAGCTGTCCCTCCTACCATGTTTCAAATGCACAAGTTGCTTGCTTTCCTTGTCCTTTGTTTTGCTTAAGACAGGGTCTACTACGTAGCCCAGTATGGACTTGTTCTTCAGATTGATTTATAAGGGTATGTACCTCCATGAGCTTATGCACACCACACGCAAGCAGGAGCCGTTGAAGGACAGAAGCAGGCGCTGGGTCCCTTGGAACTCAAGTTACATGTGAGTGCTCGCAAGCAAAGTGTTCTCCTTGCTGAGCCACCTGGCCAGCCCTTGGACTGGAATCCCGATCCCTTCCCTCAGCCTCCCAAATGCTGGAATTATAGGCCCCATCCCCAAGGCACTTTCTGTGTTCTTTGGATAAGTGGTAAAGACTTCCATCTCACCTTCCCTATGTTAAGAACAAAACTCTACTGGGCAGTGGTGGCACACAGCTTTAATCCCAGCACTCAGGAGGCAGAGGCAAGCTAATCTCTGAGCTCAAGACCAGTCCGGTTTACAGAGAGAGTTCCAGAACAGCCAGTGCTACAGAGAAACCTTGTCTTGAAGAAATAGCAACCCTTCCCACAAAAGAAAGAGGAGGAAGAGCAAACTCCACAGTAAGTCAGCACCAGAACCAGCACAGAACTGACATGTCTCCCCTTTCCCTGGGTGGACTCGCTCAAAGCAAAGGTCTGAACTCCACCGCGGGCTAGCAGCAACAGATCTCCATGGAGAACACTAGAGACCAGGCCATCCCATGAGTGGTCAGAGGGAGCTAACCGGTGCTTGGTATCCATCCAAAGTACCCTAATCTAAATATGAGCCACAGTGGGAAGAAACATGGGCAAAGAGCTTTCAAAGGTCAGAGTGCTTTAAACAATTAGGGCCATTCTTTAACAGAATTGTGGCTACAGTGGAGCCAGGATGACGATTTTTTTATGTCCCAGGGTGGTGCCTGGCCTTCAGGGGTGGTGAACTGGTAACTTGAACAAGGACAGGTACTGCTCAGGACCCCTGGAATCTCAGATCCCCATAAGTCAGACCCTTCTAAAGCTGGTTCTGTTGATCAGTTTGAGGGGACACAGTGCGGGACCATCCTTCAGTCTGTCAACGTTGTGGAGGCTGGGGGTGGGGGGACTAGTGGAAGACACACAACCCTCCAGTCACCAGTGGTGCTAGATGCGAAGCCCTGGGAGAGAGGGCTGGGTCTGTTCCCCACTCTGCATGCGCATGTGACCCCAGAGGGCACTCCCCCCCACACTCTTCCATTTTCCAGGTTCTGGGAGCTGACACAGTGTCGGGCTAAGAACCTGAAAACCAGTATCCCAAGAAAAATACCATCTGAGGCCAGAGCTACTAAGAATGGAAACATGAAGTAATGATTTTTTTCTCCCATTGGAAAGTACTGAATAACAGAAGTGTGGTATGTCTCTACCTGTTTGACAAGATCACTCTGTGTGTGAGCGTGCACACGTGCACACACACACAACCAAAAGAGAAGATGGGGAGGAAGGGAAGGCAGACATTGGGCATCAACTTTCACAGGTGCTGCAGCAGCACCGGACAGACACGTGAATCTCTAGTACATGAAGAGGAGTTGTTTGGTGTTTAGAAAGACTGCAGGCCCTTGCTTGCACCAGTCACGTCTCCAGTAGGCAAATGAAGGCTGCAACTACTACTTTGGCAGCCACCACTGCAGCCCCTGGTAGCTCTGCCAAACACGAGCTCTCAGACTCCATCTCATGGGCTTCGATGGGGGGCTCCCCTGCACCAGCAAGAACACAGAGCTGAAGGCAAGCAGCTTTGACTCAGCACTTCCCAGCAGCAGCTACTCGCCCAGCACGACCCACGACCCAGGGAGGTAGCTAGACTGGGAACCAACACAAACACTCACAGGGGAAGGAAGAGCAGGCAGTGCTTGTTTCTGATGAAGAACCTCCCCAGCCCTCTCCAGTGTGTGCAGCCTTCCCAGGCCCGAGGCTTATTTAGGAATATGTAATAAGGGAATGTGACTTTCAGACAGCTGCCCCCCCCCTTAATAGAAAAGGTGAGATTTATGCACTGGGCAGGGACAGGGATAAAGAAGTGCATTCTCGGAACTCCACCTGTTGTGGGACCCTCAAGACCACCCAGCGTGACTCTAACTGGCTTAATTTATGGTTATCCTTGGCTCTCTAACAACTGAGGTTCTATGTCTTCTGGAAAGAAAAAGCCATGAAATTCTCCTTCCAACAAATAGTAGTGTACCAAAGAGCTGCTATTAACTGGTGCAGAGAGGGGCTTGAGGAACAAGGTCTTTTCCCTCCCGAGGGTCCCCCCCCCCCCCCCAGACAGGATTTCTCTGTAGCTTTGGAGCCTGTCCTGGAACTAGCTCTTGTAGAACAGGCTGGCCTCAAACTCAGAGATTTGCCTGTCTCTGCCTCCCAAGTGTGGTGGAATTAAAGGCATGAGCTACCACTGCCTGGCTCCTCCTGAGTTTTAACTACCATTACTTGGGAGGGAGGGAGGGAGGGAAGGAGGGAGGGAGGGAGGGAGGGAGGGAGGGAGGGAGGGAGGGAGGGAGGGAGGGACCAGCTGTTTCAAAACCATGTTGTGACAGAGACTCCCTGCATGCAGGGTTGTATGTGTCATGAGCAGACCACAGACCACAGGCAACACTACACCAGTGGCAGAGGAAAGTCTGCCAAAGGTTCCAAGAACAGTGTGTTAAACGGTCTGTGGCAGGAGGCCAAATGGGAAGTGCTTTTCCTACCAGAGGCACGGGGAAGAGACATTCCGGATGCAAAGCTCATCACATCTCTGAACAGGTTCTGGTGGCCACTGCCAAGCCCAGCCCAGCAGAGGTCTGCAGCACGGCCCACTGCTGGCGTCTAGTGACACACCTGCATCTCACCAATCTATCTGGACTGGGATGGATCATGGTGTCTCCACCTTTCCAGCACCAGGGCTCGGCACACCACTGCACCCAGTTTTTATGTGGGTGCTTGGGACATCGGGTTAGTTTCACAAGTTCCTGAAGTGTGCATTTTACCCACTGAGCTGCCTCCTGAGCTCCAGCTTTTGCTTGTAGGAAGAGGAGAAGCCAGACTCTTCCTGACCTGTAGAAGTGACAGATCAAGGGACGATGCAACAGAAGATGGTACCGGAGAGTTCAGAACTCAACTCTGACCCAAACAAAAATGAATCCAGTGAGGTATGGAAAGCCACCTGTCCAACCAAGGCTGCCAGGACACCAACCCAGTAATGAACTTTCTCATTGAATTTAGATCTACGCCTGCCACGAAGGAACACTTAGGCCTGCAGTAGCTGAGTGGACTCTTCCCAACCTCAGTCTTCCAAGGCTTTGGAAAGCAGCTGCCAAGGTTGTGGGCAGCCCATGCACACATTAGCCAGAGAGCAGGGGGTGAGGTGCTCTAGTCGGCCTGCACGGAACACAACCAGTCACGCGGAGAGAAGGGATGATTCTGCACCACTCCAGGTGAATGAACAAAGTGACTGCGTCAGGTCCTGGCTGGTCTGTCCATAATGCAACGTTAACTACTGTAAACCACGAACAGTATTTCTAAAATACTTTATTGTGTATAAACAAGTTCACTCCAACTCATCTTTCTTTTCCAAGAACAATGTGAGATCTAGCACGTGGCTGCTGAGGTGCAGCATGGTGGTAGCATGACCCTCAAGTGCTGACCAGGGTCAAGCCCTAGGAATATTTGAGGAAAAGATCTAGTATTTCCGAGCAAGTCGGCAAAGCAAACCCAACATCAACTATCTCTGACATAGTCTTCATGGCCCTGTGGAGCACCAAGAGTTACTGCTTGCCTGTGAGTGTCTTCTGTGAGGGGCACCTGAAAACACAGGAATCCTGAAACATGGTAGGAGAAAAAAAAAAAAACCAAAAAGATAAAACAAAAATCACTCTTGGCCAAAAGGGGTGTATACTCAGTATCTGAATGTGAAATGCTTCTCTTGAGAAATGTTATGGAGTCCTGCAACCAGACTTTGGAATATCTCTATGTACATGATGAACTGGCTGAGGGATGGAACCCAGACTGACCACCATTTATTTATATCTTATGTGTGGCTTACTCTTGAAGGTAATTTTATGCAGTGTTTGACAATTTTTATACGAAACAACGATTCCTGACATAGAACTTCCCACGTGAGGAATCCTGTTGGTATTCAGAAGTTTCCCGTTTTGCATTTCTTTCTTATTTATTTATTTATTTATTTATTTATTTATTTATTTATTTATTTTTTGGTTTTTCGAGACAGGGTTTCTCTGTAGTTTTTGGTGCCTGTCCTGGAACTAGCTCTTGTAGACCAGGCTGGCCTCGAACTCACAGAGATCCGCCTGCCTCTGCCTCCCAAGTGCTGGGATTAAAGGCGTGCGCCACCACCGCCCGGCTTCGTTTTGCCTTTCTGTACTAATAATCACTGGTAGTCACCAGGAAAGCCACACTAATTGTGCGGCAAATACACTAGAACGAACTTTGCTTCTTTTTGTCTCTCCTCTCAGTCCCTTTTCACAGCAACCATTACCGCGCTCTGCCCACGGAGCCCATGCCACCAATCCTTTACATCCTGCACTAACAATGAACAAGGGGACAGCTGTGCTGGGGACTCAGCTCTTGTCTTTTATCTGAGGGAATGGTCAAGAGGAGGCCAAAATTCCTTTCAAGAAGACATGGACATGTCACCAAGACCTTTTGGGCTCAGTCCTTCCCCCCATATAAAAACTTGCTTAGACAAACCACCACAACACGGAGACTTTCATACACCTGTCTTTATTTTGCTTTAGTTGTGATTTGGCATAAAAAATAAATAAATAAACAAATAAATAGTCCTGACAGGCTGGGCAATGGTAGCTTGCACCTTTAATCCCAGCACCGCTCAGGAGACAGAGGCAGGTGGCCTGGTCTACAGAGTGAGTTCCAGGACACCCAGAGCAGCACAGAGAAACCCTGCGTGGGAGGATAGGGGGAAACCCACACAGGATCATTAGCTGCACGCAAGAAACCCCCCACCCCCATGCACCAATGGCAGCACATAACACTACAAGCCCTCCTCTTTGATTTGCCTTCCCAGTGCTCCTTGTGTGTGGTTTCCAGGTACTGAATGCAAACACAGAAGAGTACAAGTTTCACAGGAAGTTTTGCCCTGATCCCAGACTGCACAAAGTGTGAAGGAAGGGCTGGCCATCCAGGACCAGAGAATGTCTGGCATGATGGAATCCAAGACTGTCACGAATGAGAAATGGAATTACATGTTGGGGTAATGAGGACAACCAGCAGGGTCAAAATACTCGAGTCATGCTTACGGGGCTTGCTGTTGGCATGGCAGGGCTACTTCAAGCAGGTGGGAACTTCTAAAGGTGCCCCCAAGTTCAAAGATGTATCTACATGCTAGCCAAGGGTAAGTGCGGGAAGTGTCCTCCTGATCCTGTCAAACTGCTTAAAAGGTTAACTCAGTTATGAGAGTGTTCTCTGTCTTTTAAAAGCCTTGTAAAACTACTTTTTATTCTTATCTCTATAACAATTTTCCCAATTGGTCTTAACTAACTTTTGTTGCTGCTAAGGAACCTGTCTGTCCACCTACCCATTCAACCTTTCCATGTCCACACCAGCCTATACGACCTATCACCCACATAGTTTTGCTCTCTCTCCTCCACCCCTGCACCCTTCCCCTGCTCACCCACACATCCCTCCTCTCTCCTCTGCCCATCCCAGTTCCCACAACAGCTGCTGCCTTCAACCTTCCCCTGATCTAGTTAACTAAGTTGCCACAAGGAGTCAAACTCAAAAGCACCATTTGAGGGCCAGGGTTAGTTAGGCTCAGCAGGTAGATGGCTTGTGTAGCCTATATAGAGCAGCCTTAAGCGAGAAACCCTGTTCCCTGCTGCCATCAACAAACCAAACCACTAAGGGAAGTTCTATAAGCAGATGGAGGGTTCTGGCTGAGTTTGACTCCCCCTCAGTAAAGACTCTGGAATGCTTTTGGGATTTATGGTCATGACCTCGGCTAACTGTAAGTATGCTAAAATCCAGGTGAGATGCCAGGGAACCAAGCTCTCTCTGGCATCTCCTAGAGTAAGAGAGAAGGAAACCAATCAGGAGAGGCGTTCACCCAAGGGTCTGACCATGTAGACATCATAAGCTGAAGCTCTAACACCACCTAGACTCTGCCTGCTTCCTCTAGGATTCCACTCAGGTTCCTCTGTCTGTCAACTACTGCCCCTCAAGCCATCCTAACTGAGAGAAGAAAGTTGATTCTCTTCTTGTCCCAGTCAGCCGTGCTGGTTAAATCTTACTGTTCCCAAGCAGCACTGGGGAGTCGCTTCACTGTGCTGTGTCTTTTCACAATTAAAGTGACCCTCCTTTGACAGATCTCAAGATCTCCTTTGAAAATTCCCCTCACCCTTTTAAAGCACAACTCACTCAGCAGAGCTGGGTGGCTTGGCCAGAGTCCTCTGAGCTTTCTTGTATGTAGTTTTCCTTGGCCAGAGTCCTCTGAGCTTTCCTGTATGTAGTTTTCCTTGAGTTCATTTCAGAGTCACTACTTATCAAGACACCACTTTCTTTCTTTTTGGTTTTTTTGAGGCAGGGTTTTTCTTTGTGTAGCCCTGATTGTCCTCGAAGTCACAGAGCTCCGCCTGCCTCAGTCTCCCAAGGGCTGTGAACCGGAGGGTTTTCTCTTCTCCAATGCTCAATGGGCAAAGGTCTTACCTGATCAAGCTGGATGACCAATTCAATTTGCAAGTCGCCCTTTTACATGAGCCATGCATGCACACCCACATTTGTACACAAATAAACAAATGTTCAACAACAACAAAAAAAAAACTTGAAAGGTAGAGAAGTTGGAGAGATGGCTTAGCAGTTAAAAACGTTTGCTGTTCTTCCAGAGGACCAGTGTTCAGGTCCCGGCATTCTTATCAGGTAGCTCACAACTGCCTATAACTCAAGTTTCAGAGAATCTAACACCCTCTTCTGTGTGGGCACCTGCACATGCATGCCATATACATACACACACACACACATCAAAAATAAATTAATTCTGAAAAAATTATTGTAACACATTAAAATAAAATTTTTTGGAAGAGAAAAGCTAACAAACACAAAACCAATCTCCCCAAATCCCATTTTCTCTTCTCTGGCTCACATCCCTTCCCATGGCAAGACACACCTGTGCCCAGCCAACATCTTTGGAGACAGGGATTAGCAGCGGCTGAACACAGAGGAGATTCATGACCAAGCAACATCACTATGATTTGTGTAAAGCAGACAGCGAATGTAACTGGACTTAAGTAACACATCACAAGCAGAAAGCCTGAGTTCTGTGGGCCCCTGAGAAGGAGCCACTGCTTCCACCTGGGCACCAGAATTCGTTCTCACACTTTGTACAGCCAGTGGAGTCCAGGCAGAGCAGACTGTGCTACAGAGGACCAGAGCTGAAAACTCAGCTCCTCACCCGTGAGTCACACTTGTGTTCTTAGAGACCCACCAGAAATTAAAATGCTGAATGCAGAGAAGAGAGTTGTAACAACCAACATGAAATGACTGACGTTTCTGCTACAGGTCTGCCTAGCCTTGGCAGTCTGGAACAATGCGTAGAGCCCAAAAACACACACAAAGGAGCTGGGCACCGCTGCCACTGGAGGGACAAAGGAGTGTTCCTGGACATACTTCTCAGCCTCAGTCAATCAGCAATGCTACATAACAAAAGGCCTATGCTGTTTGCTTAAATTATTTTAACACGCACACATAGCCCGTGCCAATGCAAACACTGGCAGAGCTGAGGCCTTTACTGGCTCTTCTGAGTTTTCAGGAGACAGAGCCATTGTAACAGCATCAGACCCAGAATCTCCTGTCAAACGCTTTCTGGTACAGAACGTGCTGGGCTGACAGGACATGGGTGGGTACCTTGCTGCCCCATCTTGTTTCCTCCTTGGCCATGGGTTCTGCAGCTCCCACAGGTGGGTGAGGAAGTCTCCACACCTGAGTGCCTAAGGAGGACAACCAATTCTCCTCACCAGCAGCCTTCATCACAACAAAATGAGTCTAGAAAGTTAAGACTCATTTGGGTTCTGACCATGGCCTACTATTAACTGCTGTGGAAGTGTGGCAGGCACTGGCACTACTGTGTTATCTCCTGTGACTAGGAAGTCCTAGAGCAGTGTGTATTAACAAAGAGCACTAAGGGGCCAGAGAGTTGCCTCCGCTGTTAAAAGTACTTGTTGCTCTTGAGAATTGGGAAGCAAGTCTGATTCCTAGCACACACATGTTGGCTCACAACCATCCTTAACACTGGTGCCAGGGGATCCTGTGCTCTTTCTGACCTCTTCAGGTACCAGGTAGACATATGGACTAAACTAAGGCAAAACACTCATATATATAAAATAATAAAGAAGTCTAAAAGAAATGGTAGGAAAAAAGAAAAATCCTCAGAACAGAAGGGAGGGGGCAGGCAGGCACCATGGCTGCAGACCTTCAATCCCAGCTGAGGTGGCTGGAGCTGGGTGAGGTGAGGTGGAGGTCAGCCTGGAATATACAGCAAGTTCTAGGTAGGCCAGACAGGTTGCACAGTGACACCTCGTCTCCAACAACAAAAGGCCAAGTATGGTGGGGCACATTTAAAGTCTTGGTGGCCTGGAAGGCTGTGGCAGGACAACTGCTTGAGTCCAGGAGTTCACAACCCTTCAAATACAAGTGACAAATCACCACCAAACCAAACCAAGCCAAGAATAAGTGTGACAGTTGGGAGGAAGATTATGCAGATTCAAGGCCCTGGACCACAAGAAGCATGAAGAACTTTAGCAACAATGCTCTGGACACTTCTGAGAACAGGGACCTTCTCTCTGTATGATGGGGGATTTTGTCCCCAGAGACATTGGTGCTGTTCTTACATACCAACAGCTGTGAGTACATACAACAGCTTGTGGGCTACAGGATGGCAACCCATTACAAGACTAGACACCACTCATGTGGCACAGCACCCAGAGGCAGGGCCCCACCCATACTCCTCTCAACTCTGTATCTAACATGAGGCTGCCTGCCCCTCTATGTGGATGTTTAGAGATCTCCACACACTCAACTCCTGACTCCACCCCAGCTCTACCACAGCCCTTCGTCTCCGACACGTCCACTCCACCCTTCTAAGACGCCAGGTCATCCTTTACTCCTCTCACATCCCACTCCTACGTCCTCTGTGCCATCGGCTGCCGTGGCATGGCTGCCTCTACTGTGTCCTGTGTTCTACACAGGGCAGGGTAAGCACATCCCTCAGATCAAAAGCTTCACAGGGGTCCCTAAAGTTCCCAGGATCTGATTCCTGCCCTCTGACTTCGCTTCTGCTCACCTCTCACTCCTCTGCAGCACCTACCTTGATCTCATTCCTTGAACCCATCGGGAACATTCCTACCTCCGACCTTGGACTGGCTGTGTCTGTGCCTAAAGTTCTAGGCAGCCTCTGTAGAATGGAGCCTGCCCAGAGCTGCAGCCAGCTGCCCTCCTCACTCCGATACTACCTCAAAGGAGACAGAGACCATAGAGACTTTCGAAGGACTAGCAAGGAATGTAGGACAATTTCTTCTGTGACTTCAACAACTACAGGTGACACCCGTAGTTTCTGACACCTGTAGCAGAACAGAGACTTTAGAGGCTGGAGAGATGGCTCTGGGGTTAAGATCACTGACTGTCTTCCAGAAGACCTGGATTCAATTCCGCACGCATATGGCAACTTACAACTGTCTGTACTCCAGTTCTAGGGATGTGATACCCTCACACAGACATGCAGGCAAAACATCAGTGCACTTAAATAAAATTATTTTTTAAAAAAATAGAAACTTTAATACCAACAAAATCTGAACCCAGGAGGTCAAGGAGTTCTTCAGGAGAATGTTCAGCAGCTGCCTGACCCCCTCATCTAAAACGCAGCTGGGGAGCTAGGATGGGGCACTCATAAAGCTTGTAGAACAGCTTGGCTACTAAAACTAGACAGGAGTTCGAGGTGCCCTGTAGAATCTCATGAAAGTATCAGTCCAGCTAGTGACAACAACCATCTTTGGCCAAACTGTTCAATGTTGGCTCTAATTGAACTGAGACCTGGACCTCCCAGAGTCACTCCTTATTACCACGTTAAATTTTATTTCTTTTTGAGATCGGGTCTCTCTACAAAGCCCTGAACTTGCTATGTAGACATGTTGGTCTCAAATGCAGAGATCTTCTTGCCTCTGCCTGCAGAAGGCTTGGGATTAGAGGGATGCATCAATGCTCCAGGCTTACTACGTAAAATCTGCGGCCACTTCAAAGCAGTAAGAAGATCCAGAAGCCATTGCAGCGTTAGCCCAGAGTAAAATGGAGAGGACCGCTCAGCAGAAGAGGTCTGGCCTACTCTGCACGCAACCCTGGAAGAGGAAAATTAGGTGTTGGGGCACATGCCTGCAGTCCCAGATTCAGGAAGGGAGAAAGCCCAAGTCCAGCTTGGGTTACAGAGAGAGCTTGCTTCAAAAATAAAAACAAAACAAACAAAAAGTTTATTTTACCCCAATCCTTCCAGTATCCTGGGTCTGAGAGAAATTAACTTCTTTATACCTCAATCAACAAAATAGCCACGGGGCAGGGGCAGGCCAGATGGCTCATCAGGTAAGGGTGCTTCCTGCCAGGCCTGACAACTTCAGTCTGATTCATGGGTCCCAAATGATTGAAGACAGAACCAACTCTGAAAGGTACACCTCTGACCTCCAGACAAACACCATGGCGCACAAGCACGCCTGTGCGCGCGCGCCCATACACACAAATGTGGGCAGAAAGGGCAGATGGCACTTGGCAGCAGCTGCTGCAGCAAAGTGAAGACACGGGCTGAACTCCACAAAGATAATCCATATGTTCACCTGATTCAGGACTTGGAAGTAATGACAGTGGCTCAGGCTGTGATCCAGTCTGAGGTAGAAGCACACAACAAACACTGGCCTGCTTCTTCCCAGGGACAGTACAAAATACCACAGTCCAAGTACCGAAATCAGTCCCCTGGGCTCAGCCTGCCTGGTGCAAAGGTTCTTGCTGCAGAAGGAAGAAGCACCTGCTGTCCTGTCCACAGCCCACACTTATTCTCACCTGTCCTGAGTCACTACTGTGCCTTATGTTCTGGAAGGCCTCACAAAACACCTGCAAATCCTGGTAATAAGACGGCCTCTTTGCCTTCCCTTTCTCTACTCCCTTCCCTCTTTCCACACTTTAACAAACTGCTCAAACAGAGGCTCCTTGGCCCTAGACTTGAATCAATGAGTGAGAGAGAATGCACTGTCCACAGTGTATCCCTGTCTCCCGTGGCTCCCTGGGACACAGGCTCTGTTACTTTCACAGTGAAATAGCTCTCATCCTCACCAGTACACGAGACAAATCAGCCACACCTGAGCTGACAATGAGGCCAGTCACCTCCCGACAAAAGCAAAGACTTTAAGAATCTTTGGAGCGGGTCGGCCTAGACTCCCCGCCTGATTCCCTCTGCAGCTCTCCCAGGAAGGAGTCAGACTTTGTGGGTTGTGGGATACAGCTGGGACACATGTTCTCTCTCAAAGCTTCCCTTGGGATTTGGGCACCAAGAGCGTAAGCTTGTTCACAGCAGCCAGGGAAGGACTCCAGGGTGTCCAGTTCCCAAGACCGACAGATGTGCAATTCTGTCGAAATAACAACCTAGTGCTCATGGAGCAGGGGGCCTCCAAAGATCTTGGCACTTTATCCTCCCAACTTTAACAAGTTACTCTGCTACAGAGGCAGCAGGAAAAGTATCTACAGAGACCGTGCTTCCAAGAGCCTCCAAGAGCATCGTGTTCTTCCCTAGCCTCCATGGTTGGCGGGAATTTCCCTGGGTAATTCCACTCTCTTGCTAAACTCAGTGATCCCAACAGCAGTCCATCGGGCACACTGAAGGTGGAGGGCACCAGGTGAACTGCGGACACTTCCCTACTCTGGAGCCCCAGGATTTTATCCTCCCTTTCTGCTCATCTACTATACACCGTACGGCTTGTTTCACACTGCACTACATTAGAATGTCTTGTCACAAGCCAACGTTGTCTCTTTCCTGCTGACACCCAACACTGTCATTCAGAACAGGGGAAGGAAGCAGAGACCTCGCAGTCACGTGGCACCTAGACTGGGGTCGTAGCTCTGTGATCCGATGGCTGTGCGACACTGGGCAAGGCATGCAGCCCCTCAGAACTTTTGTTTCTTCACCTACAGGCAAAGTAACTGAGCGTGTCTGGCCTCTTAGGAACAACTCAAAAGTAGCCTCCTCACTTGGCCGAGGACACACTTCACAACTTCAAGCACATCTATATAAATATACTTTATTCTTATGACTATTATTATGCTTTATTAGCTTGTGTGTGCGTGCACACGGGTGCATGTATGTGTACCTGAGTATAATGTCTGTGTGCATGTGTACAAGTGTCCTATGAGGACAGAGAGGATGTTGGATCCCTTGGAACTGGAGGTACAGGTGAGTGTGAGCTGCCCAATATGGGGTCCTCTGCAAGAGGAGCAAGTGCTCTTAACTTCTGAGCCATCTTCTGCAGTCCTCTTACCTATGCTCTTTTTTTTGTTGTTTGTTTGTTTTTCGAGACAGGGTTTCTCTGTGGCTTTGGAGCCTGTCCTGGAACTAGCTCTGTAGACCAGGCTGGTCTCGAACTCACAGAGATCCGCCTGCCTCTGCCTCCCGAGTTCTGGGATTAAAGGCGTGCACCACCACCGCCCGGCTTTATCTATGCATTTCATGCCTTTAATCCCAGCTCTTGGGATGGGGAGGTGGGCCAGCCTGGTCTATCCTAGAGTGAGTTCTAGGATAGTCAGGGCTAAATAGAGAAACCCTGTCTAAAAAAAATAAAATAAAATAAAAATTTTTTTAGAAAAGTAAAATAAAAACTTACATAGTGTATATGTTGAGGTCGGAGAACAATGTGGAAGTTAGTTCTACCCTTCTATTATGTGGTACCTGTGATGGAACTCACTTGTCAGGCTTGGCAGCAAAGACCTTTAACCACTGAGTGTCTCACTGCCATTCACAGGCTTTAAGTCTCATCACTAAATAGATGTTCACATGTATCCATTTTAGTTTCTCATATATACACATATTTGTGTGTGTGTGTGTGTATATACATCTTAATTTATTTTTTAAGTGTTTTGTCCTGCATGCAGTGCCTACAGAGGCCACAAGAGGGAGTGAGAGCTCCAGGGATTGAAGTTAAGATAGAAGTGAGCTGCTCGTGGGTGCTGAGAATTGAATCTGGTCTTCTGGAGGAGCAGTCACTGTTCTCAAACCCTGAGCTATCTCTTCACTCCCTTAGTACCGATATTTTCAAAGCTGTTTGTGATTGTTTCTTCCACTCTGCTTCTAAGGAACACACATTGGGAGCAGTGGACCTGAGAACTTCAAGCTCTGCACGCCGGTGTCCGTGAGTCCCTCTCCTTCACCCCAGCTCACCAACTCCTGCTGCAAACACTTGCTTCTCCACTGTAAGTTACACAGCAGACTGCTCTGTGGACTGACGCAAACCTGACCCAGCTGTTCTCCCTACGCACGGAAAACAGTGTGGGCACAGACTCCCACTGTATTTCCTAGGCTCTGACTGTGCGCAGGGCAGATGTGTCATTACTCACTGACCACACTGGCTGTGTCCTTCCAAAGGAAGTGGAGTCAACAGACCTAGCTGGACACAGAAAACTTAGCCGGATGCTTCATACTGTTTTCTGAGTAAATTTTTGCTTGTATTAAAAACAACAACAACAAAGGCCCTAATTTCTCTTAAGATTCAAGTTTCACATTATTTATCCATTCTATCCAAGTCTTCCTGGTTCCTGGATACATTCCTTACTGGAAAGCTGTTTTATAATGAATATATTTATTTAGTGTGTGTATGATATGGCAGACACGTGAAAATCAGGAGACAAGTGCAGTAACCTCCTTCCACTATGTGGGACTCAAGTTTATCAGCGCCTTCACTCACTGAGGCGTCTCACTAACTGAGAAGTTGCTTTTATTTGTACTAAAAAAAATAATTACAAAATTTATGTGTAAACCAGGCATGCTAATGCCAGCCTTTAATCCCAGCACTAAGGAGGCAGAGGTAGGCAGATCTCTGAGTTCAAAACCAGCCTGGTCTACAAAGAGAGTTCTGGGACAGCCAGGACTACACTGAGAAACCCTGTCTCAAAAAGCCACTAAATGAGTACACAAATGTATGCGTATGTGTGTGCACCATATGCATGCTTGGTGCCTATGGAGGTCAGAGAGGGTGCTGGATCCTCTGCAAGAGTAGCCAGTGCTCTTAATGACTGAGCCATCTCTTCAGCCCTGAAAAGTTACTTTTCAGTGGGGGGAAGGGAGCGGTAAAATTATATAAACCCATCAATTAAATATGTTCAATGTCCTCACCACTTAAAGAGCACTTAAAGAGCAGCAGGGCCTAGAAGGATCTTAGGCTGGCAGGAGGCTCAACCCTCCACCTGTCTTGTGAATAACCAGTGGATCCGTTAAGAAGCATCAATCCCTTAAAGAGAAGATGGTCCATAGCTACAAATGACTTTAGTTCCTTAATCAGGAACATCCTAAGAGCAATCATCTCAGTACAGGGCCCAGCTGGGCAAACGGCATCCTGCCCTGAAACCAATGGAGTGCCTGAGCTGCTTCGGCCAGCTTTTGTCTTCCCCAAACCTCAGCTGCATCGTTTCCCCTATAACAAGGCACACTTTACCTGCTGTCATGGGACAGCCTCGGGGGGGGGGGGGGGTGTCTAATTCAAGAGAAGGGTTCTGATGACTGTATTCTGGGTTCAGGATGTGGCTCAGTGGTAGGGACTTGTCTAGTGTGCTGAGACCTTCTATCCCAGCACAACATGGAAGGAGGCTTGGTGACTGAGCTCAGTGTTTGTAGATACTGGAAAACATGAAGTTCAAGGCCATCTTCCTCAGATACATTTAGCAAGTTTGAGGCTAATCTAGGCTATCAGACCCTGTCTCAACAATAAAAATGGAAAAGAAAATTTGTTTTAATATTAACGTGTGGAGCCTTCCTTGAACCAGGCATGTAACCCCAATACTTGGTAGGCACAAACAGGAGGATCCTGCCTCCAAAATTCAGAAAGTGGAATGTGGAATCTTTCCTTATTGTAGGCAAGTCACTGGCCAATTGACTTTTCATATATCCTAGATAGCTAAGATGGCTGCACAAGTCTCTGCAGTGACTATTCATTCTATTGATCAACAAATCAATCCGCATGCCCGAGTGAACAAAGTTGCTCCTGAGACTGACCACACAGCAGGCTGCCCTGACTGCTAACACACACTGCATTTTAAACCTTGAGGTTGAATGCCAGCATGCAGCACAGGTGGATTTGGGAGTACTGTACATGGAGACCTTAGCAGTCTCCGGAAGAGAATGCACACATGGTTGAGCCGTAACAACCGTAACTGAGGGCTCAGACCAAACCAGCAGTCAGGAGCTGCCCTTACCTGACAGTGGGAAGTGGGAGATAATGCTAAACTGGCTAAGAAAAACAGTGAAACACAATATTAAACACCTAGAACCATCTCTTGACAACCAGAGTCTCTGAAACTGTAGTCAATTCTCTTATTTATCTCCCACATGTGCAAAGTCAAAATATCACTTTGAGGCACTCCAGGTTGCGGGGGAGGAAGTCATGAGCCAAAGCAAAACTAAAGACATCATCAGCAAGAGGGTATGTGACACAACAGTCAAAGCCAACATTTCAGGATAAAATAATTGAGTCTGGCTTTTTATTCAGGGGGAAAATCCCACCTAAACCAAGACAACACAGCAAGAGCCTATTGCAGATGGGTGCTGCGATGACGTTCAGCTCGGTACACACCGGCCCCGAAAGCATGGCTAATGGTATCAGACAGTTTTAAAAATAATAAGGTAAAGAGCCTCTGTTTTGAATACCCAACCAGAGCAGACAGAAGTAAATCGCACACGTGGATGAAGCAGCAGCCACAGGACACACAGGGAAGGAAGGAGAAGGCTTTTGTGTCGATGCTATTGACAGCCACATGTGCTCTGGGCAGTGGTAGTCTAGCATTTTAGGTTTGCCAGGAAGGAGCGTCACGGATCCCAAGGCCCACCACCTGCCCCTTCTCCGAGGGCACCTACCTTACTGTAAGTCACTACTGATAAGTTGTTTGCGTGACTGCTGGGGGACAGATCTACAGAGTTCTGTGACAGTCTATCCTGATCTTGCTCGGTTTGGTCAGGAACAGGAGCCCATGTATTTTTGCTGATCGAGTCGAACTCGGAACCCCCAGGGTCTTTTAAGTTGTTTTCATCTGATTGTCGGTTCTTTTGGGGAGAGGCAAACGGGTTGAAGTTTCCTTCTACCTTGCGATGTGGCTGTGTGTTGAATTCCGTTTCAAAAGATGACAGCTGCTGCGTTACTCCTAACAGTCCACCCACCTCCACACTGAGAATCACCCAGATGACATCTGAAACAGAAAGCAGCTCATATCAATGCCAGGCATACCCGTGGCCCAGGGCAGTCACCACTGAAAACCCAAATACTATCCAAACTACCAAGAAAATGCAGCCACCTCGGTGAAAGCTGCCGAGATATGTGCACTTGCTTCTCGGCCTTCAATAATGTCAAGGGCAAGCACTGGTACAGTTCTGTGGTGGGACCCGCGAAGCTGTCTGGAGACCATTCCCCAGAGAGCCAGCAGACCAGAAGCTCCAGTCAGATGCTCTCTGTGGTTTCACTTCACAGTGCTTAACTCTGGAAACACCAGGAAGGCAGAATTCTTAAGAGCTAAAAATGCTTACTTATTGTTATGACTAGGCTCACAACTTACCTAAACTTACCCCACGTGGGGGGCAATTTACAATGACCACATGCTGTCCAAAAAGAGAAGCTACAGCAAAATGCATTATAAATAATTAAATAAGGACGTCCACGTAAAGCAGTACTAACCAGACACAGGATATCATGCTTTCTGGCAAGTAGACTGAAGATTCAGAACAGCCTGGTTGTTCAGGGCAACCCAATCCATCTCCTGTAGTGTAGGGAGGGGTGGCTACACTAACCCTTTAATTTTTTTTAAAAAAATATTTATTCATTTGATTCTGTATACATGAATCTCTTAATATCCATCTGTGCACCACGTGTGCAGTGCAGTCAGAGGCCAGAAGAGGGTGCTAGATTCCCTGACCCTGGAGTTTTAGACAGTGGTCAGTGAGCAGTGGTGCTGGAAATACAACCTGTCTCCTCTTCCAGCAGCCAGTGCTCTTAACTGTATGGCACATCTCCAGCCCAAGCTCTTTTTAGAAAAGATGTGCAGGCCGCACATAGTGGTAGACGCCTTCCTTTCTTCACAGGCCAGGGAAAACCTGGACCTAAGTAAAGCAACACCAAAAGATACCAGGTCGTAATTTCTGATTTCTTTATTATTAAAGCTAAGCAGTCAAATATAAAGGAGCTGTTCCTTCTGATGCTGAGAACAAACGTGAAAAGCCACACTGCTCCTACACGGCTGCTGAGAGGTTAGGAGGGCAATACCATGCCACAGTTCAGCTATGTGTAACACAGACCTGAAAGGACAGAGGGGCACTGAGCCCATTCCTACTTTCTCACTGGGGTCCCATGAGAAGAACACCTTACAGTGCCACAGTGCCATACTGCCATAGCCACTTAGTTTCATGGTTTGGGAGCTGTACTGAAAAGTGGCCGGCTCAGAGCAGGGCAAAGGAAGCAGGGCTGCAGTGACACCTGCTGTTCAAGCCTTTTCTTTGCTTTATCTTTAAAAATCACCTATGAGTGAGTACATGTGATAAAAGCTAACATAATTATGAGCAACAAGTACTTCAGTACTAGAGATTAATATACATGAGACCACAGTGTTACACATCAATGACTTACTACATGAGCAAGAGACATCTGCTTGCAGAGAATTCCAGACAATACAATGGACACGCCCTTCAGAAAGAAGAGTTTAATCTTCTATCCCAGTTAAGGATAGACTAGAGAACAGTGGTTCCCAACCTTCCTAATGCTGCAACCCTATAATACAGTTCTTCACGCTGTGGTGACCCCAACCATGAAATTATTTCTTTGCTATTTCACAACTGCAGCTTTGCTACTGTTATAAATTATAAAGTAAATATCTGGCATGCAGGATACCTGACATGTGTCCCTTGTGTGCGCTGAGAACCCAGCTAGGTGCTTTGAAACTCAACAGGGAAGAGGGAGAACAGTGATTTACAGCAAATGAACCTGACACACACACCGCTGAGCCACATGGCCAGGATGCAGGAGCAGTGGTGTTGGCACAACCTGTTCAATGACACAGCGGCTCATCTCTGGAGCATCTGTCCTGCAGCATGAGACCAGTGTAATCACAAGAACACAGGCAGTTCTGACAAGGGAGTTCTTAAGACAACTGACACAACTCTTCAAAACAATCCAGGGTCATAAAAGTAAGATGGGTAAACACAGACAAAAGGAGACTGGAGGTCACAAAAACCCTCAGGTGGGTTCTGGAATACAGACATCAATTAACTGGTGAATCCAAATAAAGCCTGAAGTGTAGGCGCCAGCTGCATTCTAATACTGATGTCTTTGACAGGTGAACACACAATATAGGAAGCTAACAATGGAGGGCAGGACAGTAGGACAGGAAGGATAGCAAGCAGATGAAGCACAAGTCCTCCCAGACCTGTGCACAAATGGGTCCTATTTGTCTAGGACTTTTTCCTTTCCCAGAAGAGCAGCAGCTGGACCTCGGCATTCCAATGAAGTGTTTTTGACGTGGACACCATGCTAAGGCAAGCACATGTACAAAGTGTGTACAAACAGGAGCACACAGACCAAACAGTATACTGCTGCACCAACAGCTCCATCAGCTCTGGATGCAAAGACAGAGCTCAGCAGACTTGGCGAAGCATCTCTTGAAAGCAAAATTGTATTTAAAGCTGTGTGGTAACCCAAGCCTGTATGTATTTTGGCATTTGGGAGGCCGAAGGAGGTGAACTACCGTGAGTTTGGCTAGCCTTGGCTAGGTAGTAAGAACCAGGGTAGCCAAGATGGAGTCAAATTGAAGAAGGAAGGCCTGGAGAGTTGAAGGCCTGGTGGGTAACAGCGCTTTCTGCTCTTCTAAGAATAAAGTTTAGATGCCAACACCCATGCCAACCAGTAGTAAGACCAGCTGTAAGGAATCTGATGCCCTCTTCTGGCTTCCATGAATGTACACTAACACAGATGTGAATTTTCTTCATTTAAACTTCTAGGCAGGCGAGGTGGTGTTCACTTACAATAATACCAGCATTCAGGGAGGATGAGGCAGGTGGTGGCTACAAGTTCAAGGTCAGCCTAAGCTTCCACATAAGGTACCAAAATCCCAGAAATACACAGCAAGAGCCTGTCTCAAAACAGAACAGCAGGAGTCTACCCTGAGAACACAAGCTAGGCACCAAGGGACAGCTTAGCCATCAAGGCACTTGTACTGCAGACCTGAGTTCCATCTATAGAACCTGTGTGAAAAGCTCGTCTTGTAATCCAGTGCTAGGAGGGGGAGACAGGCAAACCCTGTGTTGTCTTTTATCTAAATTGTTCTATTTACCAATAAAGACTTGGGAGTCAGTTGTTGGGGTGAAAACCTGCTAGATCAGAAAAAAAAGAAGCCAGCTGGCCTACCTTTTGGGCCAGAAATCCAGCAAGAAAAGCATCTCCCCTTCCACCCCAAATCAAAAAGGCCTGCAAATCTCTAAGTTTCTCCCTATCTCTCTCTCCCAGGTCCTCAGTACTCTCTATGGCTAATTCTTGACAAGAGGCTGGCTCCACCCCCATCCAAGGTTAACTGCATTAACACTGTCTTGGAGTTTCATGGTGCCATCAAATATCCCTGGGGTTCACTGGCTAGTCAGCCTAACCTAGTTGCTGAGTACCAGGCCAGTGGGAAGAACTTGTCTAAAAAGTAACGTGGAAGGGATGGAGAAACAGTTTAGCAGTCAAGACTGCATAAGGTTCTTCCAGAGGACCCAAGTTCCCAGCACCCAAGTCAGGTGACTCACAAGGACTGCACTCCAGTTGCAAGTGATCCTATGTCCTGTTCTGTCTCCACAGACCCCCAACATACACTCACTCATTTCCTTCCACAGACACACTCTTAAAAACCTATGGTGGAAAGCAGTGAAGAAGCCACCCAACATGAGACTTCTGGCCTCTACACACACACACACACACACACACACACACACACACACACACTAAATAAACCACAGGCAAAAAAACTCCTAGCTATAAATTCACATTTCAAAATACAACTATGTTTAATGATAATATAAGAAATCAAGCTGTACTGTGTATCAAGAGTCAAATGTTTACAACTAGTATAAAGCATACAGATAAAAAATGACATTTTCAGACAGCATTATGAGAGGCACTTACATTTAACTCATGATAAAATGGCTTAAAATTTTTCTTTTAAATGTGCACTGGTGTTTTGCCTGCATGTATATCTGTGTGAGGTGTCAGATCCTCTGGAACTGGAGTTAACAGACAGTTGTGAGCTGCCATGTGGGTGATGGGAATTGAACCAGGGTCCTCTGGAAGAGAGCCACTGCTCTCAACCATGAAAGACATCTCTCCAGTCCCAGGGGCTTAACTTTTTTTTTTTTTTTTTTTCGAGACAGGGTTTCTCCGTGGCTTTTGGAGCCTGTCCTGGAACTAGCTCTTGTAGACCAGGCCTCGAATTCACAGAGATCCGCCTGCCTCTGCCTCCCGAGTGCTGGGATTAAAGGCGTGCGCCACCACCGCCCAGCTTAACTTTTTAATTGCCATTTTATACACAATTAAGAAAAGTTGGTTTCAAATTTCCAACTGAATTTCTCAAGAGTGAAGGGGCACACCTAGAGAATCTTACAGAATTTTCAGCAAAAAGCAATTTAAAATAAAATACTCAAGGGGCTAGAGAGATGGCTCAGAGGTGAAGAACACTGGCTGCTCTTCCAAAGGTCTTGAGTTTAATTCTCAGTAGCCACAAGGTAGCTCACAACCATCTCTAATAGGATCTAATTCCTTCTTCTGAAGACAGAGCACTCAGAGACATAAAATAAATATTTAAATAAAAAGAACGCTGGCTGCTTTTCAGAAGACAGGGGTTCAAATTCCAGCACCTGCATGGTGACTGAGTCTAAGCAATCCGATGCTCTCCTCTGGTCTCTGTCAGCACTGCATGCAGGTAGTTCACACACAATCAGGACACAAACCATACACAAAACAGTAACTCTTAAAATAAAATAAAATAAGGCCAGATTGATCTACAAGAGTTAGTTCCAGGACAACTAAGATTGTTACACAGAGAAACCTTGTCTCGTAAGTAAATAAATAAATATAGAATGAAATAAAAACCTACATGGCAAGCATGAAGACCCGAGTTTGGGTTCGGTACCCATGTAAAAGCTATGTGTGGGGTGCAGAAGGTAGGGACAGGTGAGTCATTGGGGCTTGCTGGCTGACTTGGTAAGTTCCAGAGTCAATGAGAGATTCTCTATCTAAAAACATAAAATGGGCTAGGAGAAGTGGTGTATGGTTTCACCTAATTCCAGGATTCCAAAGGCAGAGGCAAGAAGACCTCTGTGACTTCTAGGTCAGCTTGGGATACACAGTGAGACCCTGCCTCAAAATATCAAACCATGCCGGGTGGGTAATCCTAGCACTCGGGAGGCAGAGACAGGTGGATCTCTTTGAGTTCAAGGCCAGCCTGATCTACAGAGTGAGTTTCAGAACAGCCAGGACAGTTATATAGAAACCTTGTCTGGGGGGTGGGGACTCAAAACAACAACAACAACACCCAACAAACCAACAAAACCTCATAGGAAACACAACAGAATAAAACACTTGAAACAGACCTCTGTCCGTGAAGGCACGTACACCCATGCACTCACACCACAAATGCAGAAAGAGAGAGAGAACCCAAATTATCCCTCTGATTCACACATTTCTTTTTTTCTTCCTTTCTTTCATTCTTTTTTCGAGACAAGGTTTCTCTGTCTGACTAGCGCTGTAGACTAGGCTGGCCTTGAGCTTAGAGATCCAGCTGCCTGGTTCCTAAAAGCCGGATTAAAGGGTGTGGCACCTCGGTTCAGTGGTCCAGATTTCTGGCATGGAGGGTCTGACTTCTACAGAGCCCCCAAGCGTGTTCTGAATAGTTAGAAGCAAGATGGTGGATGTGAGCCCTGCCTGCCTCAGACCTGATGAAGGCTGAAGATGAGGGCGGCATGACGGGGGTCTTGAGCTGGCCTTGGGAAGGCTTTTGCTCCCCAGGGACTGCACAGAACAGTGCTGGCCATGCCCACCCTTCTCCCTCTTCAAAGAGAACAAGGAAAACTGTTCTCAATCCACATCACAGTCCTAGCTGGACTAAGGCAAGAACACAATAAACAAAGCAGTAATCCACCTCCCACCATTCTCTCTCCTAAGAGAACCACATGCCCTCCTAAGGCACCAAAGTCATTGCCAGACTCAGAGGGAAAGACAACAGTGACGCGGGTCCTTAGGAACAGTCCTTTCTTCCCATTCTTACTCCACTGCTTATCCAATCCCATCACTGGACCATTTTTCCAGCTCAGCACTGAGCAGAGACTTGGGGGGCCTGCTCAGTACTGGTGTGCTGCAGGTCTGAGCCATCTGACTGGGCCTCTTCTAAAAAGGCTCCACAGCTCACCTACTGCCATCTGCCCCTCCTGGACAGACACACCGATGCACTGACGCAGACATCTCGGCTAAGAACAGTCATTAGCTCTCCCATCCTCCAGAGGGCACAAAGAACATGCTCTCCAACTTATCATACCATCTTGACACACCAAAACCCCACTCACATCAAACCCAACTTGTTCCAGCTCACCAAACCAACTATTCCACTTTAGTCTAGAACTGAAGTGTGTTTCCCTGTCACCACTCTCAAATCATTTGTTAGTGATGTTTGACAGCCAGGCAGTGGTAGCACAGGTCTTTAATCCCACCACTCGGGAGGCAGAGGCAGGCAGATCTCTGTGAGTTCCAGGACAGCCAGGGCTGTTATACAGAAAAACCTTGTCTTGGGGAAAACAAAACAAAAAACCCACCACAAACAAATGATATTTGTTTGGCTGAGCCCTTTCTGCCCAGTCTAACTTACATGGTTACCATTTGATAATATCCACTGATTTTCTTCCCGCCTGCTCCCCCACTGGTGGCCACACCACTGTGCCAGTCTGTTAAATTGATGAAGCAACGAGGCCCTGACATCACCCTGGGGCCACAGCTTGTCCTGTTCATTTTGGTGCTGTGTGTTTTACACCTGCAGATGTACAGTGAGTACACATCACTGTACAGAATTCATATCCTGCCATTGACCTTCCAAGAATGTCAGAGTGGGAGCAGCACACAGATCAAAACCTTTTTAGTTGAGCCCCCTCCCCTTTTCAAGACAGGGTTTCTCTGTGTAACATTCCTGCAGTCCTAGAACTTGTACAGCAGGCTGGCCTCAAACTCACTGAGATCCATCTGCCTCCCACACGCTGGGATTGAAGGCGTGTGTTGCCACCACCCAGCCTTGTGTACACTGGACACGCTCCTGTGTCTCTTCATAATTACAGAGCTACTCTAAACAAGACATCTGCTCTGTTTAGGTACTTGGCCCACTTTTAAAAGGGGCTGTTCATCTTCTTATCATTTAAGAGATTGGGAGGTATAAATAACAATGTTTTATCAAACCCACCCTTTACAATGACTTTCTGTCCATCTTTCCAGGACAAAGCCTTGCAGAGCTTGTGAAGGTCGTTGAAGCGCCTTCTAATCTGCTGGTCTACCTCTATTCAGGCCTGTTGTGATGGAAACCAAGAGGACAGAGCCAGTGAAGTGAAAAAGAAAAGGACCATTTCAAAAGGACCACATCAATGATGTCCTTCCCTGGATTACTGGTGTGTGTGTGTGTGTGTGTGCTGTGTGTTTCTTCTAACGGTACTACACTGTCCTGATGACTCCAGCTTTATCTTAGAGTTTGGGTGTCGCTCCTATGACATTTTCCTGATGTGGGATTCCCCTCTTTATGCTGCGAATACCATTGGTTAATAGAGAAGCTGTTTTGGGCCTATGATAGGGTAGAGCAGAGCTAGACAGGGAAAACTAAACTGAATGCTGGGAGGAAAAAGGTAGAGTGAGTGAAAAGCCATGTAGCCCTGCAGGAACATTACCCGGTAAGCCACAGCCTCGTAGCGATACACAGATTAATATAAATGGGTTAAGTTAATAATATGTGAGTGAGCCAATAAGAAGCTATAGCTAATGGGCCAAGCAGTGATTTAATTAATACAGTTTCTGTGCGGTTATTTCAGGTCTGAACTGCAGGGAGGTTGGGGAAACAAATTAGCAGTCTCTTGCAACATTTTCCTTCCCCTTTGGGGACTTGTTTTGGGCTGCCCATGCTTCCTAGGACTGTGTTTGGTATCTGACATTAACTGTGGAATTTCCCAGTCTTTACTGATACTGTTTCTTTCTTCGTTTTTTTTTTTTTTAGTCATTGTTTTGTCTTTTGTTTGTTTTATGAGACAGGGCTTCTCTGTGTAGCCCTGGCTGTCCTGGAACTTGCTCTGTAGACCAGTGTGGCCAAAAGAATCACCTGCCTCTGCCTCCCAAGTAACTAGATTAAAGGCATAGCTACCCCTACCTAGCTTCTGTTTCTTTTCCACCTTGTGACGGGCACATAGTCCCTTTCTGTTTTGTTTTTAAAGATGTATTATTAGAGGGGTTGTGGTGACACAAGTGGAACTGAACTGATTTGTCCCTCTGTGCTCTCCATCTGAAAACGTGAGCCAAAAGGGTTACAGATATGGCGGCCTTTAGAATGGGAAAGTTGACGACCATGCCCGTAGGTCTGGTGTGTGTGTGTGTGTGTGTGTGTGTGTGTGTTTGTGTACACATCTGGTCAAAGAAGAGAAACCCAAAAAGCAGTGAGGCCAGAACAGATCCCCACATATACTACAACACCTCTCTATTCTAAATATGCTGAAGTTATTTTCAATGTACCAAACTGCAAACAAGGGTGAAAAGTAACATAACAAATGGGCAGCTGACAAAGCATGACTTGAAAATTTTTGGTGTTGTAGAATATTATTTTAAGGGCTAGAGAGATGGCTCCGAGGTTAAGAGCGCTGGCTGTTCTTCCAGAGGTCCTGAGTTCAATTCCAGAAACAATATGGTGACTCACAACCATCTATAATGAGATTTGGTGCCCTCTTCTGGCTGGCAAGGATACATGCAGGCAGAATACTGTATACATAATAAATCTTTTCTTAAAAATTATTATTTTAAGGTGTATTACTTTTGTTTATGCTCTGGAACATTTGTTTAATGAAACAAAGATGTGTCTGATTAAATAAATTCACCTATGGACAGGAGGTTGCGTCAGCAACTAGCTGACAGGAAGTGGTAGAGAAGGGTTTTTAAGGGGTGTTGGGGTGGGTGGAAGCACAAGGGCTTCTGGACAAATGCAGGAAAGGAGCTGAGCTACTTGCTTGTTATCCAGTCTCTCTGAGGAGCAGAATTCCACCTCAACCTTTGAGACTAGAGCTTGTTTTTCATTTGTTTGTTTGTTTGTTTTTCGAGACAGGGTTTCTCTGTAGCCTGTCCTGGAACTAGCTCTTGTAGACCAGGCTGGCCTCAAACTCAGAGATTCGCCTACCTCTGCCTCCCGAGTACTGGGATTAAAGGTGTGCGCTACCAATGCCTGGCTGAGTCTAGAGTTCTTTGGGGGGACAGAGATTTAGATAAGTTCCCTTAGTAGAGCTAAAGGTTGGTGCCTGAGGAAACCGTTGCAGATAGCCACTGATTCCAACAGTGGTGGATTAAAGGCAGCAACAATTTAAAAAAGAGGACAACAGTTTGGTCTCTGGCCACAGAGGAATTCAACTGGAGGCCTCTAAACAAGGTAACAGGAACATTTCTAATGCGGGAATTACACAACACATTTTTATATAACCTGTGAGTCAAACAGGAAGCCTCTAGGGAAATTTGAGAATATTACTGACTTGAATAAAAATGAAAACCCAGTATTTTGAAAGTTGTAGGATGCACCTAACATAGCACTCAGAGGGAATAGCACTAAACAACTACATTACACAGACTTCTCGACTCCAGGACTTACACTTTCTAAAAACTAGCAATGAACAAAATAAACCAAGTAGGAAAATGAAAAGTATAAATACATTAAACTACTTGAGCCACACCCTTGTAATTCAAATACCTTGGAGCATCAGTATTAAAAGTTAGTCTTGATTACACAGTGAATTCAAGGCCAACCAGGTTACACATATAAAACCCTATCTGAAAATAAAATCAACAGAGACATCTACAAAACTGAAAACAATATGGAAAAATGAACAAAACCAGCTGCTGACTTTAATAAGGCCAATAAAATCGACAAGCTTATCAAGAGAAGGTTAAGAAGGGAAACTGACAGTACCAAGGTTGAAAGGGGATTTATCATCAGACACACGTGTTGGAAGGGCAGCAGGACCGCACACAAACTGACACATAGCTGAGAGAGAGGACTAGTGTCTGCAGACCAACAGAGTCACACAAAACGAATGACATCATCTAGGAAAATAAATTCAACCGACAAATGAAAACCTAAAAAACTCCAGGCCAAGTTGTTTAATTTGCAAGTTCTGTAGAAAAAAATTAAGAGCTCTATAAATTTTCTTTTAAATTGTATTATTTATTTATTTATTTATTTTGGTTTTTCGAGACAGGGTTTCTCTGTGGTTGTGGAGCCTGTCCTGGAACTAGCTCTTGTAGACCAGGCTGGTCTCGAACTCACAGAGATCCGCCTGCCTCTGCCTCCCGAGTGCTGGGATTAAAGGCGTGCGCCACCACCGCCCGGCTTAAATTGTATTATTAACTATGTTATTACATTTACCTATTTGTGTGTGTGTGCACGTATGGACACATGTGCCATGGCATCAACGTGAGAATCAGATAACTTACAAAAAAGTCGATTCTTCCTCCACTGTGAGTCCTGCTGACTGAATCAGATTCTTAGGCTTGGTGGCAAGCACCTTTATCTGCAGAGCCATCTTGCCAGCCCAAGGTCCCTAAAGTTTCTTATCAAAAATTGGGATGGCAAGCTGGAGAGGTGGCTCCACAGTTAAGAACACTGGCTGCTCTTCAAGAGGACCCAGGTTCAGTTCCCAGCAACCATGTGTCAGCTCACAACTGTCTGTAACTCCAGTTCCAGGGAATTGGACACCTTCACACCAATGCATAATAAATAAATAAATAAATAAATAAATAAATAAATAAATAAGTAAGTAAGTAAGTAAGTAAATAAATAAATAAATAAATCGGGATAGCTAGCCATGGTGGCACACACATTTAATCCCAGCACTTAGGAATCAGATGAATCTGTGTCAGTTTGAGGTCAGTCCAGTCTACATACTGAGTTCCAGGCCAGCCAAAAACAACCCCCCAAACCCAAAACCAATAATTGGTACAGGTGTGTAAATCTTCTGAGAAGCATCCGTTTAGGGCCTATCCTGGGATTCTCAGGCCTCCTACCCCACCACACACTGCAGCCCACAAGGTATGAGGCTTAGCAGCCATTCTTTCCCCATGCCCGGACACTTTATCCAGTCACAGCTTAGTGGAGACACTAAGTATTCTGTGGGTGCTATGTTCCACCATCCTGTATTCCCAAGAACCACAACAAACAATGGTGGACCTGCTTCTTCTCTAGGAGTCCATTCTCTCTCATTCATGGCTACAAGGCTGTTTTTGTTGTTGTTGTTGTTTTTGTTTGGTTTTTCAAGACAAGGTTTCTGCCGGGCGGTGGTGGCGCACACCTTTAATCCCAGCACTCGGGAGGCAGAGGCAGGCGGATCTCTGTGAGTTCGAGGCCAGCCTGGTCTACAAGAGCTAGTTCCAGGACAGGCTCCAAAGCCACAGAGAAACCTTGTCTCGAAAAACCAAAAAAAAACAAAACCAAGACAAGGTTTCTCTGTGTAGCTTTGGAGCCTGTCCTGGAACTAGCTGGTAGACCAGGCTGGCCTCAAACTCACAGAGATCCGCCTGCCTCTGCCTCCCGAGTGCTGGTATTAAAGGTGTGTGCCACCACCACCTGGTCACACTGAGCTATCTTGACCTCAGAACTGTGCCTTGCACCAAGCAGAAAATGAACTGCCAGAGGCTATCCTCCTCACCCCCCCCCCAAAAAAATTGGTAGAATGTATAAGGAGGGGCTCTATCCTACACACCAAACCATTAGCCGAACACATAGTGAAATGATACCATGTTAAAATAAACAATGCATTCCTAAGCATGTTTTAAAAGACATCTTAAAATTCATTTATTGGGGGCTGGAGAGATGGCTCAGTGGTTAAGAGCTTTGCCTGCTCTTCCAAAGGTCCTGAGTTCAATTCCTGGCAACCACATGGTGGCTCACAACCATCTGTAATGAGGTCTGGTGCCCTCTTCTGACCTGCAGTCATACACACAGACAGAATATTGTATACATAACAAATAAATAAATAGATAGATAAATAAATTCATTTATTATGTGTGTGTAAGATGCACGCATGCCACGGTGTGCATGTGGAGGTTAGAGGACAACTTGCAGAACAGCTAGCTCTCTTTCCATGGAGGATCCAGGAAATGGACCTCAGGTTATTAGGCTTGATGATAAAGACCTTTACTCAAGGGGCCATCTCACCAGTTCAGAAGAACATTTAAAAAAATCTCAAGTTGGGGCTGTAGAGATGGCTCAGAGGTTAAGAGCACCGGCTGCTCTTCCAGAGGACTGGAGTTCAATTCTCAGCACCCACATGGTGGCTCACAACCATCTGTAAAGTGATCTGGTGCCCTCTTCTGGCCTGACCTGAAGGCACACATACAGGCAGAACATTATATACAAAATAAATTTTAAAAAATTATATATAAAAAAAAATCAAGTAAAAGATCTCTTTTAGTAAACACTTCTAATTTATAAATATAAAAAAGAGAAATGGAAAAAGGAAAACTGACTTTAAGTGCTGCTATACCAATACTTTAATTAAAGTCTTCCAGACCACGTCAACTCCACAAGCAGCCTGACAATGACGTGGGCATGGCCTTCCTGCCGAGGGTCAGAGCTTCATCTTGGCATTCCCTTTGCATAACTTGAAAGCACAAGTTCTTTCAAGACAAAAAGAGAAAAACAGAGCTCAAGATAGCTAAGCCAGGTGTGGTGCATGCCTCTAATCCCAGCAAAGGCAGGCAAATCTTTATGCCTTTGAGGTCAGCCTGGTCTACATACTGGGTTCCAGGAGAGCCAGGGCTACATAGAAAGGCCCTGTCTCAAAAACTCAAACAAAAAAAAGACAAGCAGGGAATTAACTGATTTCTAAATGAAACCCACGAGAGCATATATGGCCGGTGTCGACCACCATGACAGGAAAAGACTACAAGCCTTCCCTCAGTGACCACCTTTAACCTAAAGGCTGGCGGGGCTCTCGAACCATAAAGTAATGGTTACATTCTAAGCAGGAATTTACACTGCTGTTGCGGGAGCTCCTTTCGCTCCTTCAGCCAATAGCCGCTGAGATACCAGCCCATTGGGGCGTGGTCTCTCTCCCTTTAAAAAAGGGGCCACTTCTCTCTCTGGCTTCCCGCTCTGCTTCCAGCAACTAGGCTCCTTTTCTGATTGTGCAGAGGGCTGTTGTATGGGACGGTGATCTGTAAGTTTTTCCCCTTTAAATAAATAACCATTTTATTAATCATAATTCCAAACTGGTGTGGGATTGTTTGTGACTTACGCCTTCATCTGGCACCCAACATTATAAAATGGGCCAAGCAGTGTTTAAAAGAATACAGTTTCCGTGTAATTATTTTGGGTAAAGCTAGCCGGTGGCTGGGAGCTGGGAGGCGGGAAGCAGCCCGCTGCTCCTCACTACACACTGCAGACCAAGATCTCAGATCAAGTTCAAAAGCCCCATGTACTGACTCAGACAAGTCACACCAAGACTGAACACAAAGCAATTCTGACAGCCTCAGGCTGACTGTCTGATCTGGGACAAGAATATACAAGGATATTTACTAGAAATTCCCACTGTAAAATAATTCAACAAAACTTTGTATGCATTTATTGTTTGAATTCTTCCCACCTATAAGAGTTTCTGAAATGAGGGTGCATCATACATTCAATGTGTTCAGTTAGCCTGGATGACAGCTGCCTGTTAGCTTAAGGCTCCTGATTTACATGGAGTCCAGGGCTACACAGTAAGACCTGTGTAACAAACAAGCAAACAAAAACCCACAGGTACAAACAGCTTGTAAGTTAAAAGAATCCACCACTACCTTAAATTCAGAACCCTAAACTCTATAGTGTTCCACTAGATGACTCTGCCACAACAGGGATGACAGTGCTGTTTTCAAATTACATCATGGGGGACTAGGACGACGACACACTGTTAACCCCAATATTTGGGAGGCAGCAATAGGAGATTCATCTCTCTGAGTTTGAGACCAGTTTGGTCTAGACAGTGAGCTCCAGGAAAGCTAGAACTACAAAACAGAATAATCTTGTTTCAAACAACAAAAACAAACAAACAACCCCACAAACCCAAAACATCACAGCCCTTCTACCAAATCCTCTGTGGGTGGGGACTGTAGTGTAGTGGGGCAATCACAAAGGAAATGATGCTTTCAGCATCAGTTGAGGCTGCTCAGCTCAGCAATAGTGAGGCTCTCAAGGATTCAAACTCAGGCACACAAGCATGTGGTTAGTCACTGCCCCATACAAAAGTCACTGCTTCATATGACTTGCCTTTCCATAGTCACGGAGTTCAGAACGTATCATCTACATCTCCACATCACAGTCACAGAGTTCAGAACATATCCATATACATTTCTGGATGAAGGTTTGTCTGAGAAATGCAGTGATTCTTTTTTTTAACTTTAAATATACTTTATTTTTGAGACTGTATATAACTGCAACCTTTCCTCCCTCCAAAGCCTCCCTTTACTCTCTGAAGAAGGCGACCATTTCACACTGCCTCTGACTTAGCAGATCCGACCCGCCTTAACCACTTGGTGGCAGCACACCTGGAGGCAGGCTTCCTTCTCTGAATCTGCAAAACCCAACCTCAGAAAAACTTGAAAATTTTAAATTTCATTTATAACTTTAAATGTCTCTTCTAAAACACTTTTCACACAGCCTGCATCAGTTTACGGTATTATTTCTACCAAAAACCAAACTATGTGTTTTTAATTCAAGAACTGCTTCTATCTGATATTGAAAACTGACGTCTGAAGAACAGTAAACAGAATTTTTTAGGGTCTGAAGAGACAGCTCAGAGGTTAAGAACACTGGCTGCTTATACAGAGGACCTGGGTTCAGTCCCCAGCACCACACTCAAGCTCACAACCTCCTGTAACTTTAGTTCCATGGAGATATGATGTCTTCTGGCCTCTCAGAGTACCAGGCATACACACAGTACACAAACATGCAAGCAAAACACTCATCCAGGGCTGGAGAGATGGCTCAGATGTTAAGAGCACTGACTGCTCTTCCAGAGGTTCTGAGTTCAAGTCTCAGCAACCACATGATGGCTCATAACCATCTATGAGATCTGGCTCCCTCTTCTGGCCTGCAGGTGTACATGCAGGCAGAACACTGTATACTAAATAAAAACTTTAAAAAAAAAAACAAAAAAACTCATCCATATAAAAAATAAATTTTAAGGTGTGTGTATGTGTGTGTGTGTGTGCGCGCGCGCACACGCGCGCTGTGCAGTGGCGCACACCAAGATAAGGGAGGCTGGACTACTTGTGAATACATGGCCAGCCTGGTCTACATAGTGAGTTCCAGGACAGTCAAGGCTACACACTGAGATTCTGTCTCAAAAAAGCAACTGAACCAAAAAGAATGCATGTATTCTTTTTCTAAAAAGAATGAAAATAAGCTGGGCGGTGGTGACGCACGCCTTTAATTCCAGCACTTGGGAGGCAGAGACAGGTGAATCTGTGTGAGTTCGAGACCAGGTTGGTCTACAAGAGCTAGTTCCAGGACAGGCTCCAAAGCCACAGAGAAACCCTGTCTCGAAAAACAAAAAAAAAAAAAAAAAAAAAAAAAAAAAAAACAAAAAAAAAAGAAAAGAAAATAATTGTACTTATTTAGTGTATGTGTGTGGTGCACACATGCCCAGTAGTGCAACATGCACGCGGAGGTCAAAGGACTACTTCTAATAGTTGGTTCCTTCCTTCGCATATGTGTGTCAGTTATGGGTATAAAAATCAGCTCCTGGGCCGGGCGGTGGTGGCGCACGCCTTTAATCCCAGCACTCGGGAGGCAGAGGCAGGCGGATCTCTGTGAGTTCGAGGTCAGCCTGGTCTACAGAGCTAGTTCCAGGACAGGCTCCAAAAGCCACAAAGAAACCCTCTCTCGAAAAAACCAAAAAAAAAAAAAAAAAAAAAAAAAAAAAAATCAGCTCCTGGGTGCAAGCACTTTCCCCACTGAGCTATTCCACTAGCTTAAAATGAAGAATGCTCTAAAGGAGGGTTAACAAGTGAAAAAGGAGCCTAGAACAGCTGCTCACACATTAACCCAGCACTAGGATGGTGGCCTACACATAATGCCAGAACTCAGTAGGAAGACTGGAAGAATTTCAAGTTACCCTGAGCTACACAGTGAGAAAAGGGGCAAAAGAGCCAGAAGAGGTGCCAAGTACAACAGTAGGTGGCTGGAGACTGGAGATTCAGACAGCTGTGTAGATGCAGGTTTCTTTCAAACCATGGCCATCTGAATTCCGGGTGAGGGAAGAGAAAGTGGAGGGTCACACCACATGACTAATGGAGAGGTGCTACAGGACGGGAGAACTGGAAGAAGGCATGGTAGTGGCACATACACCAGCACATAAACCACTAAGAGTGGGCCTTTGAGGAGCAGTCTGGTTCATCTCTGTTCTGATGAGCCAAGATATGTACAAGATGGCACCAAAAGCACCGACCATGGAAGAATAGCCCAGCTGTCATGCCTTCCCTACCATGACCCACCCTACTGGCACCCTCTGAAACAGTGAGAAAAATGCTTATGTCAGTCAGAGCAACACAACAAGTCAACAACACAGCCACTGACATTACTAGTTCTCATCTAAGAACAGAGATATTCGTTTTAAACTTCACTAAGCTGCAGCATGTTCGAGGAAAACAAGACAAAACAAACCGAGCATACAGCAGGCGTGCCGACACACATTTGAAACTGCAGTACTTACAAGGTACAAGTAGAAGGATCACTACAAGCCAAGGCAAGCCTGGGCTACATCGAGAAATCCTGTTGCAAAACAAGAGTGTGTTGCTTTTACAGAAGATTTGGGTTTCCAAGCACTCACAATGACATTCACAACCATCCCAGGGGACCTGACAACTCTTTTTAACCTAAAAGGGCTGTTGCATGCACATGGTATCTATCTCTTACACACACACACACACACACACTCTCTCTCTCTCTCTCTCTCTCTCTCTCTCTCTCTCATATAGACACACACTCAGGCACACATACGTATCTTTACGCCAGCAGGTGGGGTGTTGCACTCGGGAGGCAGAGGCAGGCAGATCTCTGTGAATTTGAGACGAGCCTGGTCTACAAGAGCTAGTTCCAGGACAGGCACTAAAGTTATAGAGAAACTCTATCTTGAAAAAACAAACAAACAAAAAAGTAATTATCTGGTGTGGGAGGTCCTTCTGTCTATGTGCTGCTTTTATTGGTTAATGAATAAAGAACTGTTTTGAGCTTGTGGCAGGGAAGAACAGAATTACGAGGTAAAAACTCGACTGAATGCTGGGAGAAGGAAGGCGGAGTCAGAAAGAAGCTATGGAGCCTCCACCAGAGTCAGACATGCCGAATCTTTGACGGTAAGCCACTGCCATGTAGCAATACAAAGGTTAATAGTGATGGGTTAAATTAAGATATAAAAGTTAGCCAATAAGAAGCTAAAGCTAATGGGTCAAGCAATGATTTAATTAATACAGTTTCTGTGTGATTAGTTCAAGGCTAAGTGGCCAGGACGAACAAGCAGGCTCCTTGCAACAAATATCTTTTTAATCAGGCGGTGGTGGTGCCTGCCTTTAATCCCAGTATTTAGGAGGCAGAGGCAGGTGGATCTCTGTGAGTTTGAGGCCATCCTGGTCTACAGAGAGAATTTCAGGACAGTCAGCCTACACAGAGAAACCCTGTCTCAAAAATCAAAACCAAACCAAAACAAAAACAAAAATTTAAGTATCTTTTTTAAAAAGAGTTTAGTGCCAGCCTGGGTTATATGCAGAATTATAATAGCCTGAGACCTGAACTAAAAAAGACAGGGTTGAGGGAAGAGATAAAGTTTTATCCCCAACACAGGGAAGAGAAGGAGAAATGGAAAGACAGAATTTAGCAGAGGTGGTACCACATGCTTGTCATCACAGTCTTTGGGAGCTGGAGGCGGAAGGCTCAGAAAGTCATTGGTCACTCTTACCTACATAGGGATCTCAGAATAGCTTTGTGCAAACCATATCCTGTCTCAAAGGTACTGGCCTGGTGGCTCACTACCACCCCTAACTGCAGTTCCTGGGATCCAATGCCCTCTTCTGGTCTCCAAAAGGCACCGCATGAAAACACCTATTCACAGAAATGATATAATATAGCTGGGAGTGACTGGGAAGGGACCAGTGAATTTTCCTGGGGCAGTAGGGAAAGTAGAAAGAGGCATACAGTAATGGACAGTGATGGTGTTAGGCCGTTAGTGTGAGCAGAAATCCGGTGGAAAGAAAGATTTCAAACAAGAACACGAGTGAGGACACAGAAAAGCAACCGCAGGGCATCTTCAGGGACATCTTTGGGGACTGCAGTGGGGAGTTGGCCAGGCTGTAAGGTAAGTTTTCATCTTCTGCCAAGGAATTTGGTTGCATTACAGGAGGCCCAGGCAGAGCAATGATGTCACGATAAAACATTCTTTCTACCACTAACATCTTTCAGTCTGTAAAAACAACTGTGTCCCTAGGCTGACGAAGAGACCATGACCGCCAGGATGATTGATGGACTCCAAAGGTCCCACTACCTTCCAGGCCAGTCAAGAACTCCCTCAAAGGCACAGGACACAGGAACCAGTAGGAATCGGTTTGTAATTAACAAAGGTGGAGAGAACAAATGTCCAATCCAGGATATGTGATTTATTACCACAGAATATTGCTGGCGGGAAATTTAAAAATCTGAATCGACAAAATAACCTGGTGTTCTGTCCATAATCAGTTACAACCTGAAGTCCAGAAAACAGGCCCTGACTACAGAGGTGAATGTGAACATCCTGGGCAGACAACTGGGAGGAGCTGATGCCACAAGGTGCATGAGGTCAGCAGGCCCAAATGGATCCAGCTCACAAGGCAGTGCGCATAGGTTGGAGAGCGACTGGAAAATGTAGAGTATGCATCCCTGTCTAAAAAGTGAGGCAATAAAGGGAGGGCTAAGAGGTGTCAGCAGTAGGTCAAGTCCCTGGGACTGGAAGAACACCCACATTTTGAACACTCTTTGATCTATATCACGATCACGAGGTCATGAGGTGGTCACGAGGCCTGCAGCCAGTATTCTGACAGCACTATGGGATTAAACAGTGAAGTCAGCATCCCCAGTAAATGGTTATTTACAATGCAAGTGTAGCTCATATACTCCACTGAAGTTTAAATTTCTAAGGTAAAAGGAAGTGTACTAGACTGGACCAATGTGTCAATAACTTCATGTCATTTACCCGCACGGGTAATGAGAGGCCACAGTGCTATTGTTTGTTACACATTCATTAGTTCTGTAAGCAACAATGTGAAGCTTGCCAGGTGCTGCCTAATTTATTTGCCCTGGTCTGCATGAGGACATACTCACCTCCATAGTAGAGTCCTGTAGCAGTGCACATCCGCCACTGTCCCTGATACATTCCTGCTCTGCTGGGACTGCACATCTGGACACTGACATCTGCAATCTCTTGGGGTTCTAGAGATCTCACCATCACCATGTTCACATGTCCAAACTGGTCTCCCCCGACATATTTAAGACAAACCCCTGGAGGCCAGGCCTCTGACCCTGAGTTCAAGCAAAAGAAAAAAAAGTATGTTAGGAAATCAGCAGTCCTGTGCTGGAGTTTCTTAATGAGCTGAGGAAGAGGCCTCTTCACAGGCACGTGCACATCTGCCCACACACCGCTGAGCAACACAATGTTTCATACCACTCAGCAAAGAGGACTGAAGGTGGAGGAGCAGGGCAGTGGGCAAAAGGTACTTATGCAAAGCTGAGTGAACTCAATCTGACCTCAGATTCACACAACAGGAGGAGAAATTCAACTCCCTTAAGTTGTCCTTGGCACACACACACAGAGAGTGTTTCTCAACCTGGGAGTTAAACAACCCTTTCACAGGCGTTGCCTAAGACCATCTGAAATATAAGGTATTTACATTATAATTCATAACAGTATCAAAATTAGTTATAAAGCAGCAGTGAAAATAATTTTATGGTTGAGGTCACCCCAACATGAAGAACTGTATTAAGGGTCTCTGAAAAGGAAGATTGAGGACCACTGGTCTAGAGATCTGCTACTATTGTTTGATTATCTCATATACATGAACAGGTTTTTCTAGAACAAAAGGATAACTCATATGTACTTTATGATTTTGGAAATTAAGATCCATATGATTAAGGCAGTAATGCTCAATTATCACTGAATATCACATTTAAAATAAATAACAAAAACAAAAAAAAAAAACCCACAACCCTGCAGTGTACCAATTTTGAGATAATATCAGAAAAACCAAAAGGAGGGGCTGAAGAGATGACCCAAAGGTTAAGAGCATTGCCCAGAGGGCCTGAGTTCAATTCCCAGCAACCACATGGTGGCTCACAGCCATTTTTATCGGGATCAAATACCCTCTTCTGGCATAAATTCTGCCATCAAGTTGTACATGCAGATAGAGCACTCACATTCTTAAAAGAAATAAGGAAGGAAGGAAGGAAGGAAGGAAGGAAGGAAGGAAGGAAGGAAGGAAGGAAGGAAGGAAGTCATCCAGTAGCTCTAGAAAGCCTGGACATGGCCATAGCTCTGTGGCTATAGTTGTCTGGAGATGCAAGGAACACGCATATGTCACTGCAGAAGACAAACCCCTTGGAGGTTCCCCAATGATGCTGGTGTGTGGAGGCTGCTCCATGGAGACAGACAGAAGTTCCTTCCTACACCTGACAATGCTACACTGTGATAAATGAGCCCAGGGGAATATCCTCTCTGTAACCACACTGAAAAGAATGGATAAAGTATTTCAACGATCTGAAGAAGAAAAACTCTCTCCTTCTCTCCTCTCCCCCTCCCCGCCCCCTGTCTCTCTGTCTGTGTGTGTGTGTGTGTGTGTGTGTGTGTGTGTGGCCACAGGACAATGCAATCCCAGTTACATGGTGAGACTGTCTCAAGAGGGAGGGAGAGGGAACAGTTGTTCTTTTTCAACTTCCTTTCAGACGTCTAGTTTCATTTTCATTTCTATGAAGCACAAAGCTCACAAACAGCTGTGCACACACTCAAGCCACTTTCATGTGACAACCACAGCCGAAACAGTCAAGAGAGACTGCTGTCAACTGTAGTTAACCCTTGTTGGAAAAACTGAGAAACTGGAAGCTGCTAACAAAAAAAAAAAAAAAAAAAAAAAAAAAAATCTGTCTACTAACATTTCGTGTGTGTGTGTGCGTGCGTGCGTGCAGTGCTAGTGACTGAACTCAGGCCTTGTGCATTCAAGGTGAATTCTACCAGCCAAGCCACATGGGTCTTTCTTACATCTTTTTAAATAATGATTTATTTTTATTTTATGCACATTGGTATTTTGCCTGCAGGTGTGTCTGTGTGAGGGTATTTGATCCCCTGGAACTGAAGCTACAGACAGGTGTGAGCTGCCATGTAGATGCTGGGAATTGAACCCAAGTTCTCTGGAAGAAAAGACAGTGCTCATAACTGCTAAGCCATCTACATAGCTAAATATCAAAGGACTGATTTCCAATTTATGACAGTTAAATCCTCTAGGGAAGTTACTGGGACAGCTACATGCAGTTATTACGTTATCTCACCCATTGTGTGCTAGTCTAGTACCTAAAACAAGAGGTGCCACGACAACTACTATTTATTTAGCTCTCCCAGTAAACACTTTTCTCCAAAAGCAGGCGATGAATGACAGAGACTATCAATGGCAGGTGCCTCCCTACTTCTATGCCAATGCTGAGGAAGCAGCGCACACCGCGTCCTCTAACAACTCACCCCTTGCTCAGTACCTGAGTCAATGGGAAGCATTCAGGTTGCAGGTATGAAGCTACACTACACTAGCTTCAACAACTCTCAAAAGAATGAACTTCTTTTTGTGCAGAGTACCCTGAAGAATAAAATTTCAAGCAATTGTTGTCACACTTTAAGAAGAATTCAGATACAAGAACTGACTTTCAGACACAGAAATGCTGCAAGCCAAAAGTACTCAGCCCAACAGTGTTTTAGGTCAAGGTGAAAGGCAGCTTTGGAATTCTGACCTGTTACTTTAAACATCACAGACAACCTCCCCCACTTCTCCATATCTGCAGAGCTATCTCCTCCTGAGTTAATGATAGACATCAGTCTTTACAGAAAGTAGAATAGCTATTCTGTAACAAATCAAGTTTTGTTTTCTTGAAACACTACCTACCCTCCATCTTTCTGCCTTGCCTGATTCCCTTCCTCTCTCTATCCCTCCCTCTCTCACTTTCTCTTGCTCAGGCTGGCCTGGTATTCAACATCTTCCCATCTTCAGTTTTCCAAGTATTGGGATTAACAACACAGCCAGCTTCCTCGGCCTCTTAAATATAGCCTTGTAGCAGACTGTAGTAGACTATGTCTATAACCCAAACTAAGGAGGCTGAGGCAGGGAGATGGCATACTTGAAGCTAGTCTGCAATATAGAGTAAAACCCTGTCTCAAAACAAAGCCCAAATAAATAGCTGGGCAGTAGGCCAAGGCAGGGCTATATACACATTAAGACCTTGTTTCAAAACAAATGAAAAGGTGGCTGGTGAGATGGCCGAGTGGGTAAAAGATGCCTGTCCCAAGCCTGAAAACCAAGCTCAGTTCCCAGGCCACATAATGAAAGGAGAGAACTGACTCCACGTGTCTTGTGGCATTCGTGCACACCCGTAACACAGAATTAAGTGAAATCAAAGCGTATTATTTGTTGGTGGTGATGGCTCACGCCTTTGATCCCAATATTCAGAGGCTGAGGTAGGCTGATCTCTTTGAGTTCTTGGCCAGCCTGGTCTACACTGAGAAACTCTGCCTTAAGGTGGGAGGGTATGAACCAACAGAAAACCACATGTATGTTTGACAATATTTTTAGTGTATAATGTTAAGTTTGCCTAATTCTGAGAAGAAACATGAAGGTGAACTAGAGAGATGTCTGATTTAAAACAGGTAAATTTCAAGGTGAAATAGAAATTAAGCAAAGCAAAAATCAAAACAAAACCCAAAACAAACCTTGGCTGAGAATTTAAAGAAAAAACAAAAACCAGAAAGAGTGAGCATTTTCCTGTGTCACAAGAAGCCTCCAAACAGTATACTGCTGTGACAACCGGGAAGCCAGGGCTCATAGAACATACAAAATAGGGATTAGTCAGAGTTGCCCCATCACAATGAACTAAATTACAAAGAACTAAAAAGGAAACCGAGTCAAAAAAAGTAATTTTAAAAAGTCTGCTTGGGTCCCCTAAGTCACTTTATGTCACCTCACATCAAATTACCATGTAGACAGCACTCACACACTCGCCTCAGCTGAGTGCCACACTCTACCTAGCACTCCACAGCTCAGGCCCTCTCTTCACTACTAAGTATGTTAAAGCATCTTCAGCCGGGAAGCACAAACCTCCACTAGATGGGATAGAGAACAGAAAGAAGTTAACAAGCAACAGGCAGTAAGACACTGAATCTACCATACCATAACCAGGTCCACTGGCAAAGAACTATGACCAACTTACGCACCAACAAGTCAAAATGTGCTTACTCGGTCACCTTTCAGTGTTCATGCTTGTCTGAGACTGGGTCTCACTATGTAGTTCTGGTTGATCTGGATTTCATTACGTAGCACAGACTGGCCCCAAACTTGCAGTGCTGCCCCACCTCTGCCCCAGAGTGCTGGGATTATACCTGTGCCACTGTGCTAAATTACACTGTGTCTTATTAAAATGACTCTTCTGAACAAAATCCCACACTCCTTACCGCATTTTTCAAAGTGGTCTTAATACCTCAGAGACATCCCAGTGCGGTACCTGAGAGTCCTGTGGCTGCACAGGAATGAGCTTCTTCTAACTAACCTGCACTAGTCAAGGGGGCGCCTTCTCCGCTGCTGAGGAGGAGGGGTATTCATGAGACTGGAAGTGGAAGACAGAGAACTCCAGCTGGAGACAATACTACATACAAGCCTAGTTTCTAGCAGCAAATGAGTATTAGACTGTGTCTGGATGTAGCACTAAGCTTTCTATTCTAAGAAGGTTCACTGGCGTCTGGTCGTTGTCAGTGTAAGAAAATACTACATACTGTGTACAAGAAAAAACTCAGTCAGAACACTGTGGTCATTCCATTCACATTCTATTAAAAAAAAAAAAAAAAACCAACCAATCAACATAGAAATTCCCATTATACACTTACCAGAATTCTGGATCCGCCATGTTTTTATAAACTGAGTATCAGGAGGTATAGATTCCCCTTCTCCTATGGTGACGTCTTCAACAAAGGACATAGAGGGCACACTGATATTTGGGCTCTCAAAGTCATAATAAGCGCCAATTGCTGCTTGTAAGTTCCTATAGATAAAAAGACAAAAGACTTCAGTCCTGTTGAAAGGATATTTAAATGAGCTGTCAAAACAAAGAAAAACCCTTTCTAAGGGTTGACCCCAGAGCCCAAGGCTCTTACCATCCAAGCCTTCACTGATCACTGTTGAGAAACAATGGAAAATCAGGACCAACATGTGATGTGGGATTCCCCTCTTTATATGTTCCTATCTGTGAATATGTTTCATTACCATTGGTTAATAAAGAAGCTGCCTGAAGATCAGAAAGTAAAACATCCTCACTGGTCAGCCTTGTAGACCTCAGGCAGTGGTGACACAGACCTTTAATCCCAGCAGTCACAGCCAAAGAAACTGAGCAGTAGTGGTGCACCCCTTTAATCCCGGCCCTAGAGGGGAATATAAAATGGGAGGAGACAGCTCTCACACACAGTCTCATTCTGAGACTCCTGGAGGCCGAATGCCATTTTGGACTGAGGTGGAGGTAAGAGCCAATGGCTGGCTGTTTTGCTTTTCTGACCTTCAGGTTGTACCCCAATATCTGTCTCTGGGTTTTTATTGATTGTGCTACACTATAATACTCATGTGTCGCTGTCCCCTGAAGGTACTCCACAGAGGTTATCAGACCACTATTGCTGTGGTAGAATATTACTTTTAACTAGGAAAAGATGTGTAAAAATTGCCTTTTATTTATTTATTTGAGAGAGTTTATCTGTGTAGCTTTGGAGCCTGTCGGGAACTAGCACTGTAAACCAGGGTGGCCTCAAACTCACAGAGATCCACCTGCCTCTGCCTCCCGAGCGCTGGGGTTAAAGGTGAGCGCCACCACCTTCTGGCTTGTGTCACATTTTTCATGCTGCACTTGTTCAATAATGCAAAGATGTGTTGCTTTGCCTGCTTAAGGCACCTGACTGATCTAATAAAAAGCTAGGCAGTAGAGGAATGGGTGGGGTTGGTGGGCACGCAGAATAAGTAGGAGGAGAAATCTAGGCTCAAGATGAGAGAAGAGAACGAGGGAGAAAGAAAGGGAGACGCCCAGGGCCGGCTAGCCAGCCAGCTAGAAACAGAGGAAGCAGGAAAGAATATACAGAATGAAAGAAAAGTAAAAAGCCATAAGCAAAATGTAGATGAGAGAAACAGGTTAAATTAAGTTTTAAGTGCTAATGGGACAAGCATAAGATAAGGCTGAGTATTCATAACTAATATTAAGTCTCCATGTCATGATTTGGGTGCTGGTTGGTGGCCCAAAAGCCTGCTACTGCTACAGCTCTAGTCATGCATGTATAGGTGTGGGTGTGTGCATGCCATGGTGCACATGTGGCAATCAGAGCGAGCCTGTGGGAGTCAGTTTTCTCGCTCAACCATGTGATTCCTGGGGATCGGACTCCAGTCATAAGGCTTGGTGGCAAGCGTCCCTATCCACTGAGCCATCTGGATGGCCTAGTTCCACTTGTAAAGCACTCTACTGACTTAGTTTTTTGGAAAAGCAATCCATGCATATGATACAAAATCTGCAACGTAAAACATGCTACCTTTTCCCTCAACATCTGTACACCAGGACAGTGTTTCTCCCAGTGTCCACATGCACACAATGCAGAGACAGTGTGTGTTCTTTCTTCCCACGGCAGATAGCATCATACACTGCTCTTGCTTTATTACCTTGACGCTGGGTCTTGAAAGTATTTCAGTGATGAGTAGTCTCACTGTCTATTGTAGCTGTAGTCATTAGCCAATCAACTACTAAGTGTTTCTAACCTTCAATTTTCCCACAGTTTAAGCATCTATCACCTTGTAAGCAAGCATATTATTGAACAAATCCCTTCATGTGATACTTCTCAGAGGATGCATTTGTATTTTCATTATTGGATACAAACTTCCTTCAATAAAGATGTAGAACAAGGGCTGGAGAGATGGCTCAGAGGTTAAGAGCATTGCCTGCTCTTCCAAAGGTCCTGAGTTCAATTCCCAGCAACCACATGGTGGCTCACAACCATCAGTAATGGGGTCTGGTGCCCTCTTCTGGCCTGCAGACATACACACAGACAGAATATTGTATACATGATAGATAAATAAATAAATATTAAAAAAAAGATGTAGAACAATGTTCACACTACATGTATGACAGCACCTGCCTTCCTGCTCATTGATAGTCAATGTTTCTTCACTGTGGTGAACTTCTGCCAACTTGTTAAGTAAAATATCTCACTGACATTTTAAAATGCTTTCCTCTTTGCAGCGTGTGGTGATGCAAGCCTATCAGCACCCGGGAGGATGAGGTAAGAGGATTACAGTTGGAAGCCAGTCTTAGCTAAATATGGAAACTGTTTTTTTAAAAAACATTCTTAAAAGAAGTGATCACCTGGGCAGTGACAGTCAGGAGGCAGGGGCAGGCGGATCTCTGTGAGGCCAGCCTAGTCTACAAAGCTGGTTCCAGGACAGTCAAGGCTACATAAAGAAACCCAATCTTGGAAAACCAAAAATAAGTAATTAAGTAAATAAATAAATGAGAAAAGACTACTTTTTTACATGTTTAAGAGCTTGTAGTGTGGGTTGAGATGTTGGAGAAGGGGGTCAGTGATTAAGAGCACTTCTTGCTCTTACAGAACTGGGGTTCAATTCCCAGCAACCACATGGCAGCTCATGGTAACTCTAGTTCCAAAGGATCCAACACCCTCTTCTGACTTGAGGGCACTAGGTATGCATGTCATGCACATATAGACATAAGGGCAAAACATTCATACACAGCCGGGCGGTGGTGGTGCACGCCTTTAATCCCAGCACTCGGGAGGCAGAGGCAGGCAAATCTCTGAGTTTGAGGCCAGCCTGGTCTACAAGAGCTAGTTCCAGGATAGGAACCAAAAAAAGCTACAGAGAAACCCTGTCTCAAAAAAAAAAAAAAATTCATACACATAAAATAATCTTTAAATTTTAATAAGAGCTATTTGTGGGTCTGAAGAGATCAAAGGCACTTCTGGAATGATATTAAGGGATTCTTCTTGTTTATCACCAGTTCTCATAGAAAACAGACCAACCTATAACCCAACTGTGAGTCAGTGAGCTCTTTTTACCATTTACAAAAACAGCAGGAAACAAGCTTGACAGTCCACAACTGCACAATGTACACCTAGGAGAAGCAAATAACTTTCTAGCTAGGGCCTCTGGGACTGCTTCTCCAGGTGTTTGCAGCTTCCAGAAAGGTAGGCTATTCTTAGAGCAAGCACCATGTGCTGGTGGCCATACTAACCAGTAGGGACTGGAATTACAGCAGCTGCATGTCTGTCCTGTGCATCTGATGAAATTTACATGGAGCAGAGTTGGGCCAGGAGCCAATCTACACCTGTCCACTCTACTGCTGCAGACCAGGCAGTTTCCTTTGTAGATAACAATGAGCAAAGCCATGAATATGTGACTTGCTAAAGCTGAGGTGGCGCACAGACTCAGAAGCACACAGCAATCAGTCCTACCCTTACGGACTGAAGATAAAGTGAAAGAAAATTACGCTTAGTTTTCACTTCGCTCATCTGAAACATTTTATATAAGCTGTGTCCTTTGTTTTATAAAGATTGATTTCCTGCCTCACTCTCCTATCTGCATTGTCTTCTGCTACAGAATCCAACTGGGAGGGACACCGAAGACAAACAGCGACTCTCACTGCAGTTTGTGAATCTCACCCTTGAGTATGCCATCAGGTCAGGCCTCCCTGAACTGGAGAAGAACAAGCCAGGCCACGCTACTTACTAGGCAGAAAGTCCCCTCTGTCAAGCCCCTCCCATGCATCCTAATTCATTGCTCAGCCATACCTGCTTGGTACAGGTAATTTAGCCAGAAAAAGACCAAAGACCTCATAAAGCTCAAACTTAGAATAAAAAAGTAGTGAACTGGAATACCGACCAGAGGTTGGAGGAAGTGACAGAGCAAATGATTTCCCAGAGACAGGTCACCAAGCATGGCTGCACATCTATCTTCTCAGGGTTCCAGTCACAGATTAGTGCCCTGAGCTTGGGCAGAGCCAAAGCAAGACCAGATCAAACTGGAACTGTTCAGTGCCAACCTGTCTCCAAACAGCATACTCTGCTGTGGTCCTGGGAAAGGAAGAGCACTGGCTTCCTCAGTGCTTCCAGACAGAAACAGCCTTCAATAACGATAAATAAAACAGCACAGGCCCCAAGAACAGTTTGAAGGCTCCAACACTGTACAGACCCTTTACCACACACATCAGATGACTAGAGTTACACTGCATGTCACTATCACAAAAAAGAAAGAAAAAGAAAAAAGAAAACTTGTTGTTGTTGTTGTTGTTTTGAGACAGGATCTCACTATATAGCCTTGGCCGTTCTGTAATTCAGTTAAGTAGACCAGGCTGGTATCAAACTCACACTTGCCTTAGTCCCAAGCACTAGGATTTAAAAATTTGCTACCATGTCTGACAAAAACAAAACAAAACTTTAAAAGTGTTGTGGAATAATCTTTTCGCACATTGCGAAGGTCTGTTTAATAAAAAGCTGAGCAGCCAATAGTTAGGCAGGATTTTTGGGACACAGAAGACGCTAGGAACAAGGGAAGAGACACAGAGTCACACAGCCAGATGGAGAAAAAACAGTATGGGCAGTACAGAGTAAAGGTAATAAAGCCATCAGACAAAAAGTAGATTGGTATGAATGGGTTCATATAAGTTGTAAGAGCTGGTCAGTAACAAGCCTAAGTCACGGACCAAGCATTTATAATTAATAATCTGTGTGTTGTGATTTGGGAGCAGGCAAGAGAGACAAATGTCACAAGGCAAGGTGCTATTTGAAGGCAGATTTTAAAAAAACCTTTAAAAAAATCATAATAAATATGAAATAAAAAGACACCCTGGTCCATGGGGCACGTGGGACCTGTAGGAAATGGAGACAGCATCAGGAGCTGGAAAGGGCCAGACTCCATTATACATCATGTTCAAGATCAGCCTGGGCTGCGTGGACTGTCATGTGAACTCTTACTCTTCTGGCTTTCTGGGGGCCACCACCCAGCTCCCAGGTGAATCACACATGGAGGCTTATTCTTAGTTATGAATGCCTGGCCTTAGTTCGGCTTGTTTCGTGTCAGCTTTTCTAAACCTTTATTAACCCGAGTTATATAACCTCTGGGCTTTTATCTTTCTCTATGTCTGTATACCTTCCTTTGCTTTTTTCTCAGTGGCTTGCTGTGTAGCTGGGTGATTAGGTGGCTGGCCCGATGTCCTCCTCTCCTTTTTCTCCTGTTACTGCTCCTCATTCTTTGCCTCTTTTCTCCTTTTATCCTCTCTGCCTGCCAGCCCCACCTATCCTTGCTTCTGCCTTGCTATTGCCCGTTCACTTTTTTATTAGGACTATCAGGTGTTTTAGACAGGCAAAGAATCATAGTTTCAGTTAATCAAATGCAGCATAAACAAAACTGACACATTTGAAAATAATACTACCTGCCGGGCGGTGGTGGCGCACGCCTTTAATCCCAGCACTCGGGAGGCACAGGCAGGCGGATGTCTGTGAGTTCGAGACCAGCCTGGTCTACAAGAGCTAGTTCCAGGACAGGCTCCAAAACCATAGAGAAACCCTGTCTCGAAAAACCAAAAAAAAAAAAAAAAGAAAATAATACTACCTAACATGAGACCCTACCCACCTTCCACGAAAAGGGAACTTTAGATCTACTAAAGCAAACAGAAACATCTAGCCAGACATGGTGCTAATACCTATAGTCACTATACTCAAAAGGTAGGATAACTGTCAGGAGTTTGGGGCCAGCCTGAGCTACTTTAGGCTACTAGCCTGCGGACTAGCCTGAGCCTAGTTCTCAGCATGAGACCCTGATCCCAAAAAAGGACAGAGGGTATGCACAGGACTGGAAAGATGGCTCACTGGGTAAAGGGGACTGGAAAGATGGCTCACTGGGTAAAGGTGTTTTCTGACAGGCCTGACAACTTGAGTTCCAACCTGCACGGTGGGAGGGAAGACTTGACCCCCACCCCAAGTCCTCCTCAGCTTCCACAGGCAGTTATGGCTACCCTGTATTCACACAGGTGCACACAGTAAATGCAGGAGGGAGAAAAGAGAAAAAATGTAAAGAATTTTTAAAATATTTGAATTTAGTTGAAGAAACAGTTTAAGGTAGAGTGCTCAAAATGCATGCAGCCCTAGATTTAACTCCCAGCAATAACAAACACCAAACCACCGAGCACCAAACAGATCCATTTCAATGACGTAATCTACAGCTCTACAATCACAGAAGTGGCAGTGTCACCATGCTGTCACTGTGCTTTTATCCTTCATCCCCAGTCTGCCCTCTGCCCTCAGAACCACATGCCAAAGCACACTGTGACAGAAATGAAAATTACTCATCAGCAGACCTTCAAACAGAAACCACCCTGGGCTATCTGGCCACACCCCATGCTTGCTTTCACTGGAGCAGATGGGGAGTCTGAGGAGAGAATAGGACAGATGGCAGGAAGATGCAGAAGTGGAGCCCTAGCCGACAATGCCTGTGGCTCTGAAGTAGGAATCTCAGAAGGAACCCCTCCACTCTAGACCAGGTTCAGGCTGCTGCTGACCTACAGAACTGTTCAAATGAATTCACATATGAAGCCACACTGTTATACTAATCTACTGCAGTGCAAACGCTAATGCAAGGTCTGAGTGCGTTGCTGTGTATTCAGGGGTTCCCATCATAAAGCAAGCACTAGGACTAGCAAAGACTGCATACTATTGACACGAGGCTGCTCTCTGCTGAGTCACTTCCATCACAGACCTCTGCTTCCAAGAACTCCTATTTCCATCAAAACTGAATATTTAGAGTAACTTCTTGTTTTGCTCCCTGGTTTTGCTTTCCTGAAATGCTTTACAATTGCTGTGCTTATGGTGATTACAGTTTCTGGAAATGCTGAGGCACTGCCCCACGGGAGACATGAAAATGTGGAACACCGGGGCTGGAGAGATGGCTCAGCAGTTAAGACCATTGCTTGCTCTTCCAAAGGTCCTGAGTTCAATTCCCAGAAACCACATGGTGGCACACAACCATCTGTAATGAGGTCTGGTGCCCTCTTCTGGCCTGCAGGCATACACACAACCAGAACATTGTATACATAATAAATAAATAAATATTTAAAAAAGAAAATGTGGAACACCCTAAGCACCCCGAGACGGCAGTATGGAGCATACCTCAGACATAGCGCTGCTCACAGTTTCAGTTTTTCATGAAATTCAGACAGTGTAAAATAGAGTTATAAGCCAGGCGGTGGTGGCGCACACCTTTAATCCCAGCACACAGGAGGCAGAAGCAGGTGATCTCTGTGAGTTTGAGGCCAGCCTGGTCTACAAGAGCTAGTTCCAGGATGGCCAGGGCTACACAGTGAAACCCTGTCTTTTTTTTTTTTAAAGAGATTTTATTTTATTTTTTTAAATATTTATTTATTATGTATACAATATTCTGTGTGTATGTCTGCAGGCCAGAAGAGGGCACCAGACCTCTTTACAGATGGTTGTGAGCCACCATGTGGTTGCTGGGAATTGAACTCAGGACCTTTGGAAGAGCAGGCAATGCTCTTAACCACTGAGCCATCTCTCCAGCCCTGAAACCCTGTCTTGAAAAACAAACAAAAAGTTATGTTAAGGTAAACCTTTAATTAATCAGAGTTTCTGATCCTAAGCCTGTAAAAAAACCGTTTTCTAATAAATATAAAAAACTTTCGGGTTAGATTTTTTTTTCTTTTAGTTGCCAAAAATTAACTGAACACACAGTCCATTCTATAATCTAGTTCTTACTGTTGTAAAAATAGGAAATATAGTAAAGGAAGTTTTTGGTGTGGGAAGTCCCTCTGTTTATGTGTTGCTTTTATTGGTTAATGAATACAATTGTTACGGCTGGTAGCTTAGCAAAATAGAGCTAGGCAGGAAAACTAAACTGAATGCTGGGAGAAAGAAGGTGGAGTTGAAAAGAAGCCATGTAGCCACCTACAGGAGACAGACACACCAGAACCTTGCCAGTAAGCCACAGCCACGTGGCACTACACAGATTAATAGAAATGGGTTAATTTAAGAGTTAGCCAATAAAAAGCTACAGCTAATAGGCCAAGCAGTGATTTAATTATCAGTTTCTGTGCAATTATTGGTTTATTTTTTGTTTTTTTCAAGATCTCTGTAGCTTTGGAGCCTGTCCTAGAATTAGCTCTTGTAGACCAGACTGGCTGTGAACTCAGAGATCCACCTGCCTCTGCCTCCCAAGTGCTGGGATTAAAGGTGTGCGCCACCACCGCCCAGCAGATGAACTAAATTCTATAGAGCACTGGTTCTTGTTTGTATTTTTTTTTTGTTTGTTTTTTTGTTTGTTTGTTTTGAGACAGGGTTTCTCTGTAGCTTTTTTGGTTCCTGTACTGGAACTACCTCTTGTAGACCAGGCTGGCCTTGAACTCACAGAGATCTGCCTGCCTCTGCCTCCCAATGCTGGGATTAAAGGCGGGCGCCACCACCGCCCGCTTGAGCACTGGTTCTTAACCCTCAATACTGTGAACCCAACTATAAAATTATTTCATTGCTACTTCATGACTGTAATTCTGCTACAGTTATGAGTCATAACGTAAATATCTAATATGCAATATATCCAGTATGCAGTGCTCGTAGAGGTTACGACCCACTGCTATAGAGTAATAAATTCAACCCAACCTTACCAGACACTAACAAATCAGGACACAGGACAACCAACTCTGACCTCTTAACTCCACAGCAACTACATCTTCAAGTACTAGGCTGAGGATAGATGATAGCTACAAAACAGGTACTTTTAAAAAACTATGTACAAAAAAAAAAAAACAACAACAAAAAAAAACTATGTACAAGGGACTGACTGAGGAGATGGCTTAACAGTTGTGAGCACTGGCTGCTCCTGCAGAGGACCCAGGTTCAATTCCCAGCAACCACATGGCAGCTCACAACTGTCTGTAATTCCAGTTTCAGGGGATCTGATACCTTCACACCAATGTACATAAAATAAATAAATTTAATAAAAACTATATAGATGCTGGGAGTAGCGGTACAGGTTTTTAATCCTAGCAATCAGGAGGCACAGGCAGGATCTCTATGAATTCGAGGCCAGTCTGGTTTTACATAGCAAGCTACAGACCAGCCAGGACTATACAAAAACTGTGAAATACAAAAAGCAAAAACAATAAAAATGCTACATACAGAACTGGATAGATACTTCAGAAGTTAAGAGCACTTGTTGATTTTGCTAAGGAAATGTTAAACATCCTTAGTCATCAGAGAAATGCAAATTAAAACAACTCTGAGATTCCATCTTACACTTGTAAGAACGGCCAACATCAAAAACACTGATGACAACTTAAGCTGAAGAGGTGAGGTGAAGGGAACACTCAAGCACTGCTGGTGGGAGTGCAAACTGGTACAGCCCCTTTCAATGTCAGTGTTGCGATTTCTCAGAAAATTAGGAAACAACCTTCCTCAAGACCCAGCAATACCACTTTTGGGTATATACCCAAAAGATGTTCAATTGTACCACAAGGACATGTACTCAACTATGTTCATAGCAGCATTGTTTGTCAAAGCCAAAACCTAGAAACAATCTAAATGCCTGTCGACCAAAGAATGGATAAGGAAAATGTGGTACATTTACACAGCAAAAAAAAATAACAGCATCTTGAATTTTGCAGTCAAATGGATGGAGCTAGAAAACTTTTTTTTTCCCCCCGAGACAGGGTTTCTCTGTAGCTTTGGAGCCTGTCCTGGGAACTAGCTCTTGTAGACCAAGCTGGTCTCGAACTCACAGAGATCCGCCTGCCTCTGCCTCCCGAGTGCTGGGATTAAAGGCAGTAGGCAGTAGGGCATTTTCTTAAAGACTGATATGGGGGGATTCAGACAATTGGGGGGAAAGGCATTCCTGGGCTGGTGGTCTTGAGTTCTATAAGAAAGCAGGCTGAGCAAGCCATGAGGAAGCAAGTCGGCAAGCAGCCCCAGCACAGCCTCTGCAACAGTTCCTGCCTCCAGGTTCCTGCTCTAACTGCCTTCAATGATGAACTGATATATGGAAGGGTGAGTAAAATACATTCTTTCCTTCCCAAGCTGATTTTTGGTTATCAAGTTTCATCACAAAAACTAGTATCTCTACCTAAGACTCCAGCCAACAAAATAAAGAAAAAGTATTTGCCACCACCTTTTAATGAACTGAAGATCATTGACAAATACTGTGGACTGAGAGACTTGTTGAGGCTCTTGGTGTTCCCACAGGTAAACGCTGTTTGAGCCAAACACTCAACCTTAACAGTGTCCTGAATACAACATGAATAGTCATCATTTCTAACAAAAAATTATGCAACCTAGATCTAATTATGATGGTGCAACTTATCAACAATGTCAGGCACTCAAGGTAACAAGTTTGACTCTAATTGTCAATTTCATAAAACATCCTTTAAAAAAAAAAGTCCTGGCCGGGCGGTGGTGGCGCACGCCTTTAATCCCAGCACTCGGGAGGCAGAGGCAGGCGGATGTCTGTGAGTTCGAGACCAGCCTGGTCTACAAGAGCTAGTTCCAGGACAGTCTCCAAAACCACAGAGAAACCCTGTCTCGAAAAACAGAAACAAAAAAAAAAAAAAAAAAAAAAGAAAAGAAAAAAAGAAAAAAAAAGTCCTGGGGCTGTATATTTGTCTAAACTCATAAGTTAGGACCAAGGCTGGGCGCCTTTAATCCCAGCACTCAAGGCCAGTCTGGTCTAAAGAGCAAGTTTCAAGAAACAAAACAAAATAAAAAACAAAAAGTTAGGCTCCCTGGGGGCTTGGAGAGCTGGCTTAACAGTTAAGAGCACTTGACTGCCCTTCCAGAGGACTTGAGTTCAATTCCCAGCAACCACATAGTGGCTCACAACTATCTGTAATGGGATGAGATTCCTTCTTCTGGTGTGCATGAAGACAGAGCACTCATACACATAAATTCAGGAATAAAATAATCTGAACCTCCCCTCCTGGTGATGATGCCCTCACCCTAGAGCAAACAAAGATCTTGGGCCCTTGGATCACAGGCCATATTTCCAATATTTCTGCATTGTACAGAGAATGTAGTTATTTCCCACTTATATCTAGGTGAAAGTATCTTACAGATATTCCCAGCCAAAAGGAGTCAAGGATAACTATGACTCCACCTCACACTCATAAACGCATGTTTCTGATGTTGTCTTGGTTTTTCGAGACAGGGTTTCTCTGTGTAGACCTGGCTGTTCTGGAACTCGCTCTGAAAACCAGGCTGAACTCAACTCAGAGATCAGCCTGTCTCTGCCAGGGATTAAAGGACGTGCCACCACACCTGGATCATAAACTTATTTAACATATTACAAGTTTTACAACATTTTCCTTTTTTTCTTTTTGTTTTGCAACTTTTTCTTGACTTGATCATATGGTTCTTAAGACAGCACTGTGCATCTACTGAAACAACTGACATGCCTGATAGCAGACTAAAGCAAACAAATCTAAAAGACAAACTAAAAGCCAGGTGGTGGTGGTGGTGGTGCATGTCTTTTGTTTTCTTTTTTAGAATTCATGTATATATTATGCATACAGTGTTCTGCTGGCAGGCAAGAATTAAGGATGGTTGTGAGTCACCATGTGGTTGCTGAGAATTAACACAGGACCTCTGGAAGAGCACCCAGTGTTCTTAATCTCTGAGCCATCTCCCTAGCTCCAGTAGTGCGAATCTTTATCCCAACACTTGGGAGGCAGAGACGTGCCAAGCGAATCTTGAGTTCAAGGTCAGCCTGGTGGGAGCTTTCCTAAACTGCTAGGGCTACAAAGAGAAACCCTAAGCTACACAAAAGAAGTACAACTTAAAAAAGACAACACCACAAGAGATCACCCAAACAACAAGAGCAAAAATAAATAATTTTATCAAGAAGCAAAAAGGTCAGGTAGTACAGACCTGTAATACTCCCAGCACTCAGGAAATGGGCACAGGAAAGATGACCAAAGTTCAAGGCCAGCCTGGTCTCTAATGCCAAGCAACTCAGGGCTACATTCTTAGAACCTGACTGACACACCCGCCCCCCAAAAGAAAGCCATTTTCAAAGACAGAAGCTAGGTAGCATGGCAGTACATAGGGCAGCATACTTGTGCCTGCTAGACCAGCATTTGGGAAGCCTTGTGGCAGGAGGCTCACTAATGAAGGTCAGCCTGGGCTACAAAGACCTGTCTCAAACAGGAAATATTCCAAAGCCAAAAGGAGGGAGTGTCTATATACTGGCAGGGCCCACCAAGGCTGAGCACAAAGTCTGAAAACATTTGCTTAGGGGCACTGCAGAGCAGTCCAACTCGAGGGCTTTGGAGTCAGAGCAGCTATCAAACGCTTTCAGGAAGAGTCATTCTAAGAGTCAAAACAATTACAATATATCAACAACCAGGCAGGCCTTCAAAATCCAAGGAAAAACACAGCCAGCCTTCAAATAGATGGTCAAGCCAAATGCCTATCAATTATAGGTCAGAGTATGAAAAAAAGTGCCAAATATTGCCACTGCACTATCAAAAAGCTTAAGTTTAAGGTTGTGGAGTCTTTTCCACGGCTTTAAGTAACAGAAAAGCAACACTAGGCTGAGAACCATGCAAAAGGCCTACAGCTCAACTAGGAAAACCAGTTTGGAGCTAAGGCTCTGAAATCCTCTTATTTATTTTTTTAAAAGTCAAAGGCCTCTCTCCCTGGCTGCCTTGGAACTCACTATGTAAACCAGGCTAGCCTTGAACTCAAGAGATCCAGCCACCTCTGCCTCCTGAGTGCTGGAATTAAAGTCATATGCCACAACCCTGCTATAAAATACTTCAATACTTATTTTTATTTTATATATATGGATGTTTTCCCTATATAGATGTTTTCCCTTATGTGTATCTGAGTGCCACCAAGCCAGAATAGAGTACCAGATACCCTGGAACTGGACTTACAGATGGTTGTGAGTCATCATGTGAGGGCTGAGAATCAAATGTGGGTCTTCTGCAAGAATAGTTGATGCTCTTAACCACTGAGCAATCTCTCCAATTCCTTGGAATACTTTTTTTTTTAAAGGGAAAAAAAAAAGCCATGGGGGTTGACAAAACACTTGAGAGTATCTGATAATACAAAAAATTACACACCTGGAAGAAACAAAAATAAATAAACAACCCAACTAAAACACCTATAAGACCAAGCAAATTGAAAATCAGGAAAATCCCTATCTAAAGTACAACAAAAGACTGCAGAAAAGCTAGTGCTGGGGGTGGGGGTGGGGGTGATGAAGCAGGAGGACTAACACAAATTTGAGGCCAACCTAGAGTTACATGGTCAGCCCTTTCTTCAGATTGAGGGGGAGGGGAAATGTGGGCATGGCGAGTGGGAGGATCTGGGAAGACAGAATTTAGAAGCCCCTAGAAGAAAGGCAGTCCCAAAACACTCATAGCTGGAATCAACAAGCAGATAAATGGCTGGTCACACAGTAAACGCCAGGCTACCCAGACTTACATACCTGTCAGCACACACTAGAGGCAAGAGGATTGAGCAAGGTCAAGGCCAGCCAAAGCTGTACAGAGAGACCCTGTTTCAAACAAACAAACAGTTCAAGTATGGCATTTTCAAAGTTGTTGTTTTTTTTTTTTTTTTTAGTTGTTGGTGACAATCTGGAATGTCTCAATTAACCTAATCTAGAAATCCCTCCCAGGTGTGCCCGCATGACCGTCTCTGACGTGACCTTACATCCTGTAAAATGACCACATCAGCCATTTCACTGTCTAATCACTGAAGTCACAGAATATTGACTTGTTGGGTCTCCAAATAAATACCAACTACTATACAAGTCTTATTTGGCAAAGGGATAAATCTAGAAAACATCATCTTGAGTGAGGTAACCCAGACACAGACAGACAAATATCATTATGTACTCACTCATAAGTGGCTTTTAGACATAAAGCCATAAAAATAAAATAAATAAATAAATAAATAAACAGCCTACGATTCACAATCCCAGAGACCCTAGATAACAAACAGGACCCTAAGAGAGACGTACATGGAGCTAATCTTTATGGGAAGAAGAAAAAAACAAGATCTCCTGAGTAAATTGGGAGCGTTGGGATCATGGGAGAGAAAAGGGAAAGGAGGAAGAAGGGAGGGTGAAACAGCCACCTTGCCTATAAGCAAGGCACTGAACAGTTAACAAAAACAGTTAACACCTTTTACCTGACACAGGCAGGTGAATCTCTGTGAGTTTGAGGCCAGCCTGGTCTACAGAGTGAGAGTCAGGACAGTCAAGGCTACACAGAGAAACAGTCTTTAAAAAAAACTAAAATCAAAACAAAACTACAAAAAAATCTATTTTCGGGGCTGGAGAGATGGCTCAGTGGTTAAGAGCATTCATTGCCTGCTCTTCCAAAGGTCCTGAGTTCAATTCTCAGCAACCACATGGTGGCTCATAACCATCTGTAATGAGGTCTGATACCCTCTTCTGGCTAACTGTATCAATAATAAATAAATATTTTTAAAAAAATCTATTTTCTGTGTGTTTGTTTACCCTACATGTCTATGGTGCTCTAGGAGGCCAGGAGAGGGCACTGGAATGCCGAGACTAGAGTTACAGATGGCTGTGAGCTGTTGTGGGTCCTGGGAACTGAACCCAAGATCTCTGCAAGATCAGAGCTTTTTTTTTTTTTTTTTTTTTTTTTTTTTGGGTTTTTCGAGACAGGGTTTCTCTGTGGTTTTGGAGCCTATCCTGGAACTAGCTCTTGTAGACCAGGCTGGTCTCGAACTCACAGAGATCCGCCTGCCTCTGCCTCCCGAGTGCTGGGATTAAAGGCGTGCGCCACCACCGCCCGGCTAAGATCAGAGCTTTTAACCACTCCAACCTTCCCTGTGTCCAGATTTACAAGACCTGGTCAGTGACTAGAAGTGAGGATGGGTGAGGCTGTCCATAGTGGTAGAAGTACTATGCCACTTTTATAAGAACGTGAGCTACAGGTTTGGGTGTCTACCTGGAAGGGGAGCAGCCCTAAACCAGCCCACAGATACTGAGGGACTCACTGGATTTCATTATTGGCACCTTTGTAATGAATTGTTTGCTGTTTTTTTAACAGCCATTTACGGAACTTTCTAGGCTTTGGTTGCTGTTGCTTTGTTTTGAGAAAGGGTTTCTCTGAGTAGTCTTGGCTGTCCAGGTACTCACTCTGTAGAAGAGGCTGGCCTTGAACTTGGAGCTCTGATCACCACCACCACTTGACAGATATTTTTATAAAAAGTAAGTCTGTACACATTCAGTACAGATACAACAGAGGTTGACACTTTGATCTGTGTTATATATGAGTTAACAGAAGGCACATGGGACAACAACCATCCCCCAAATAGTTAAAAGTGTAAGATAAAAGTAAAAGACTGTCTTATTTTGGAGGATGTTTGCTAGCTGGAGTTTTAAGATTTTAGAGAAGCCGGGTGGTGGTGGCGCACGCCTTTAATCCCAGCACTCGGGAGGCAGAGGCAGGCGGATGTCTGTGAGTTTGAGACCAGCCTGGTCTACAAGAGCTAGTTCCAGGACAGGCTCCAAAACCACAGAGAAACCCTGTCTCGAAAAACCAAAAAAAAAAAAAAAAAAAAAAAAAGATTTTAGAGAACTAGAAATTCTCATTGAAAAAGAAAAATGGTGAGGCAACTTGAAGATTCGTAAGAGTGAGTCTATGTGTACACATCTGCACTTAAACCTTCCCAGTGCCAACAATGTAGGCATCACAGGACTAGCCTAAGCACACACTTTTACTCTAAACCCTCCTATCACACTGAAGGTCTATGATGTAAGTTCAAAAAGAGAAAAACTTCAGCCGGGCGGTGGTGGCGCACGCCTTTAATCCCAGCACTTGGGAGGCAGAGGCAGGTGGATCTCTGTGAGTTCGAGACCAGCCTGGTCTACAGAGCTAGTTCCAGGACAGGCTCCAAAACCACAGAGAAACCCTGTCTCGAAAAAAACCAAAAAAACTTCAACTAACTAGAGAGGACCATTAGAAGGACCCAGAAGTTAAGAGCATTGGATGCTCTTGCAGAAGACCTGGGTTCAGTTCTAGCATCCATACGGTAGCTCAACTGCCAATAGCTCCAGTTTCTGGAGATCTGACAGACTCTTCTGGCCTTCATAGGTACAGTACCAGGCATGCATGGTGCACATAGCATGCAGGCAAAACACTTAATATAAACTAATTCATTTAAAAAAAAAAACTTTTGGGAGTTAGCTCTCCTTCGTCTTGTGGGCTCCAGGTTGTCCAAGTCCTCAAGTTTTCAAAGCAAGAATTTATTTGCTGAATCAACTGGCAAGACCGACTTTTTCCTTGCTTCTTTTGCATTCTTGGAATTGAACGCAGGGCCTCCTGCATTTAGACCAGAGAGCTCAGCTATGTCCCTATCTTTTTGTGATATAAGAATATATGAAGGGCTGGAGAAATGGCTCAGTGGTTAAGAGCATTGCCTGCTCTTCCAAAGGTCCTGAGTTCAATTCCCAGCAACCACATGGTGGCTCACAACCATCTGTAATGGGGTCTGGTGCCCTCTTCTGACCTTCGGCATACACATAGATAGACTATTGTATACATAATAAATAAATATTTAAAAAAAAAGAATATATGAAGACCTCTTATAACTTCACAGGAAATACATAAACCCAACTGAAAAGGGTCAGAGGACAAGAAGAGAAATTTCCATAAAGAAAATGTACAAATGGTCAACAAACACATAAAAGATACAATATTATTAATTGAAAATTGAGAATCCAGATAAGAAATGTGCTGGCAAGATGGTTCATTAGGCAAAGAATATTATATATATATACATATATATATATATACACACACACACACACATACACACACACATCATATAGGTGATGTGGGACTCTCCTCTGTATGCTACAAATATGTTTTATTACCATTGGTTATTAAAGAAGCTGCTTTGGCCTATGGCAGGGCAGAAGAGAGCTAGGCAGGAAAAGTAAACTGAATGTTGGGAGAAAGAAGGCAGAGTCAGGGAGATGCCATATAGCTGCCAAAGGAGAAAGATGCCTGAACCGTCCCAGTAAGTCACAGCCTCATGGTGATACACGATTAATAGAAATGGGCAAATTTAAGAAATAAGAGCTAGCTAGGGGCTCAGCGGTTAAGAGCACTGGCTGCTCTTCCAGATGTCCTGAGTTCAATTCCCAGCAACCATATGGTGGTTCACAACCATCTGTAATGAGACCTGGTGTCTTCTGGGACATACAGGCAGAGCACTGTATACATAATGAATAAATAAATTTTTTTTTAAAAAAAAAAGCTGGCTAGGAATACACTTGAGCCATTTACAAACAAGATTGTAACTAACATTGTTTTGTGTGTGATTATTCGGGTCTGGGCAGCCAGAAAACCAAAGCGTAGTCTTTTTTACATATAGGCCTATTAACTTCAGTTCCATCCAAAAAATTATCATGAATTCTATATACTCACTGTGGCATCCACACCCACATCTGCACTCAGGCACACAATAAAACACTAAAATAAAAAATCATGAAGTATTATTTCACATTGACTAGGATGATTCTGTTTTATTGGTGGAGGCAGGGGCATGTCTGTGAGTCAGAGTGAAATCCAGAAGTCAGAGCTGTTACACAGAGAAACCCTGTCTTTAAAAAAACAAAAACAAAAAAAACTCTTGTTGATGTGGAGAAGCTAGGACAGGCTCTCATTCATCTCTTGTAGAAATGTAAAGCCAGTCATGAAAAGTGTTAGCAGGTCTTCAAAGACTGTTACAACCTAGCAATCCCACTGGAAGCTTTCGACAGGTAAGCGAACCAGGTGCTCAGTGACACACTCAAAACAGCACTAGTAACACCAGCCCACCAGCCAGAAGCAGAAGCACCTAGATGCCCTCCAGCAAGGTGAGAGCTGTGATATGCATATGCAGTGAAATATTACTCAGGCACAAAACAGGACCAAGTACTGACATAACATGGCGACCTGAAAACGGTGTGATAAATCAAACAAGAGCTAGACACAAGGGGTGGGATGCAATGAGAGACTCAGTGCTTACTTAGTATGTGTGAAGCTCTGGAGGACAGGGAAAGGAAAAGAGAAAGACTGGACAAGCAGAGATGAGAGAAAGGAAGAAAGAAGCCAGACATAAAAGGTCAAATATTTTATCATCCTATTTATAAACTAGTTCTATCTGAGGTAACAGAACTGAGGGAAGTTGCCAGTAATGGTGGTGGGGGTTTGGACCAGAGGGAGTGGGGGTAGTTGCATACAGATTGCAGCTGCCTGTGGGGTAACTGCTGCAAAGCACTGTGAGCACACTGGGGTGATTTCACCTGTGACCTCAGCAAGCTAAAGGTAGTGAGAGGCAGGGGAGTCAGGTGAGCTTCAGGGTTGTCTCAAAACAAGAGTTAATTTTATGAAAGTGATTTTCCTCACCCTTAGCAACCCACGTACCATATTCTATACCAAAAACGATCAACTTTTCACTTACAACCCCATCATCCCTATCCAAACACAACTCTACAACAGGCACACAAGCCTGAACTGTGCTCTGAGCCTTTCCTGGTAACTTAGCTGTAGACAATGACTTCAGATAATGGATTTTCTATCAGAGAGCAAATCATAACAGGACCGACAGTTTCCTGCTTTGCTTCTACACTGATGAAAGCATTCGCCCAAAACATACTTTAAAAAAAAAATTTTTTTTGTTTTGTTTGTTGTTGCTTTTGTATTTTGGTTTTGTTTTATTTTTGGTTCTTCCAGACAGGGTTTCTCTGTGTAGCTGTGGAGCCTGTCCAGGAACTTCCTCCATAGACCAGGCTGGCCTCTAACTCGAGATCCACCTGCCTCTGCCTCGCAAGTGCCGGGGTTAAACACCACCGCCACCCGGCAACACACTTGTTTAAATACTGCCTAGTGACAGAGGCTGAAGGATGACTCAGTGGTTAAAGAACTTACTTCTCATTCAGAGGATCTGAGTTCAGTTCTCAGCACTCATCTTGCCTGACTCACAACTGCCTGTAACTCTAGATTCAGGAATCCAATGCCTCAACGGGCACCTGCACTCACGTGTACATATGATGAAATAGATACCCAAACATGCACAGAACTTAAAAACTTTAAAATATACTCCCTGGTAGTTAGTTTTTGCTGTTAGTAGAACTTTGGGTTGGTGGTGGATGGGAGCTGGTAAAGAAACTGACTCTGGGTATAATAAGATGGCTTAGTGAGTGAATGCATTTGTGATCGAACCTCACGACCTGAGTTCAATCACCAAGATCCACACCATAGAAGCGAACCCAAATTCCCACAAGCTGTATATGATCTCCACTATTGAGACGGGATGCACACTCCCCCCGCCTACACACACAAAAAAATAAATAAATAAAATGAAAAAGTAGTAAAATAAAATAAACATACCTATGCCCACACTCACTTTGATGCCAGTCCTTGCTTATCTGTGACTGGCAGTGAAAGTCCTGGGGTAACAGCAGAGTGTAAAGACTTCAACAAGAAAGCAATGCACTCTCTCTATGTTCCTTCAACAAGAAAGCAATGCACTCTCTCTATGTTCCTTTAAGATGACACTCAGAGAGCACAAACAGGAGGATCAAGTTCAAGGCCAATCTGAGCTATTTAGCAATAGCTCAAGAGAAATGGAAAGAAATTAAGAGGCCCTGCCACTGCTCCAGGGTTTGAGTCTCACACTCACATCTGGCAGTGCCCAACCACATGTAATGCAGCTCCAGGAAACCCAGACCCTTCTGTCCTTAAAGAGCAGGTTGAGCACACATTAGAACCCACACAAGCCGGGCGGTGGTGGCGCACGCCTTTAATCCCAGCACTCGGGAGGCAGAGGCAGGCGGATCTCTGTGAGTTCGAGACCAACCTGGTCTACAAGAGCTAGTTCCAGGACAGGCTCCAAAACCACAGAGAAACCCTGTCTCGAAAAACCAAAAAAAAGAAAAAAAAAAAGAAAAAAAAAACAAAACAAAAAACCCACACAGTTTTTTAAAAGAAAACCCTACTCATGCAGTGGTGGTGCATGCCTTTGATTCCAGCACTCAGAAGGCAGAGGCAGGTGGACCCTGAGTTCAAAGCCAGCCTGGTCTACAGAGTCATTCCCAGGACAGCTAGGGCTACACAGAGAAACCCTGTCTCGAGAAACAAAAAGCAAACATTCTTTTTGGGACAGGGTGGGGAGTGGGGGGGGTTGAAGCAAGTCTCAAACAATTGAGGATGACCTAATCTAATCTAATCTACTATCTGCTAATCCTTCACCTCCAAGGATTTCAGGTATGCCCCCACCTAACCTAACTATTTTTAAAGAAGACTGAAATACCAAGTTTTATCTTTAAACCAGAGACTGGATCAGAAACTCATTAATATAGGGCTGTGACTGAGAATGGGATCATGATCAGTTGAGAAAACATCAGGACTATCAATGCTGGGAGAATCTTTTTGAACACTGTGTGTGATCTGCCTAGGTCCTTCCTCACTTGCCTAAGGCACTTTCTGAAAGGCCAATAACTAGGCAGGAGGATAGGTGGGACTTCCAGGCAGAGACTAGTGGACACAGTACTGGGGGGGGAGGGGGGGTAATGAGCCACGTGGCAGAACACAATCTGTGTTAATAAACGGGTTAATTTAAGGTTTGTTGAGTTTTTTGTTTGTTGTTGTTGTTGTTTGCTTTTCGAGACAGGGTTTCTTCTGTGTAGCTTTTTTTTTTCTTTTTTTGGTTTTTTTCAAGACAGGGTTTCTTTGTAGCTTTGGGGCCTGTCCTGGAACTAGCTCTTAAAGACCAGGCTGGCCTCGAACTCACAGAGATCACCTGTCTGCCTCCCAAATGCTGGGATTAAAGGCATGTGCCACCACAGTCAGGCTATTTAAGTTTTAAGAGTTAGTTGGAGGGGCTGGAGAGATGGCTCAGAGGTTAGGAGCATTGCCTGCTCTTCCAAAGGTCCCAAGTTCAATTCCCAGCAACCACATGGTGGCTCACAACCATCTGTAATGGGGTCTGGTGCCCTCTTCTGGCCTGCAGGCATACACACAGACAGAATATTGTATACATAATAAATAAATATTTTGAAAAAAAAATAGTTGGAGGGGCTGGAGAGATGGCTCAGAGGTTAAGAGCACTGACTGTTCTTCCAGAGCTTCTGAGTTCAATTCCCAGCAACCACATAGTGGCTCCCAACCATCTGTAATAAGATCTGGCGCCCTCTTCTGGCCTGCAGGGACACATGCAGGCAGAATGCTGTATACATAATTAAAAAATAAATCTTTAAAAAAAAAAAAAAGTTAGTTGGAAACATGCCTAAACTAAAGCCAAGCTTTCATAATTAATAAAAAGTCTCCATGTCAATATTTGGGAGCTGGTGTTCCAAAGAAAGTCCAATTATAGGTAAAACTGATTTTCACACCAGGTTTCAGCTCCATCATTCTAGTTCCTCCTTCATTTAACATAGAGCTTTCAGCCGGGCGGTGGTGGCGCACGCCTTTAATCCCAGCACTCGGGAGGCACAGGCAGGTGAATCTCTGTGAGTTCGAGACCAGCCTGGTCTACAAGAGCTAGTTCCAGGACAGGCTCCAAAGCCACAGAGAAACCCTGTCTCAAAAAACCAAAAAAAAAAAAAAAAAAACATAGAGCTTTCAACAACGCTAACAACAAGAGGGCATTACTGCACAAGAATGTTCTTTTTTTTTTAAAGATTTATTTATTTATTATGTATACATACAATATTCTGTCTGCATGTGTGCCTATACGCCAGAAGAGGGCACCAGATCTCATTACAGATGGTTGTGAGCCACCATGTGGTTGCTGGGAATTGAACTCAGGACCTCTGGAAAGTCAGTGCTCTTAACCTCTGAGCCATCTCTCCAGCCCCACAAGAATGTTCTTAGCCAGGCAGTGATGGCACACTCCTTTGACCCCAACACTTGTAAGGCTGAGGCAGACAGATCTCAGTTTCAAGTACAGCCTGGTCTACAGACTGAGCTCCAGGACAGCCAGAAACTGTCTTGAAATCTTCAGTTTTTTTCTAGAAAGCATCTGTTCCTGGGGCTGGAGAGATGGTTCAGCGGTTAAGAGCACTGCCTGCTCTTCCAAAGGTCCTGAGTTCAATTCCCAGCAACCACATGGTGGCTCACAACCATCTGTAATGAGGTCTGGTGCCCTCTTCTGGCCTGCAGGCACAGACACTGACAGAATATTGTATACATAATAATAAATAAATATTTAAAAAAAAAAGCATGTATTCCAAACTTAGACTATTCCACAGTATCCACAAGGTCTCAGCCCAGTATGCACTAGGTGTGGGGCTGGTTACCTATAATCCTAGCACCTCGGTAGAGGCAGGAGAATCAAAAATTCAAGGTCATCATAAACTAATAGCAAATTGAAGATCAGCCTGGGGGTACCCTTCTCAGAGACTAGAAACTATCTGCTTATACCCATGGTAGATATAGTCCGTGAGCCAAAAAATAACCCACTGCTCCATGAAGAACCTGGTGATAGCCTTCGAGATTTTAACAATAAACTGGACAGCATGAACCTAATAATGGCCAACACTGGAAGCTGGAGAGATGGCTCAAAGGTTAAGCTCACTGGCTGCTCTTCCAGAGGTCCTAGAGTTCAATTTCCAGCAACCACACGGTGGCTCACAACCATCTATAGTGGGATCTGATGGCCTTCTTCTAGCATGAAGTTGTACATGCAGATAAAGCATTCCTCTACATAAATAAATTTAAAACAAAAAGACTACCCAATGTGGTCCCCCAACTGTTAGTGTGGGGAAAAATATATATGTTCACATATCAGTCCATGTCTGATTCTAAGTTAAGGTCCTTTAAAATAAAGTGCTGCCAGGTGTGGGGTGCACACCTTTAATGCAAGCACTGAGGAGGCAGAGGCAGGTGGATCTCTGTGAATTAGAAGCCAGGCTGGTCTAGAGTTCTAAGACAGAGACAGGGCTACATACGAAAATCCTGTCTCAAAACACAAAAACAACAACAACAAAAACACAAAAAGGTAAATGCTGAGAACTTCACCTGAATACAAAAACAAGAGAATATGTTAGACAATGGGAAGTGAGTTTAGAGGTGAATACAGGACAAGTATTCACTTAGCCCAGACTGACAGAACTCACAGAAATCTGCCTACCTCTGCCTCCTGAGTGCTGGGATTAAGTGTGCCATCACACCTGGCTTCCTATAATTCTTTATTCATAACCCAGTGTCTAGTCTGAAAAAAGTTCCATGGGTAGGAAATTATACTCAACCAACCAAAGCTGTCCTGGCACTCACTCCGTAGACCAGACTGGCCTCAAACTCAGAGATTTGGCTGCCCCTGCCCTAAGTGCTGGGATTAAAGGCGTGCACCACTATCATCTGGCTAGGGGAGTAGGTTCTTAAATTACTTTTTCTTAGCCACAGTGCCTTACCTGTTCCTCACTTTTCACAAACCCCAAAACAATCTTAGATGGCACATACCCCTCAAGCATATAAAACTAAGTGGGTTTTGTAGTCAGAATAACTGTAATAATAAACACTGACAGCACTAAAAACTGACCTGGGCCTGACAACTCACATCTGTAATCCCAGCATGTCTGAGGCTAGCCCAGACTACAGTGGAGGCTCTGCCTCCAACAAACCAAAACCAAAGTGAACTAAAAACTGACTTCAGTATTTCAATGGTCAATCAGGAGAAACTGGGGAAAATAAAGTTCTTTTCCTAACAAACTGGCAACAACATGCCAAGCTTCCCAGTGTAAATAAAAGAGGAAAAAGAGCTGGGCGGGATGAAGCAGGCAGGCCAAAGAACTCAACACAAGGCTAGCACTCTCAGAAGCCCGGCTAGAGAGAGATCCCTTCTCACTTTGGTCAATGAACTGTCACTGTTTCAGTCATCAGCTGATGGTCTCAATATTTTGTTGTTTGAGACAGGGTCTCAATGTGCACTGGTTGTCCTGGAACTGGCTATGTAGACCAGGCTGGCTTCAACTCAGAGAACTGCCGCTCTGTCTCCAGGGTGCAGGGACTAAGGGTGTATATCCACCAAACTCAGCTAGCTGGTGCCCAGAAAGCAAGCTACAATCCTTACATCAGATCTTCAGGACCTAAGGTAAAAGCAGAGGAGGTGGTGATGGCTCGGCAGGTAAAAATGCACACTGCTCTTGCAGAAGGCCTTAGGGGAATTCACAAGACTCACTACTAGCAGCTCACAATTCCTCTAACTCCAGCCCAAATGTACCTGATGCCTCTGACTTCCAAAAGAACCTACACAGACATGCACATACTAACACATAATTACAAAAATAATAAAGATAAACCTCTAAGTTTTTTTTAAGATACAGGAGAACTTGCAAGTGCTTATTTGGCTCTAAAGACTGTATCCTGCATTCAATGCCTCCAAGTGTGCTAAACCCTAAAAATTCAGCCCAGACCAATAAAAAAAAACATACACAGTCCACCCACAGTTCTCATCTACACATAAGCATCATGGGATCATGGAGAAGGGGGCTAGGCTAGGGGATAAAAATCTAAGTTTACAACGTCTTTTCAGGCATTGCTTGAGGCATTTGGTGGACATTGAATTAAATGGGAGTTTGTTTGAGGGATGCCAAAAGAAACAAGATTCCACAAGTCAGGACACCAAATGCCCAACACGGGGGCAAAGGGCACGCATGTCCTTGCTTTTCACCCAAATCCCGATTAGTTGCTTCACCTGGGAGCCTTTCAAAGGCAGTCTAATGGTCTCCAGTTCCTCCCTCACCCCAAGTGAACTCAACAATCCCTACCTGGAGACCAGGGCAAAGTCTTATCAGAAACAGCAAGTGTTGCTGTCAGAGCCAAGAAACACGTCGCTACCATACGATAGTCTTCTGCCCTGCTTCAGTCTGTACAAACCAACAAGCCAAAACACTTGGTCCCCAACCTAAGTTACCGTCCTCCATTTTTCCAGTGGCTTGGTCAAAGAAGCCGGTCTTCCCTCTACTCCGGGCGCTCCGGAGGCTTGTCAAAGTTCCCAAGGCCAGCCAACCCCTGCTAGGTTCCCGCCCCCAAGCTCGGCTCCTTTCCACCACTTTCGGAACTTTGCCTAGGTCTTGCCCCAGGTCTGACACTCAGGTCCTCCATGAGATCTCCAGTCTCCCTGGCACGACTCCACTTTTCTCAACGCACTCAGCTGACGGTCACTTGCGTGCACTCCCCCCGCCCCGAAAAAGTTGTTTTCCCCTTATCTCTCCTCAGACGGACACCACACGACCCGAGATCTCTCCCGGGCCGAGGCCAGGTGCGACCTCTGCACCTAACACATTCCCTCGAGTTCCCTCACGGTCCTGTCATCCCCAGTTCTCAACACCTATGTAAAAGGAAAATACTCCACAATGCTCGTTTCCTGTGCTTTTCACTCCCACACCACACCACACGCTTTTCGTCTCAGGTCCACCGATTTGGCTTCGATCCCACCACTTCTCCCCTCTCCCCACGTCCGTCGGGCCCGGACTCCCCTGCCACCTCCCGGCCTGGGCCCTGCCCTGCCCTGTCCCGCCAGCGGGCTCGGGTGTTCCTTCCCTCGGGGCTGGCTCCGCGTGGGACCGGCTCACCAGTTGGTCATGTCCAGGAAGAAGGCGCAGCCGGCCGGGTTAAGCTGGAAGCCGAGGAGTCGCTGGAACTCGGAGATGAGCACGTCCTTGTCGGTGGTGCCCAGGCAGCTGAACTTCTGCATGAGCTCGGGGTCCAGGTCCACGTCCATGCCCTCCATGGCGGGGGGCCCGGACGCCAAGCTCCCTTCGCCCCGGCCTGCTTCCCCACGGGCGGCCGCCGCGCCCGGGCCCGGGCCCCACCAAGGGCGGCCCGCTGCTGGCCGGCGCCGCGCGCGCTGCTCCCAGGCAGGCCCCAGGCCTCTCACCGCCTCATGGGCTGCGCGCGCCGCGCCGCGCCGCACCGCTCGCTCGCTCGCTCGCTCGCTCCCTCTCTCGCTGGCTTCTGAGCTCGCGCTCCCCCCCCTCCCACCCCCCCCAGCGCCCGCCTCCTCCGCCGCCGCCGCCGCCGCTCTTCGCAACACAGCCGCCTCCGCCTCCTCACGCGCCGCGCCCAATGCGCACGCGCGGGGGGCCACCCGGGCCCCGCCTCTTCCTCTCCCCTGATGGACCGCCCTTAGTGACGTCATAACCCAGTGACGTCTCCAGCGTGACCTCACCGCGGCGGGGCGGAGTTGGGGGGGGAGGGACGGCAGGAAATAGGAAGCCGGAGAGGCGGGTCCTGGGCGGGTCTCTGTCCCCGCGCGAGTTCCCACGCTGCGTGGGAGGAGTCACGAGCTCGGGATGTCCTGCTGTGACAAGCAACCCCACCACTGTGCCGATTGGGAACCAGAATTCACCTCAGGGAGAGAGACCGAGGCAAGGTCAAAGTGCAAAGGGCACCCTAAAGCCGGTTCGTGTTCCTCCGCTCCTACAGGACTTCTTCAAAAAGACAACTTTGCCACAGGGACGCGGCCGTGAATGCTTGGTCCCCGGCCTCTGACTTGAGTTTAGCATGACTGCTTATGTTATGCAACTGTAGCCTGGCGTCTCCAGGAAATAAAAGGTGGCCTCATACAAGCATCAGTCACAGGTCCGGATGAACGCCACCCTTGCTGCAAAACCCATCCTTTGCAAATGCAGGTCAAGCCCTGGTATTTCGGCAAATCTAGTTCTGTCTTTAAAATCCAAGACCAAGCCGGGCGGTGGTGGCGCACGCCTTTAATCCCAGCACTTGGGAGGCAGAGGCAGGCGGATCTCTGTGAGTTCGAGACCAGCCTGGTCTACAAGAGCTAGTTCCAGGACAGACTCCAAAACCACAGAGAAACCCTGTCTCGAAAAACCAAAAAAATAAAAAAATAAAAATAAAATCCAAGACCAAGCATGACTGTATGCGGTATGCAGTGTATCTAACTACCTCTTTGAGGTCCCGTTTGAAGAGGAAGATTACAAAGCTGTAGAGAGACCCATTTGCCCGTTCTATTACCAAGTATTTTTTCAGTACAGCCTGTTGCCAGATACAGCTAGTGATGGAGAAACGGGTGGGTAAGAAACGACCTGCAACCGGGGCCATGGCTTAATAAATTGTTTGCCTGCAAGCTTGAAGACCTGAGCTCCTGAGATCAACTACTCCGCACCCTCTTATAAGATCTGACTGACCGACCACCAAGGGTGGTGGTGCCGATCTCAGTTGGGTAGCCTCGTCTGCATAATGAGGTACTTTCCCCCCTGCCCCGCTGAGACAGGGTTTCTCTGTGTAAAATCCCTGGTCTGTCCTGGAACTCGCTCTGTAGACCAGGCTGACTTCGAACTCACAGAGATCTGTCTTCCTCTGCATCACGAGTGCTGCGATTAAAGCCGTGCGCCACCAGCGCCTTTAGGGGGGATACTTTCTTTAAAAAAAGGGGGGGTGGGGCCGGGCGGTGGTGGCGCTCGCCTTTAATCCCAGCACTTGGGAGGCAGAGGCAGGCGGATCTCTGTGAGTTCGAGACCAGCCTGGTCTACAAGAGCTAGTTCCAGGACAGGCTCCAAAACCATAGAGAAACCCTGTCTCAAAAAAAAGGGGCGGGGGGCTCGTGGTATAACAAAGAAAGGAGAATCACAAGTAGCCTACCCAAATCAATGAGCACCAGGTTCGGTGCCACCAAAAATAAATGGATTGCAGATGACACATCCGACAATGATCTCTGGCTTCCACACACATGTGCACCAGCAAACGTGCATTGCACACACGAACAAATGGTCTTCCACCAGGTGCGGTGGCACTAGCCCGTCATGCCTGCCCTTGGGAGGAGGAGGCGGGAGGGTCGATAGTTTAAGGCCAGAGTCCACTGCCTAGAGAATTATATAGATTAATCGGACTGTGTGAGATACTTTGGGGAGGGGGTGGCTTTGAGTCATGCATGTACAGTTGGGATTAAAATTTTCATTCTGCCAACTATTTGTTACAATAGGACCCATCGAGGAAGTTGATTTGTATAATAAAGTAACAATATATAAGCACAATGCATTGCTCAATAAGATTGACAACTAGTATGGGCATTCAGAATATAACTAATATTGTACAAGACAGTAGATATGAAGAGATGGCCTCGGAATTAGATGACCAAAGTATGCAGGGATTGTTTTTTCCCATGGCCTATCTTCTAGCTCATTTCTCTTACTGACCCTCTATGGGAACATGAGCTATGAGGCTGGGAAGATGGCTTGTCTTCTATGCAAGCCTGAGGATCTGAGTTCGAATCCCCAGCACTCCCTTCAAGCATGGCGCTTCTGTCTGTAATCACAGCACTGGGGCACAGGGACAGGCACATCCTGAGAGGTAGGTGACAAACCAGCTTAGCCCCAGAGGCAAACCTCAGTGAGAAAGCCTGTCTTCACCAAGTGAAGCAGAGAGCCATAGAGGAAGACCTGGACATCAACCTCTGGCCATCACATGCTTAGCTGCAGAGAACTCAGTTTCCTTCCCACCACCGAAAGTACCAGCCAGTGAGATGGCAGTGGTTACAGGCACATGCCACCAAGCCTAACAACCTGAATTTAATCCTGACGTGGTGGAAGGAAAACACTGACTCACACCTACTCATGCACCCACACAAATAAATGTAATATATATTTAATATAGCAAATGTAATATATATGTCTATATATATTAAAAGCAAGCAGTGCAAGAAAGCTTTGTTCAGCCGGGCGGTGGTGGCGCACGCCTTTAATCCCAGCACTCGGGAGGCAGAGGCAGGTGGATCTCTGTGAGTTCGAGACCAGCCTGGTCTACAGAGCTAGTTCCAGGACAGGCTCCAAAGCCACAGAGAAACCCTGTCTCGAAAAACCAAAAAAAAAAAAAAAAAAAAAAAAAAAAAGCTTTGTTCAAGTGGAAGGGAGAACAGGCAAGTTTCCTGATGCTCCTTCTAGGAGCACTGACCACAGCCCAGCTGTCTGTCCATGGGGTCTGAGGCAGTGAAGGCTTTCAGAAGTGTTGTGCAGCTGTAGGACCTTGCCTGCTCTTTGAAGACTCCTTTGGTTTTTCCCTCCATTCTGATAACTATACAATCACCTGTCGAGAGGGGCTGAAGAGGTGACTCAGTGGTTAAGGATGCTGCTTGATGCTCTTGCTTGCAGAGAAACCAAGTTCAGTTCCCAGCACCTACTTCAGCTAGCTCACAACTGCCTGGAACTCTTTTCTTTTCTTTTCTTTTTTTTTTTTTTTTTTGGTTTTTCGAGACAGGGTTTCTCCATAGCTTTTTGGTTCCTGTCCTGTCCTGGAACTCTTGTAGACCAGGCTGGCCTCTAACTCCCAGAGATCCGCCTGCCTCTGCCTCCGGAGTGCTGGGATTAAAGGTGTGCGCCACACCGCCCGGCTCTGCCTGGAACTCTTATTTCCAGGAAACCGAATATCCTTTTCTGGATTCTGTAGGCACCCACATACATGTGTACATACTAACACATGCACACAAAATAATAAAAATCATCTTAACAAAAACACATCATCATTTTTAAATAGTAATTAATCTTTAAAAGGCATGGACTTTTCTCTTGCAACAAACCTGAAAGAGAAGAAAAAATTTAAAAAGACAAAAGCAAAAAACCCCAAGGATTTTCTTATTTATATTTATTTATTTATTTATTTGGTTTTTCAAGGCAGGGTTTCCCTGTAGCTTTGGAACCTGTCCTGGAACTAGCTCTTGTAGACCAGGCTGGCCTTGAACTCACAAAGGTCCGCCTGCCTCTGCCTCTCAAGTGCTGGGATTAAAGGTGTGCGCCACCACTGCCCGGCTTTTCCTTCATTCTTTTCACCAAGAATATTCCGATCTGCCCAAATCATACTGTTCCACCCCTTCTCAGTCAAGGGAAAGCTGGAGAGAGGAAGGGTATTAGAAGATCTGTTTAAGAAAATCGTGGTAGGGCTGGCGAGATGGCTCAGTGGTTAAGAGCATTGCCTGCTCTTCCAAAGGTCCTGAGTTCAAATCCCAGCAACCACATGGTGGCTCACAACCATCTGTAATGAGGTCTGGTGCCCTCTTCTGGCCTGCAGGCATATATGCAGACAGAATATTGTATACATAATAAATAAATATTTAAAAAAAAATACAGGTATTGGTCACCCGCACGCGGCTGACTCGACCCTCACAACCAAACCATGTCAGTGTTATCACTATTCCCATCCTCCAACGGGGAAATAAAAGTCAGTGATGTAAAACCTTTGCTCAAAGAGAAATAAATTGAAAAATCCCATGCCTGCTGGGATTACAGGCATGAATTAGCATACTTAGCTTCTGGGAATTCTTTGTTTTTGAGAAAGGGTTTTTCCACATAGTACTGGAACTCACTACATAGACCAGGCTGGCCTCAAAACTCATAAAGATCCACCTGCTTTTGCCTCCTTAGTGCTGGGATTAAAGGTGTGGGCCACCATCACCTGTCTGGTTTGATTTAGTTTGTTTTTATTTTTGTTTTTGGTTTTGCTTTGTTTTGTTTTTGAGACAAAGTCATTGATATTTCTGACTCACTATAGAGTACCTGAAGTTAAGCCAGGTGGCATTAAGCCAGCACTCATGAGGCAGAAGCAGGCTGGTCTTTATGAGTTCCCAGACAACCAGGACTACACAGAGAAATCCAATCTTGAAAAACCACAGAAGGGGCAGCTGAAGGTGACTTTGAACTCCTGATCCTCCTACTTCTACCTATTAATTGCCACGATGACTATTGAAAAGAGACTCTTGTTAAAATGCCTATGTCCAGGAGCCCAGCTGAAGTCAGTATGTCTGGGCTGGAGCTCACCTGGTGACTTTTATCGTGTTCAGGGTTGAAGATTGGCATCGTAAGCAAAGGCAGATGTTGCTGCAGAGAGTTGGCTCCACAGTTCAACCGGATTGAAAATTAGCAAATCCAACTCTGCTTTCGCTGGTGTGTTTGAGTTGCATGTAGCTCACAGAAAGCTGCTGTGGGGTCATGAGGAATACAACTCAGGGTGATCAGAAGGAAAACGTGTGTATTTCGGACACTGGCAGGGCATCAGACTCTTCCAAATGGTCTATTCCCGATGACGCTCCTTCCTCGTGCTTCCTTAGGACAGAAATTACCAAGTTAACACATGGAATGATGACCTGACATCATGTCACGTGGTGTAATCCCAGTATTTAAGAGGCAGAGGATCAGGATTTAAGGCCAGCCTTCACTGCTTAGCTAGGTCAAGGGGAACCTGGGCTACAGGAGACCTAAAGAGAGCCTCCTGCAGTAACACACCGGCAGTCTCAGGTAAAGGCAGGAAGTCAGGAATTGAGGGCCAGCTTCAGTGGCATAGTGAGTTTGAGACCAGCCTGGGTTTCATGAGGCTCTGGCTCAAACAAAACAAACAGTTTTGAGCAACATAAGACTCTATATCAATAAATGAAAACGAGGAGCTGAGAAAATTCAAGCTCCAGACTGAGAGAGAGAGAGAGAGAGAGAGAGAAGAGAGAGAGAGAGAGAAAATGAAGTGGAGAAGTGATAAAAGAGAATGCCAGTCACCGCTTCTGGCCTTCGAGAGCATGCGCAGATACACACTCCCTTGCATACACACATATGATCATTCACTCATAAGGACACATATAAAAAGAAATAGTTTTTTCTATGTTGAGTGAATGTGTGCGTGTGTGTGCACGGTGCATGTGTGGATGTCAGGACCACTTTTGAGAGCGGGTTTTCTCCTCACACTGTGGGACCCGAGGCTTGAACTCAGGTTCTCAGGTGTGCACAGTCATCACTTTTACTCACTGACCCATCCAGCCAGCCCAATAAATTAATCTTTAAATGGAAAGACAGCAATTTGAAAGGGCAAATGACATAATGTTAACTGTACCTCTTTCTCGGCGGTAAGAGTATAGGAAATATACGTGTTCACTTTATTTTTTTTAATTTGTTTTCATTTACTTACTGTGTGCGTGTGCTCGTGTGCCTGGAACTAGAATTACAGACAGTGGAGTGCCATGTGGGTGCTGGAATCGAACCCCGGGTTCTCTGGGAGAGTAGTCAGTGCTCTTAACCACTGAGCCATCTCTCCAACCCTCACTTTTGTTTTTGAGGAAGGGTCTCACTATGTAAACCAGGCTGGTCTGGATCTCTTTATGTAGATCAAAACTGGTCATAAACTCATATGTAGCCAAGGAAGGCCTTCAGGTTTGTCTCCCAGCTCCACTTTCCATAGGCTAGCATTGCAGACGACCCACACCCGGCTTATAGTATCCTTTTTATTTAAGGTTCGTTTCTCCCAGTTTTTGAGAATTAAATATAGCAGCCCCCACCCTTATTTTATCAAATCATTTTTCTGGTGATAAAAATAGTTTGACCTCTCCAGAGAAATCCCCAAGGTCAAAGAAGCACAGCTGGTGTTAGCAGAGCCCCGTGTATATCCCCTACAGTCATTCTGGTACAAGAACACCTTTTCCTCGACACAGAGTTCCCCCAGGGGCTTTTCCCTACACGTCTGTTTACTCTGACCTCAAGATCTTTTGGATCCTGAGCAAATCAGCATGAACATTACAGATGGAGAGGAAATACACCAACAGCCCCAGATGTGGGTGAACTCCCAGACGCCGACTTGGAAAAAGCCCCAGTGTTTCTCTGCTCTGACATTCTTTCTAAACGGGAGAAGTCCAGACAGAAAATTATCCAGTGACTGTCACTTCCCTGTCCTTGGAGCCAGAGAGAAAGTTGACTCTCAAGTTCTGTCACAATATCATTGCCTTGTGGAGCTCTCAAGTTATTCTCAACCAAAGGAGACCCCTTGGAAGTTCAACTTATTAGTTCTTATGTTGTTTTTTTTAAATTATCGATTTAAATTTTACTTTTAAGAATTAATTGTTTAGGGCCAGGCAGTAGTGGCACATGCCTTTAATCCCTGCACTCGGGAAGCAGAGACAGGACGATCTCTGAGTTTGATGCCAGCCTGGTCTACAGAGGTAGTTCCAGTATATCTAGGGCTGTTATACAGAGGAAACCCCATCTCAAAAAACAACAACAAAAAAACTTGTTTATGTCTAGTGCATGAGGTATCTGCTGCCAAACCTTGATGACCTGAGTTCATTCTCTGGATATAGAAGGAAAAAGGAAAAAAAACTGCTTCCTGAAACACATGCGTGCTCTGATCATTTACAAAGTGGAGACTGCACAGCTTTGACCACAAAGGGTTCGGAAATGACAACACTTGTCAATCATTATGATTGGCACCACAGAAGTGAAGGTGCTCATAGAAAAGGGAATGGATATGGTCTGAGCGTCCAGGAGGTCTGGGGAACAAGTCTGTGGTACAGGAGCTCATCAGAGACTAGCGACATCTGAAGATCAGTTTGCATACTGTGTGTGTGTCCCCATTGTTTTTCCTTCCCTGACTCAGTATACCCAGTCAAATATGTCTGTGCTCTGCTAGGTACTTCCTGCAGCAACCTTGAGAAAGAACGTCGAGTTTGCTTTTGAACTTTTCTGCTCTGAGATTTCAGTCTCTCTGCCCCTTTTTTTCCCAGAGGAGGGGATGGGTTTCAAGACAAGGTTTCTCTGTGCTGTCCTGGCTGTCATGGAACTTGCTCTGTAGACCGGTCTGGCCTTGAAGTCAGAGATCTGCCTGCCTCTGCTTCCTGGGTGCTGGGATTAAAGGTGTGCACTCCCACCACACTGCCTTTTCAAAACTGTTTATTTTGGGCTGGAAGGATGACGCCACGGTTAGGAGCACTGGCTACTCTTTCAGAGGACAAGGGTTTAATTCTCAGCTCGCAGCTGTCCACATCATAGCTCCAGTTCCAGGGAACCTGTTGCCTTCTTCTAGCCATCAGGAATAACAACCAGGGCTGGAGAGATGGCTCAGAGGTTAAGAACACTGACTGCTCTTCCTAGAGGTCCTGAGTTCAAGTCCCAGCAACCACATGGTGGCTCACAATCATCTATGAGATCTGGTTCTCTCTTCTGGCCTGCAGGAACACTGTATATATAATAAATAAAACTTAAAAAAAAAGAGTAACAACCAAACAAATGGTGTAATGACACACCTGCAAGCAAAACACCCACTACATAAAATAAAGATTAATTTTTATTTTATTTATCTATTTATTCATTTCGGTTTTTCAAGGCAGGGTTTCTCTGTAGCTTTGGAGCCTGTCCTGAAACTACTTCTTTTTTTTTTTTTTTTTTTTTTTGGTTTTTCGAGACAGGGTTTCTCTGTGGTTTTGGAGCCTGTCCTGGAACTAGCTCTTGTAGACCAGGCTGGTCTCGAACTCACAGAGATCCCTGAAACTACTTCTTGTAGACCAGACTGGCCTCTGCCTTCCAAGTGCTAGGATTAAAGGTATGCACCACCGCCACTTGGCTAAGATTAATTTTTAAACATTTTTATTTATTTGTGTGTGTGTGTGTACTTGTGAGTACAGATATTTAAAGAGTCATAAGAGAGTGTCAGATGCCTGTAGCTGGACTTATAGGAGGTTGTGAGTTACCTGATATGGATTCTGAGGACTGAACTCTGGTCCTCTGCATGAGTAGAGCTGTAACATAGCAGGCTTTCTTTTGGGCCAAGAACCAACACCCAAATCATGACACGGAGACTTATTAGTTATGAATACCAGCCTTCCCTTATGCTTGTCCCATTAGCATGTACAACTTAATTTAACCTGTTTCTCTCACCTACATTCTGCCTCAGGCTGTTTTCCTGTCTTTCATTCTGCATGTCCTACTCCATTCTGTATGGCTGACTGGCAGGTGAGTGCCTGGTCCCAGGTCATATTTATTCTCTCTGCCACCAGCCCTGCCTATCCCTCTACTGCCTAGTTATTGGCTGGTCAGTTTTTTATTAGACCAATCAGGTGCCTGAGGCAGGCGAGGTAAAACAGCAACACATCTTTACATCATTAAACAAATGCAGCATAAACAAATATAACACATCTCAACATAGTAAAAGTAATATTCCATATCACAGGGTGAAGGGGAATCTCAACCAATCATCTTGTTTGGGGGGTGTTTGCCCCGGGGCCCCCAAAAGCTTATAAAACCATCTATGTGCGCTTGTTTGTTCCTTTTGTTTCCTGCTCTTCGCTGGAACCTTGGCTTGTAAGTTCTCCCCTTATTAAAGCTAAAAATATTATATTGAGCTTGCCTGGCTAATTCTGTTTGCCATTCGTTTACGCCGTAACAACAGGGGAAGTTAGAACTCTTATGAGCGAGCCATCTCTTCAGCCACCTTGCCCCCATTTCTTTGAGACAGAGTCTTATGTAGCCCAGGATGGGCTTGAAATCCTTCTGATCCTCCTACCTCTGCATCCCAATTGCTGGGATTACATGTGTACCCTATTGTACCAAGTTTGCTGGTGCTGGGAATAGAACCCAGAACTCTGTATGCCAGGCAAGCCCTCTCATGGAGACACTGTCTTGAGACATACTCAACACAGATAAAAGTTGTGAAGAGAAATGGGGAAGTTAGGACAAAACAAAACAAGATGTTTCATGTGCCATGATTCATCAGGTTCCCCCAGATCTTAGAGGAAATTCCAAGGGACCCTGAGCTTCGGGTTAAACAAAAACCACCTCTGCCAAGTAAAGCACTCACAGTACCTGCTGATCTCAGGTGTGACAGTGTGGTGACCAGGGCAGCTCCTCAGACACTGAGAGACTCAGAGAGAAGAGCTAAGTGATCTCACAGGGTGTGGCAGTGCTGGGACAGCTGGGTCACCCCGTGGAGGGCCCAGTGCTACCATCTTCCTCTAGAGTCTCTTTATGTGCAAGTGTCTGTGAGTCATCAGCCGCCAGGGTTTATGGGTGATGCCTATGCCTGAAGACCTGCTTCTGGAGAGTTCTTCTCTTCCCCTCCCTCTCCCCTTCTCCAGCTCCTCTCGGTCTCACTTCTGCTGGATCACGTGAGTTTTCAGAAGATGTTGGTGATGGGCTGGGAGGATGGCTCAGCAGTTAGCATCACTGACTGCTCTTCCAGAGGACCTGGGTTCAATTCCCAGCACCGACATGGCAGCTCGCAGCTGGCTGTCACTACAATTCCAGGGGATCTGGCACCCTCACACAGGTCTATATCATGCAGGCAAAACACTAACACACGTCAAATAAAAATAAACAATTCTCTTTAAAGTAGAAGAAAAAGATGCTGGCGACAGTGTGAACTGCCACTGCCTTTTGTTAGGAAGAGGATGGGTGGGCTCAAGAAAGAAGCAGACGTGAATTCACCCTTCAGAAGAGAGGGACCTCACGACTGACCGTGATGGGCAGGGCATGGCAGGGCCTGGAGGTAGGACAGCAGCTTAGCGGCAGGCCACAGAAGGAGGCCTTGATGGAAAAGCAGGCTTCTCTGGCTGTGCTGACCACACCTTTAGTCCCAGACTTTGCGGGGCAGAGGCAGGTGGATCTCTGTGAGTTCCAGGACAGCCAGACTACACAATGAGACCCTGTCTCAGAAACAAACACAAATGAACAAATGAATGAAAAACAGCTGGAGAGGAGCTTCAGGAAGAGAGAGATCCTAAAGGAAGGGAGAAAAGTTGTGATTCCGTCTGGGACACCTATGTGACTGGAGGCACGGGGAGCCAGGGACCGGGTAGGGTTGCACATCAGAGGCTGTGAAGACAGCATAGTGCAGTTCCATGACTCCATCCCTCGGCTCAGACCTGACCACGTGGGTAGCAGACCTGTGATCGGACACTCATCCTGGTGGTTGGTTGGCTTGGGTTTTGGTTATTTTAAGTTTTAAGTAATAGTTTTATAAAAAATCAGTTAAACACATACCAATTTCTTATATCAAATGCATTTCTGCAGTAACTTTTAAAATTCCTGTTTTTGGTGATTTGAATATGTTTGGTACTGTTTTTGCCATCTAAATTTTTTTTTAAAGATTTATTTATTTGGAATACAATGTACTGCTGGCAAGGAAGGCACCAGGTCTCATTACATTACAGATGGTTGTGAGCTACCATGTGGTTGCTGGGAATTGAACTCAGGACCTCTGGAAGAGCAGCCAGTGCTCTTACCCTCTGAGCCATTTCTCCAGCCCTGCCATCTAAATTTTAAAAAATGTTTACCATTCATATTTTGAAGTTGTGATTACATCATTTTCTCCTTCCCTTCCCTCCCTCTAAACCAGTGGTTCTCAATGTGTGGCCACCGCCCATTTGGCCAACCTCTACTTCCAAAAATATTTATATTATGATTCATAGGCCAGGTTCTGGTGGTGCATGCCTTTAATCCCAGCACTCAGGAGGCAGAGGCAGGCGGATCTCTGAGTTCAAAGCCAGCCTGGTCTACAGCATGAGTTCCAGGACAGCCAGAGATACACAGAGCAAGCCTGTCTGGGGCGGGGGAGGGGGGTGGGGGGAAGGGAAGAAAGAAAATTTTCAGTCAACCTGTCTCAAAACAAAACAGTGTCATAGCAGCCAGGCCTCATGGCACACCCAGGGGTCACTGGAAAATAGGAGGCCGAAAGATTGTTAAAAGCCAGCAGAGCTGGGCGGTGGTGGCACACGCCTTTAATCTCAGCATTAGGGAGGCAGAGGCAGGCGGATCTCTGTGAATTCGAGGACAGGCTGGTCTCAGAGCTAGTTCCAGGACTGATTCCAAAATTACAGAGAAACCCTGTCCCGAAAACAAACAAACAAACAAAAAACCCAAACAAATAAACAAACAAAAAGCCAGAAGAACAGGGACTTTGGGACTTTGCTGTCTTGCTATGAGCTTGTGTCTCCTAGGAAGGTCAGACTTACATCCTTAAAGTCTTGTCAATATGGCCACCTAAAGAGGAACTGAACAAGGACAACACTGGACGTGGCCGACAGGATGCAGAAAAACCCACAGGGCCTCAACACCACACAAAGAACTAAAACCAACTAACGAATCCTGAGAGCAGGAGAAAGTATAATACCAGGGAAGAGTATAATACCAACACACACACACAAAGAGCATACCGACCAGGTCGGTTGTGCTTACATATGTAGGGCTATATATGTACACACATGCACATGACAATGACCAATGCGAAAAGGCCATGGATCTGAAAAGAGAAAATAGGGGTGGTGTTGAAGGGTTTAGAGCAGTGGTTCTCCACCTTTCCAATTCTGCAGCCCTTTAATACCTCATGTTGTGGTACCCCAACCATAAAGTCATTCTCATTGCTACCTCGTAACTGTAATTTTGCTACCTTATGAATTTTTTTTTTTTGAGACAGGATTTCTCTTTAGCTTTGAAGCCTGTCCTGGAACTTGCTCTGTAGACCAGGCTGGCCTTGAACTCAGAGATCCCCCGCCCCCCAACTCCCTCGCGAGTGCTGGGATTAAAGGCGTGCGCCAACATGGCCTGGCACTTTTCTTTTTTCAGAAGATCTTTTTTCTCCACTCATTTTTTTGTTGTAGTGTATGGAAATCATGGCCCCAAGGGGAGTGTGTGGCCTCCCTACCATCCCTGCAGCCACTGTAGATGTTCACACTACTCACATAACAACTCCAGATGTACATACTACTCACATAAACAGCACTGCATATGTCGCTTTCATAGCGATTCCCTGGCTACCAATGTCGCCAGCAGGCATAACTCCAGGGCTGCCAGAGTATAAAGTCATGGATTCTGGTTCTTCCAGAGAGATGGGGCTCTTGAGACAGGGCTTCCTGACAACTACCAGCAGAAAAAAGGTCCACAGAGATCACTGGGGTAAGGGTGAAGTGGAACCAGACCAGAAGTTGAAACTGGCATAATAAGGTCTAGAGTCCAAGAGGTCGGAGTCTGTTACCAATTACAGCACAGCTAAGCAGTCTGACACTGACCCTGAGTACAGGCTGCCTGGACTTCCTTCTGACAGAGAAAGATTTCTGGACCCACCCACCCTGACTTGAGCCGCAGCTCAGGCCATCCGGGGACTTCTTACTCAGAGACCTGGAAATTGCCTTTGCTTCCCCAATGGTGGTGCAGACCTTGGGGAAGTGGATTTTGTACTTTAAAACTTCCGGACTGGCAGTGGGCCAGTGCTACTTGCCACTGTGCCTGGTGGTCCCCGTTTGACCCCTTTGGTCGCTGAATCCCACAGGGTGGAAGGAAGCACGAACGCTCTTAAGCTGTTCTCTGATTGCCTCACCACACACCAAATAAATGTGAAAAACAAAAAGTTTTAGTTGAAGCTGAGCATGCTGAAGCATGCTGATAATCCTGGCACTTGAGAAGCAGAAGCAGGAGGATAGCCATGAGTTCTGTACCAACAGTTGAAAGACCTCCGGAGCGGGGAGACTCTCACTCAAAGCTCGGGATAACACGACCCCCCAGGAACTCATGAGAGACTGCCCTTGCTGCAATCACACGAGGTTTATTGACAGGACAGGAACCAGTGCACTGGGGCCAAAACTCATTTCCCATGCGGGGTAGAGAGTTCGACCCCAAGTAGCTGGGAGAAGGGGTATTTAAGGGAAGAAACCAAACACCATGATCCAAAGGGGGTAGGGAGGGCGTCATTGGAAAATTCCAAAAATACCAGTGATAATCACAAGGGGGTAACTCCCTGTTTCTCAAGATTATTCTCAAGATTATGATCTAACTTTATCTTCAGCTAGTTCCTGAAACAGAGTCACAGAACCGGCTAACCTAGATTTTTGGCTCTCCTCTACCTGCTAGATTTTTTTTTTTTTTCGAGACAGGGTTTCTCCATAGCTTTTGGTTCCTGTCCTGGAACTAGCTCTTGTAGACCAGGCTGGCCTCGAACTCACAGAGATCCACCTGCCTTTGCCTCCCGAGTGCTGGGATTAAAGGCGTGCGCTACTACGGCCTGGCCCCTGCTAGATTTTTGGCTCTATTTTTCCTGCTAGCGGGGTCTGGATTTATCCGGGTTTTTCACAGTGAGTTCCAAGTCATTCACAGCTATGTAGAAGTAGCCTGCTTGAGCCTTTTTTTTTTCCAGACAGGATTATTGTGTGTTCTTGCTGCATGGCGCACACCTTTAACCCCAGCACCTGAGAGGCTGAGACAGGCGGGTCTCTATGAGCTGAGATCTGGTCTACACAGCTATTTCTAGGACAGCCACGGCTAAACAGAAGCCCTGTCTGGCAGGCTACAGGGCTGGGGAGTCTTCAGCTGAGCTGGAAACGCAGTGCCCTGGTAGAGTGCTGGTCTACCTTGCCCAAGACCCTGGAGCAGTCGCCTTGCCTGCACAAGACCCTGGCTCCGTTCCCCAGAGCCACCTTATCTTTTTTTTTTTTTTTTTTTTTTTTTTTGGTTTTTCGAGACAGGGTTTCTCTGTGGTTTTGGAGCCTGTCCTGGAACTAGCTCTTGTAGACCAGGCAGGTCTCGAACTCACAGAGATCCGCCTGCCTCTGCCTCCCGAGTGCTGGGATTAAAGGCGTGTGCCACCACTGCCCGCCACCTTATCTTTTATTTTACTTTATTTTATTTATTTTTGACTGGTAGCCCCGGCACTCGGGAGGAAGAAGCAGGCCGATCTCTGTGAGTCCGAATCCAGGCTGGTCTACAGAGTGAGTTCCAGGACAGGCTCCACAGCTACTGAGAAACCCTGTCTCAAAAAAAAAAAATTGTAGGTGGCACACGGAGACTCTTCACTGATTGCCTGCCTTTACCATGTCTTCCGTGTCACTTGAGTGTGTGCCGTGGCTGCATGACTGTGCGCCCCAGCCTTGCCTCTGCCTGTCACTGGTTTTAGGGTGAAGGTTGTCATTCTGGGACAGGATCCTTATCACAGCCCTAATCAAGCTCACGGGCTCTGCTTCAGTGTGCAAAGACCAGTTCCACCTCCACCCAGTTTGGAAAACATTTTTAAAGAGCTGTCTACAGACATCGATGGTTTTGTTCATCCTGGCCATGGGGATTTGTCGGGGTGGGCCAGACAAGGTGTCCTCCTCCTCAACGCTGTCCTCACTGTCTGCGCCCACCAGGCCAATTCCCATAAGGAGAGAGGCTGGGAGCAGTTCACTGATGCGGTTGTGTCCTGGCTAAACCAGAACCTGACTGGCCTTGTCTTCCTGCTCTGGGGCTCCTATGCTCAGAAGAAGGGCAGTGCCATCGATAGGAAGCGTCACCATGTCCTGCAGACAGCCCATCCCTCCCCACTGTCAGTGTACAGGGGATTCTTTGGATGTAGGCATTTTTCTAAAGCCAATGAACTGCTCCAGAAGTCTGGCAAGAGGCCCATCAACTGGAAGGAGCTGTGATCTGCAGTGCGGGCCACCTGTCTCCAATAGTGGCTCTGGGATGCTGCCACTGAAGCATTGGCCAGTTTAGAAGTCACTGAAAATGTCCCTGTTGTTAAGTTTCTGTGTGTGAGGACAATGGAAAGATCTCTGTAAAGCAGTCACATGCCAGCCAGGCTGCAGAAACCACAACTTTAGCAACCAGACCTCGACTGGCACTAGGTTGGAACTCTGTGGGCTAGTCAGGCTGGCTTCTCATGGTCCAGTCACATACTCGGCCCTCTGGGCTATATTGGCTTGCGGGAGAGAGTTGTACCTTTTGATCAGCTGAAAGTTTGGCACCTACTCCTGTTTATTTACTTTTGCCTTTAGACTAGAGCTTACAAGGTGTTCTGGCTATGTTCTAAAGGCCCTTATGTCTCTAAAGGGTGTTTTGTGATCTTAAGAAATGAGGCTAGAAATTGAGACTGTTCCCTATTACAAAGGGAGCGAGTGTGTGTTTTCCTGGGCTCAGGAGTGGCTGCTGCCCATCCTGCTGCTTGTCTAGATTTTTGCCTTAAGCAAGTGGTAAGTTGAGCAAAGCAGAGGACAGGTTTGTTTTTGTTTTAAATGGGGAGGGCTCTTCTCCTGCCTCTGGAGTTGGGGTTCCCCACAGCAGATGGCCGGATGCTGGTTTATGTATAGAACTGGGGATCCAGCCCCAGGGTCCTGGTTTTTATGGACTGAATTCACGCAGATTATGTTTTTCTGCGACACTGCAGGATATTGTCTTTTTTTTTTTTCTTTTTTTTTTTTTTTTGTTTTTTTTTTTGTTTTTTTTTGGTTTTTCGAGACAGGGTTTCTCTGTGGCTTTGGAGCCTGTCCTGGAACTAGCTCTGTAGACCAGGCTGGTCTCGAACTCACAGAGATCCACCTGTCTCTGCCTCCCGAGTGCTGGGATTAAAGGCGTGCGCCACCATCGCCCGGCTAGGATATTGTCTTTTATAAGATGGGCAAGTACATCTATTTTTTGCAGTTCTTTTTTTGAGAGACAATCTACTAAGTTTATATCTCAACCTGGATTCAGTAGATCCAGCTGGTTAGAGAAGTGACCCTGCATGGGCAGGATAATAAAGACTGTTGAGTTTGGAAAAAAAAAAAAAATTGTAGCCGGGCGGTGGTGGCGCATGCCTTTAATCCCAGCACTTGGGAGGCAGAAGCAGGCGGATCTCTGTGAGTTCGAGACCAGCCTGGTTTACAAGAGCTAGTTCCAGGACAGGCTCCAAAACCACAGAGAAACCCTGTCTTGAAATAACCAAAAAAAAGAAAAAGAAATTGTAGTTCAAAGCTAGGCACGGTGGTGCACACCTGTAATGCCAGCACTGGAAAAGTCAAAGCTAGAAAATCGGGAGTTCATGGACAGGTTTGTCTACATAGAGATAGGAGGCCAGCCTAGGGCACATAGCAAGATGCTGTCTCTAAAAACCAAAAGCAGGGCTACACAGAGAAACCCTGTCTTGAAAAACTAAAACAAACAACAACAAAAAAGAATTCAAAGTAAGTGATTATTCGCCAGGCAGTGGTGGCTCTCGGCTTTAATCCCAGCACCCATGAGGCAGAGGCAGGTGGATCTCTGTGAGTCTGAGGTCAGCCTGGTCTACAGCATGGTTCCAGGACAGCCAGGGCTACACAGAGAAACCCTGTCTCAACAAACAAACTAAAAACCCAGCACCACCCAACAACAGGGCAGGGGCTAGCGAGATAGCTCGGTAGGTAAAAGCTCTTGCTTGCAAACTCGACGAGTGTCACTCTGTGGGTTCACGGTGCGGAAGAGGGCAGACTTCCACACGTTGTCCTCTGACTGCCGCGGGAACGCTTATGGCATGTGTGCTTACACACTCGCTGTGCTTGTGAAATGCGTGAGTGTACACACACTGTGCTGGTTGCTTTGTTTTGTTTTGTTTTTTCGAGGCAGAGCTTCTCTGTGTAGCTTTAGAGCTTGTTCGGGAACTTGCTTTGTAGACAAGACTGGCCTCGATCTCACTGAGATCCGCCTGCCTCTGCTTCCCGACTGCTGGGCGCCACCACTGCCTGTCTGCTGGTTAGTTTTTATTCTCAATGTGACAACCTAGAGTCACCTGGTGGACGACTACTTTGTTTTTCTTTTTCTTTTTTTTTTTTTTGGTTTTTCGAGACAGGGTTTCTCTGTGGTTTTGGAGCCTGTCCTGGAACTAGCTCTTGTAGACCAGGCTGGTCTCGAACTCACAGAGATCCGCCTGCCTCTGCCTCCCAAGTGCTGGGATTAAAGGCGTGCGCCACCATCGCCCGGCCTGGCTAACTCTTATATGTTAATTTAACCCATTCCTATTAATCTGTGTATCACCACGTGGCTGTGTCTGACCAGCGTCTGTCTCAGGTGGCTTCACGGAGTCTCTCTGGCCCCACCCTTCTTTCTCCCAGCATTCAGCTTAGTTTTCTCAGCCTAGCTAAATTCTGCTGTGTTATAGGTCCAAAGCAGTTTCTTTATTCATTAATAGTAATCACGGCATACAGAGGGAAATCCCACATCAAATCCTAGCACTTGGGAGGCAGAGGCAGGAGGATTTCTGTGAGTTCAAGGCTTTTCCAAGCCTGCTAGGGCTACATTGTGTGACTCTGAGACTTTGTCTCAACCAAAATCCCACAAAAACAAAACAAAGCAAAAGATCACATTGCCAAACTGTGCATTTAAGATCTTTGCTCCAGTTAGGTGGTGATGACACACACCTTTAATCCCAGCACTCAGGAGGCAGAGGCAGCTGGATCTCTGAGTTCAGAGCCATTCTGATCTACAGATGGAGATCCAGAACAGCCAGAGCTATGCAGAAAAACCCTGTCAAAACAAAACCACAAAACAAACAAAGTTCGTTTTTCCTGGCAGTGCAGGAATCGAATTGGATAGAGTGTTTTTGTGGGATCCTTGTTTGCCCTTCCACGGGGACAGGAGTGCCAGTTGTTTCTAGTTTGGTGTTACAAGGAAGCTTCCGAGTGTTCTTTGGCGAGTCTTTGTGTAGACTGTTTTTGTTTCTCTCGGGTGGCTTGAGAGTGACGGCTTTGGCCTTGGATGGCTCTTTTCGCTGTCTACATAACTGCCCAGTCTTTCCCAAAGAGGCTTTAGTAGTGTTCACTCCTGTGGATGGACAGGAAGTCCACTTGCTCCGTCCTCTTCCCTCCCCACTTTAAAATCTTTTACATTTACTTTTTAATTTTATTTATTTTGGTTCCTGTCCTGGAACTAGCTCTTCTAGACCAGGCTGGCCTCAAACTCACAGAGATCCGCTTGCCTCTGCCTCCCAGGTGCTGGGATTAAAGGTGTGCGCCACCACCGCCCGGCTACGGTTCTCTTCTTCTACCATGTTAGTTTCAGGGACCAAACTTAGGTCATCAGGCTTTTGGTGCAAAAGCCTTTACCCATTGAGTCACCTTTCTGTTCCATGAGCAAAAACTTTGATCCCTGCCCCCCCCCCCATTTTAGTCAGAGTCTTTCTGTGATTTCCAGGATGTCTTTGTACTTTTTTTGATACAGGGTCTTTCTCTGTGTAATAGCCCTGGCTGTACAGGAACTTGCTCTGTATGTAGACCAGTCTGTCCTCGAATTCAGGGATCTACATGCCTCGGTTGCCCAAGTGATGGAATTTAATGCATGCTCCCCGACCACTCTGATATATATATATATTAATTTAATATATATCATTATATATTAATATAATATATAATTTAATATACATATATTTTATTTTAATTTAATCTTGTATGTCAGTATGAACACATGAGTGCCAAAATGTTCCTGCGGCGTCAGAAGGCCATGTATGGGAATCTGTTTTCACTTTCTACATGGTATTTGAACTTCTGGTCCTCCTGCCTCAGGAACGTCCCAGTCATGAAGCACCATTCAGAGGTATATTTTCGAGGCATGTGGAAGGCAGTCTGAGGCTACCCCTTGGTGCTTTGAAGACCTGACTGAACAAATGCAGCTCTCTAATTGGATCAAAGGCATACGAGGCTACCCTCAGGCTGAGGTTTCAAAGGTTCTTACGCACCCAAACACCGTGGCGTGTTCCACGGAGAGGTTGACGCTGGGCTCTGGCTACCTGAGCTCATGTCCTGACTTTACCACTTACTAACTTTGTAGCTTCATGCAGATTATGTCACCCTCAACTTCATTATCAGTAAAAACTTCAATCCAATCCCATCAGATAACAATGAAAATGCCTCTTCTAATGCTGACACCAACTAGGTGCTTGATAACTGGTAGTTTCCTGTTTTCCATTCAAGAGCCAAGACAGTTTACCCTGGGGCAAGAAGAGATGGAGTGCCCCGGTGTGCGTGCGAGTGTGCACGCGTGCGTGCATATGTGTCCTTCTCAGGTCATGCCAGGCTGTTCCTGTCTTGGCTTTCTAGCAGGACGCCCCTTGTGTTCGACGGAACACATCGTGTGCTAATGCGCTAAGCTTAGAGACCATGTCCTGCCCGTGTAAAGGGAGGGAGGCATCGCGGCAGTGAGTGATAACTCTCATAACACACTGCTCAGAGCCTACCCGCTAAACCTGTTCTTCTGCCCTGGCTTCCTTCTGCTTTCAAAACCTGTTGCTCTAATAGCTTTAGCTTAATAAAGAGGTTCAAAGGACAACACATTCTCCAGGCCCTGGGACTTTAGCCTTTTCTATTCTTAGCTGTAAAATCTTTGTTTACCACGAGGGAGGCAAAACATTCACTGAACAAATCATGAATCATTATTTCCTTCTCACTTGCCAAGGATAGACAGTGTCTACTGCCACCTGGTAGCCACCAGGTGGACAGGTAATTATGGTCCTGTTTTTTTTTTTTTTTTTTTTTTGACAGAATCTCATGTATCCTGGACTGGCTTTAATATTTTATTTATTTATTCGTTTATTTATGTGTATGGATGTTTTGTCTGCATGTATGGCTGAAGAAGGTTTCGGGTTCCTTGTAACTAGCTTTACAGTTTTGAGCTGCTATGTGCGTGCTGAGAAATGAACCTGGGTTGTTTGGAAGAGCAGGCAGTGCCTTAACTGCTGAGTCATCTCTCCAGTCTCTTACTTTGGCTTTTTGAGACAGTTTCAGGATGTAACTTTCACCTTTGGTTGACCTGGAACTTCCTTTGTAAACCAGGCTTTTCAGAAAGTTGAGGCAATCCTCCTGCTTCTACCCTGAGTGCTGGGATTACAGGAGTGTTACCACACCAGGCATTACACTCGGTAGCTTTAGGATTGGGGAAGAATATGGGAGATTGAGGGAAGGGTCTAGGTCATTGAGGAACTAGTACAGACCCAGTCACCTGAAGGGCCTTGACGTCGCGGACTGGCCGAGTTTATGACACCTTTTCTCTAGTTCTTATTCTACTTTTTTTTCTGTTTTTGTTTTTTGTTTGTTTTTTCAAGACAGGATTTCTCTGTAGCTTTGGAGCCTGTCCCGGAACTAGCTCTTGTAGACCAGGCTGGCCTCGAACTCACAGAGATCCTCCTGCCTCTGCCTCCCGAGTGCTGAGATTAAAGGCATGCGCCACCACCTCCTGGCTCATAGGTCCTTTTTTTTTTTTTTTTTTTTTTTTTATGACAATGAGACACTTCTTCTTCTGGCAGCAATAATCTACTTCAGAGACGATAATGGGCATTGAAGAAACTCCATGAGGAATTTACTTTCTTTGTGGCAAAAGTAAGAACTGGGCAAGAAAATGCTCTTGCCTGGACTACTGACAGTTTCTGTACTAATTGGACAAGCAGGGCATAATAGAGAGTGACTTTCAAATCTTGTCAAGATGAGGTGAGATGATCCTTCAAAATCCTGCTTCATAGAAAAATCTGTTGAATATTCTAGGCCTGTAGGCTGAAGATGGATGACCCAACGTTGCAGAGGAACCTTGGGTGACTGTCCAGGCAGCCAGTTGCTTCTGCCATTTCTCACATTTTTTGGAAGTTGCTTGCTCGCACTTCCTGCTTACTCAGTTAATATTATTTCCTTCTCAGGTCTCTGAGGGAGCTGAAGACTAGATAGTTATGGTTTTCCTTGTTTTCTTTCTTTTTTTTTTTTGGTTTTTCGAGACAGGGTTTTTCTGTGGTTTTGGAGCCTGTCCTGGAACTAGTTTTCCTTGTTTTCAAGACTCAGAAAGGACATCCACTAAGGAAGTGTAAAGTGTATAAGGTTGAGAGATATCAAAAGATAGTTCTGGATGGTAATGCAAGTTATGATAGAAAGTAAATTAGGTACAAGACTCTGGACTCACCAGGATAGGATAGATATGGAGTATTTTCTCTGAATTTGTCAAATGCAATAGACTAGATATTATTGGTGTAGTTATTGCCTGTATATATTGTACAAAGTTATTGTATATAGTCTTTCTTTTATTAGCTATAACCTTTTTTAATTAGACAAAAGGGGAAATATAATGGTATTTTGTTTATGCTCTAATAAATACAGCTTGCCTGAAGATCAGAGTGCAAACCTAGCCACACTAATCAGCTGTACAAGCCAGGTAGTGGTGGCACACACCTTTAATCCCTGCAGCCTCCATAGTTAACCATAGAGGCCAGGCACTGGTGGTACAGGCCTTTAACCCCAGCACTAGTGAGGAATATAAGGCAGGACAAGACAGGAACTCACTCTTTTAGTCTGAAGATTTCATAGAGGTAAGATTTTTCTAGTGTCTTGTCTGCTTTGCTTTTCTGATCTTCAGCTTGAACCCCAATATCTGTCTCTGGGCTTTTATTATTCATGCTACAGTGAGACAGTTTTAAAACTGGGAATTCTAGGTTGGATGATGGCACACACCTTTAATCCTAACACTCGGGAAGCAGGGGCAGGTGGATCTCTGAGTTGGAGGCCAGATTGGTCTACAAAGTGAGTTCCAGGACAGCCAAGGCTACACAGAGAAATCCTGTCTTTCAAAACCAAAACCCAAACCAACCAATGAAAGGAACAACAACAAAGCCTGCGCACTCTACAGCGACATATTTTACAGTCCTGAGTTTTTTCCTGCATGAGTACCACGTGTGGAAGACCGAGGAGGGTGTTGGAGCCCCTGGAACTAGAGTTTCTGATGATTGTATGCCACTATGTGGGTTCTGGAACTAGAACTCAGGTCCTCTAGAAGAGTAGCTGTGCTCTTCACCAACCCGAGCCATCTCTCCAGCAAGGGATGGTAATGTAACGCAGCTCAGATATGGACTTTAGTCCTTGGAAAGTTTGTTGTCAGTGGTGGTCTTCCAAGTTTTCTCCGTCTTCTTTAAAGTCGAACTCCCCTCTTCCCTGATTTGTAATGGCATTTCGTTTGTATTTTAATAAATAAAGCTTGCCTGAGTTCAGAGCCACACTGATCAACTTTACAGACCAGGCAGTGCTGACACAAACTTTAATCCCAGTAGCCACGCTAGTTTGCCATAGAAACCGGTGGTAGTGGTGTACGCCTTTAATTCCAGTATTAGGGAGAAATATAAAAGGGGAAGACAGCTCTCACACACAGTCTCCTACTGGGATTCCTGGAGAGAGGATCACCATTTCGGACTAAGAAGAGCCAGTGGCTGGATGTTTTGTTTTACTGACCTTTAGGTTGACCCCCAATTTCTGTCTGTGGTTTTTTTTTTTTTTTTTTTTTTTTTTTTTTTTTTTTTGTTGTTTCGAGACAGGGTTTCTCTGTGGTTTTGGAGCCTGTCCTGGAACTAGCTCTTGTAGACCAGGCTGGTCTCGAACTCACAGAGATCCGCCTGCCTCTGCTTCCAGAGTGCTGGGATTAAAGGCGTGCGCCACCACCGCCCGGCTGTCTCTGGGTTTTTATCAGTTGTGCTATATTGCTTCATTTCCCCAAGTATAGGACTTTGATTCGATCTATTTTACTTTCCTGCTAATCAGGTCTCTGAGAATGAGAACGTCTACCTGCTTTGTTTCTACCGTTTTCCCAGCACTTCCAGCAGAGCACGGAACACAGGAGAGGATCTGCCTTTTGGAATCTGTTGAAAGAATGAAACACTGTATTTCCGAGAGCGAATAACCAATCAGGAGTAAGTGGGCGCGGATTGACCCTCATAGGCACCCATAGCACACTTCCCGGCTGTCCTCTGCAAAGCCGATCTCCGTAGCGGAAGACCCGCCCTCGCTCTTCCGTCCGCCGACTGAGTCGGCGCGGGCTGTGTGCGTCATTTCCCGGCGGCGCGGAAGCAGGTAGCCAACGGCCTGCGGAGCAACATGCCTAAGTGAGTGCGGTCTGAGGCAGGCTGGCGAGTTGCGGTGGTGGGTCGGGTCTTCGTGAGCGCGGCGGGCGCTGGTTCGTGTGCTTGGAGGGGAGGGCGAGCGCCTTGGTGAGATCCGTGTGGGAAACGAGGCGCTCTTGTCCCCTTCCGAGTGGGCTCGGCCCCTCCCCTCGCGGCCCCGATCCTGTCGAACGCTTTGTTTGACGCCTTAGCATCAGAGTTTGAGGGTGTTTGGCTTGTTTGGACATCTGCTAAGGATTGTCATATTCTTTTGTCTTTTCAGGTTTTATTGTGACTACTGTGATACGTATCTTACCCATGATTCTGTAAGTGGCGCGTCTTTTCGTAGTCTTAAAACGGCTCGTATGCAATATAAGATTTTCTTTCTTTTAATTTATCTAGGTCCATGTATGTGCTTTACAGCCTGCTGGGAATTTTACCACTACTCTTCTTTGAAAGTAACTGGGAAGCGTGTTTTGTATTAACACCCTTGCAGTGTTTGTAATGTGAAGGTAATTGCAGAGTTTTGATAAAGCGTTAACAGGCTTGAGGATGCAAACATTTACATATGCATTTGCCTGTAATTCCAATACTTGAGAGACTGAACCAGAAAGATGGTGAATTCCAGGCTAGCCTAGCATACATACCGAGGCCTTGTCCAGATAACTCTCCCCAAAACCCAGGAGTGTGCTCCTACAACTCATATATTTGATTATATCATTTTATTGAAAATTGTATTAGAATCACCAGGCAGTGGTGGCACATGCCTTTTAAACCAGACCTCGGGAGGCAGAAGACAGTGGATCTATGGGAGTTCAAGGCTTGCCTGGTCTACAGAGTGAGTTCCAGTTACACAGAGAAACCCTGTCTCGAAAAACAAACCAATTTTTTTTTTTTTTTTTACTAAAATGGAAAGATGTGTCTTCATGGTGGAACGGCAGCTCCACTCTCTGCTTCTGTGGGAATCTATTAACCATATGTCAGCAGCAATAATGGCTGCAGGCGGCTAATGGAGTGCCGACCAGGGTAGGCTGCCGTCGGTCACTCAGAAGGCCCCAGCAAGAATAACACAGCAACACAGCTAGCTGTGTTTAGTGGCTCATGCCCGTTTCCCATCATTTGGGAGCCGAGATGGAGTCTTGTGAATTCAAGGCTAGGGCGTGAGATCCTGTCTCAAAAAGCCAAACCAAAACAAACCCTTTAGCAACAACAAAATTTGGTGTTATAGTTTTAATAGTTTCTCTGAGTAAAGATTATTTATTGGACCCGGCTGGCCTCGAACTTATTATGTAAATGTAAACCAGGCTATCCAGCTGTTCCTGATCCCTGGGTGCTGGAATTAAAGGCACGCGTTACTACAACCAGCTTAAAGTTCCCGTAACAGTGTTGCTTAAGTGATTGATGCTGCTATTTTCCATTGTAGAGGCCTGAGGGCATTAAAATAGCACTATGATTTAGACCAGCGGCATGTGCACTTTTTCTAAATAGCAAATTGTGATTTAGATGTGTAAATATGGAATCTTTTTAACATGCAAGTCCATCCTTGTAGAGAAAGCCTTAGACAGTAGGGAAACGAGTACTCCATTTGTTGGGGCAGATGTGGAGCCCAGTGGTAGCCCAGCTGGCTAGAATGCAGAAGCCCTGGGTTCCATTCCTAGTACTGAGTGGAGTGGAGGAAAGGATTTGTGTCTGTGCTCCAGTGCTCAAGAGCAAGTGATTGACTCAGCCACATGTGCCTGCCTCCTCGGTAATGCGTCTAGCAAAGATGTATACTGCAGGGCAGCGTTTGCCAAAGCTGCTTCAGCATCTTCTCCAGCCTACCAATGCAGAGGCAAAGCTTTCCAGCTTTCTTATTTGGGGATTTTGTTTCTGTGTCTGATGTGAGCTTTTTGTTTGCAGCCATCTGTGAGAAAGACACACTGCAGCGGTCGGAAGCACAAGGAGAACGTGAAAGACTACTACCAGAAATGGATGGAAGAGCAGGCCCAGAGCCTGATTGACAAAACAAGTACGGCCCAGTCTCTGACTCCGTGATAGAACGGTCCCATTCCTTTTTATCCCATCTCTTTGTTTTCTACAGAAACAACTCTTTCTGTGTGATGATACATGGGACTCTTTGCCTAAGTTGAAGGAGCGGAGTGGAAGGTCACTTATGTCCCAGGACTGTAGGAACACCTTAATATTCGTTATTGAGATAATCCATCAGAGAACAGTCACGTGCAGGCTGGTTAGGCTGGGAGGTGGCTAGAGAAGATGGAGTTGCCTCTGATTTTCCTGTTAATGGCAACAAGATTTTGGAGCACATTTATGTGAACCTATATTTGAAAAGTTGCAATTCACCACTTTTCCTTTTAAAGCTTTATTTATTTTAATGCACATTGCTGTTTTCCCTACGTGTTAATGTGTGACGGTGTCAGTTCCCCTGGAACTGGAGTTGCGGACAGTTGTGAGCTGCTATGTCAGTGTTGGGACTTGAACCCACATCCTGGAAGAGCAGTCAGTGTTCTTAACCTCGGAGCTCCCTCCAGCCCGTGCAATCCACAATTTTGAGATTTTTCCCTAATCATTGGAAACCATAAGAGTGGGTTTAAGAGACTTTATTTGGCTTTCATAATTGTAGCTCTGGCAAAAAGAATTAATCAAAGTTGGGTGTGGTGGCTCAGGCCTTTAATTCCAACACTTGGGAAGCAGAGGCTGGCCTCGTCTATAAAGTGAGCTCCATTACAGTCAGGGCTGCACAGAGGAAAATGGAAAAGAAAAAGAAGAGCTTGTTATGTAGACCAGGCTAGCCATGAACTCGCTGGAATCTGCCTGCCTCCTCCTCCTGAGTGCTGGAACTAAAGGCAGTTGTCTCCATGCCTGGCCTCTGCTCTTATCACCCTTGACCTTATTCCCTTGAGACAAGATCCTTCATCGAACCTGAAGCTTACCATTTCAGCTAGGCTTCCTGGCCAGTGAGCTGGAATCTGATTTTGTCTGTTCCTTATACAGGGGTTACAAGCGTACTTGGCTCTGCCTGGCTTTAACTGGATTCCAGGAATTTGAACTTGGGTACTTGTGCCTAAGCAAGAACTGTAATGCACTGAACCATCTCGCTAGCCTTTTTTTTTTTTTTTTTTTTTTTTGGTTTTTTGAGACAGGGTTTCTCTGTAGCTTTGGTGCCTGTCACGGAACTAGCTCTTGTAGACCAGGCTGGCCTCGAACTCCCAGAGATCCGCCTGCCTCTGCCTCCTAAGTGCTGGGATTAAAGGCATGCGCCACCACTGCCCGGCTTCATCTCTCTAGCCTTGTTTGGGTATTTTGGGACTGCTGACAACCCTCTCTTCCTGGGTTAGAGGTGATGATTCCAGTAATGCCCTCATGCTCAGCTAAGTGGACTTTTGGGGCAGGGAGGCAGACTGTCAGGAACTCGCTTGGTGATGTCTGTAGTTAGGTTGGTAGGAGTTTGCTGCTCGGTCTGCACTCCTTACAGCCTGTTGTCCTGTATAGGATGTGGGCAGTGCTGTCCTAACTGTAAGCCCTACAGGTTTTGTCTCGAAAAACAAAACAAAAAAAACCCTGGCCTTTGGCCACGGATTGTGCATTTTTCAAATAAAACTAATGGCTTGAATTCGTTATAAACTAAATTTTTTTAAATGTAAAGACCTCATTTTATTGCCTGTGTTGATCTCAGACTCCTGTGCTCAAGTCCTCCAACTGCATCTCTTGAATGCTGGGTTACAGGTGTGCACCAGCATGCCTGGTAGCGCAGGTATTTTACCTATTGAAGTGAAGAGTACAAATAGCTATTAAATGATTAAATTATAAGAAAGCTTTGAGTACCTGAATTAGTAAACTGTTCATTGCAGTTGTAACAGTTGAGTATCTCAATGGCTTAAAACTGTTTTGCCACGTGTAGTAATTTTAGAATAGAGTTCATTTCAAAGAAGGTGGTAATTTTAGTAAATGAGTTGCTGCATTTAACACATCATTTTTTGTTTTCTTTATTTTAAGCGGCTGCATTTCAACAAGGAAAGATACCTCCAGCTCCATTCTCTGCTCCTCCTCCTGCAGGGGCCATGATCCCGCCTCCCCCCAGTCTCCGTAAGTTTGGAACTCTGTGTTAAAGTGTGCAACTGCTCAGATTACCCTTTGCTTAGTAGCTTGTCACATAGTTGGCTTCCAGAACTTGTTGACTGACTAGGTTGACAGAATTTCAGTCCCACAGCTGTTCAGTCCCATTGAAATATACAGAGGCTTGGATCAATTATAAACTGTTTGGCCTATTAGCTCAAGCTTATTAATAGCTAGCTGTTACAACTTAAATTAACCCATAATTCTTGTCTATATTTAGTCACATGGCTTGGTACCTTTTCAGTGCAGCATTCTCATCCTGCTTCCTTTGCCTCTGGCTGATGACTGTGTCTCTGCCTCTCCTCTTCCCAGAGTTCTCCTAGTCTGGTTGCCCCGCCTATACTTCCTACTTGACTACTGACCAATCAGTGTTTTATTAAACCAATGCAAGTGACAAATCTTTACAGTGTACAAGAGCATTGTCCCACAGCATAGTTCACTAGCTGAGGGAAACAACTTTAACCGTATAATTTCCTCTTGTGTGAGTGTGAAAGTGTGTGTGTAGTCTTCACATAGAGACTAGTGACTGACCTTGGAGTCACCCACCTTGTGGTTCTGGTGTTTTATTGTATATGTGTTCTTTGGCATATGTGTGGATTTCAGAGGAAGGCTTGGAGGGCTGAGTCCTTGTTTACTCCTTTGTGGAGTGAGAAAAAGAGCAGCTCGTGCCCTTACCCGCTGAGCCATCTTCCTGGCCTTTAATTTCCGAGATAGTTTCTCTCTGGGACCTAGGGCTTGACAGTTAGGCAGGTGTGCTGGCCAGTGAGCCCAGGGACTCAGGTGTCTTTGCTTCCTCAGTGTTGGCTCCCAACTGTACAAACCCTGCTTGACTTTTCGTTGTGACTAACTCAATTGTCTTTTTTTTTTTTTTTTTTCCATTTTTTGTTTTCCAAGGATTTCTCTGAGTAGACCTGGCTGTCCTGGAACTCTCTCTGTAGATCAGGAAGACTTCAAACTCAGATCTGCCTGCTTCTGGAGTGCTGGGTTAAAGGCATGAGCTACCAGTGCACAGCTTTGAACTCAGTTCTGTTTTTTTTGGTTTTTCGAGACAGGGTTTCTCTGTGGTTTTGGAGCCTGTCCTGGAACTAGCTCTTGTAGACCAGGCTGGTCTCGAACTCACAGAGATCTGCCTGCCTCTGCCTCCCAAGTGCTGGGATTAAAGGCGTGCGCCACCACCGCCTGGCTTAGTGGTATAAATTCTAAAATAGTTTTTGAAGATAATAATTCTCTTTGTTTAGTTTCTGGGAGGCCATGGTTTTTCTTTCTTTTTTTTTTTTTTTTTTTGGTTTTTCGAGACAGGGTTTCTCTGTTGCTTTGGAGCCTGTCCTGGAACTAGCTCTGTAGACCAGGTTGGCCCTGAACTCAAAAGAGATCCGCCTGTCTCTCCCTCCTGAGTGCTGGGATTAAAGACACCACACCACCCCACCGCCCATCTCTGGTTTTTCTTTTTTTTTTTTTTTTTTGGTTTTTCGAGACAGGGTTTCTCTGTAGCTTTTTGGAGCCTGTCCTGGAACTAGCTCTTGTAGACCAGGCTGGCCTCGAACTCCCAGAGATCCGCCTGCCTCTGCCTCCCGAGTGCTGGGATTAAAGGTGTGCACCACCACTGCCCGGCTGGTTTTTCTTTTTTGAGACAGGGTTTTTCTGTGTGTAACCCTGGCTGTCCTGGAACTCACTTTGTAGACCAGGCTAAACTCAAACTTAGAGACCCCACCTGTCAGTGCTGCCTGGGTGCTGGGATTAAAGGTGTGTACTACACCAGTCTGGCAGTCTTAACATGTAGCACAGGCTGTAGTGAAGCTCAGTCCTCTCTGCCTCAGCCTCCACTAGGACTGTTAGGTGCTTGCCTTAGGGCCAACTTCCAGTTGAAATCTGGGACTTCCCAGGAATGGAGAGCTCAGAAGGAACCTGTGAGATGTGGATAGATACTACTAAACAAAGTAAATTCTGTCCCCCCACCCCCCAGCCTGTCCTGGAACCAAGGTGGCCTCGAACTCACAGAGATCTGCCTGCTTCTGCCTCCCCAAGCGTGCGCCAACACTGCCCAACGAAATTAAATTCTTTATTGGTATGAACACAACACTAGAAGACCTAAATAGCTAAATAGCTAATAAACTCAGTCTTCCCAATTTCTTTCTTTCTCTTCCTTCCTTTCTTTTTTTTTTTTGGTTTTTTTCGAGACAGGGTTTCTCTGTGGTTTTGGAGCCTGTCCTGGAACTAGCTCTTGTAAGACCAGGCTGGTCTCGAACTCACAGAGATCTGCCTGCCTCTGCCTCCCAAGTGCTGGGATTAAAGGCGTGTGCCACCACCGCTCCGCTATTCCTTTCTTTTTTTTAAAGATACATTTACTTATTCATTATGTATACAGGGTTCCTCCTGCACATATGCTTGCCGGCCAGAAGAGGGCACCAGATCTCATTACAGAAGGTTGTGAGCCACCATGTGGTTTGCTGGGAACTCAAAACCTCTGGAAGAGCAGCCAATGCTCTTAGCCTCTGAGCTATCTTTTTATTTTATTTTTTTTTTTTTTATTATTTTCCCCAATTTCTAATGTACTTATATAGTCAGATTTTTGTTTTTGCCACAGCTCACAAATGACATGTAGACTTATTAATTATGAAAGCTTGGCCTTAGCTTTGGCCTGTTTCACTAGCTCTTATAACTTAAATTAATCTACTTCTATTGATCTGTTTTCTGTCTGGTACCGCATATCCTGCTTCCTCCATGTCTCCTTTTGTCTCTCTTGTGGGCCTAGATTCCTCCTCCTCTCTCTCTGCCCAGATGTCCCGCCTATATCTCCTGCCTAGCTAGTAGCTTTCTCAGAGACCAATTACAGCAAGCACACCTTCACACAGTGTACAAATATCCCACAACATACTTAAGCCCGTGAAAGGTAAGAATTGGATAGTTGACAGTGGAGTGGACCGTGAGCCTGTGTTCTTAGGGGGTGTCTAGTGCAAGGTCACTGTCCTTTTGTTCCCCTGGGAAGGTTCAGACTGGACTTGAGCTGCGACCTAAACAGTCTTGTGGGCTGCTCAGAGACATGTGCGAGGGCGGTGCCTGTGCAGCTCCAGGGCACTCGAAAAACCAAAAAATAAAAAGATGATTGTGAGGTGAGCTGCCATGTGGGTGTTAGAAATTGATCCCAGGACCTCTGGGAGACCAAGTGTCCTTTATACTTTGTTTTGTTATTGGAAACCAGGTCTCTCCGTGTAGCCCTGGTTGCCTTGCAACTTGTTAAGACCACCATGTTGCCGGGCGGTGGTGGCGCACGCCTTTAATCCCAGCACTCGGGAGGCAGAGACAGGCGGATCTCTGTGAGTTCGAGACCAGCCTGGTCTACAAGAGCTAGTTCCAGGACAGACTCCAAAACCACAGAGAAACCCTGTCTCAAAAAACCAAAAAAAAAAAAAAAAAGACCACCATGTTGACCGTGGTGAGCTCACAGCAAATAACGCGATCCACATGTCTCTGTCTCCTGGGTGCTGGGATTTTGTCACTGTTCTTTAATTACAAAGTGCAAGTTATGGAATGCTCTGTGTGTGAGTCCCCTGCTGGAATAAGAAACTGCGGGAGGTTTGTTTAGCGTTTGGACTAGTCGTGAGAGAAAGTGTCAGCATGCAAACCTGCTTTAACCACAGCCTCCATTGTCTGTTTTAGCGGGTCCTCCTCGCCCTGGCATGATGCCTGCACCCCACATGGGAGGCCCTCCCATGATGCCGATGATGGGTCCTCCTCCTCCTGGGATGATGCCTGTGGGACCTGGTGAGTTGGAATGGGTCACCTTTAGATGTGCGGTAGATTCTAGTTCTGCATTATGGGGGATTCTTTGTTAGCTGTAAGTTTTGTAACATTGAATTTGGTCAGTGTTTTTAATGTAGGGACCCACAAAAACTTAGGACAAATACTTTCTATTTTGGTTGCCAGGGATTGAACTCAGTGCCTTGATGTGCTTACGAGTTCTACCACTTAGCCTCAGCCACAAAAATTCTGTTTATAGTTTTTTTTTGCCAGAGCCTGGAAATGCACCCAGGGCCTTGCAGGTTTTTAAATTCAAAAAGGAAGTTTCTCTTGTGTGTGCGTGGCACCTGCACACCATTGCATGTGTGGAGATTGAAGGACAGGTAGTGCTGGTTCTCTCCCGCCACCTTTGGCTTCGGGTCTGCATGCAAGCTCTGCTGCCTGCCTAGCCAGCTTGCCCACACCCTAATTCCGCAGAGTGTTTATTTATTTATTTATTTTTTATTTTTATTTTTCGAGACAGGGTTTCTCCGTAGCTTTTTGGAGCCTGTCCTGGAACTAGCTCTTGTAGACCAGGCTGGCCTCGAACTCACAGAGATCCGCCTGCCTCTGCCTCCCGAGTGCTGGGATTAAAGGCGTTCGCCACCACCGCCCGGCAGAGTGGTTTGTTTTAAGATGAAGTCTTACAGTGTGTTCTTGGCTAATTTTGAACTTTCAGTATCTGCCTGCTTCTGCCTCCCCAGTGCTCACCTCAGCTGAAATTTCAGTTTCAAGTGACTGGAGACTGCAGTATAATCTGCTCCTGAAGTCTTCCTTGCTGGAGAGGGAACTGGTGTTCTGGGCATCTAGCCTAGAGCCTTCCCGCTTTCTCAGACAGGGTTTCTCTGTGTAGCCCTGGCTGTCCTGGAACTCACTCTGTAGACCAGGCTGGCCTTGAACTCACAGAGATCTGCCTGCCTCTGTCTCCTGAGTGCTGGGAGTAAAGGTGTGCACTACTACTGTCTGGCAAGTTCTCACACATTTTATTTATTTAATAGTTAAAATTATCTAATTGCACTAATAACAGTGAGATGGTTTGAAAATAGACGAGCGGTGCCGCCAGCTCAGCTGGACAAACCAGGGCACAGCGCGGGGATGAAAGCAGCTTTTTCACCAGGAGCGTCGGTGTGGATGTTAGAGGGATGGGAGGATAGAGAACAGTTCGGGCATAAGAACTCAAAACACAGCCAGGTGATTTAGATGGAGTTACCATTTATTTAATATTTCTGAGACAGAGTCTCATGTAAACTGTGTTGCCTGGAACTCATGGACATCTCTACTTGCCCCCGCCTCCCAAATGGCTGGAATTAAAGATACATGCCATCGTGAACTGCTTGTTCTCTAAGCCAGTGTCACAAAATAAAATACCAAGTGAGTTTAAAGACGTTGGCAACCAGGAATGAGTGAGCCATTGAAAGAAATCCCTCTGGGCATGGTGGCACATGCCTATAATCCTTCTTGAGTGATCCTAATGACTGAAGAAAATATATTTTTTTTAATATTTATTTATTTATTATGTATACAATATTCTGTCTGTGTGTATGCTTGAAGGCCAGAAGAGGGCGCCAGACCTCTTTACAGATGGTTGTGAGCCACCATGTGGTTGCTGGGAATTGAACTCAGGACCTTTGGAAGAGCAGGCAATGCTCTTAACCACTGAGCCATCTCTCCAGCCCCCTGAAGAGAATATTTCGAGACACGCACAGTAGGCAATGTTTCTTTAAAACTAACACATAAAAACAAATGATAGGGAAAGGGAAAGAACAAATATTCAGGTGCCCAGTTTCCTGCAAACACACTTATGTACAGATTGCCAGGTGTGAATGTGCTCGTGGAGCACGTAGACTTGAGAGGACATATTCCACGCTGCTATTGACACTGGTCCTCACAGCTTCTGTGCCTGTTGTAGTCATTGCACATACAGTTACCTGTGAGTGGCTTTGTGCGCGCGTGCTTGCTCACATGCTCAAGTATGCAATATATCATCGCCCTCCTGTAGTGGGGAAAAGGGAGTATGTTGAATTTTTGAAAAATACTTTTACTCTAGTAACCCAGGATCACCTTGAACTCGGGAGCCCTCTTTCTCCTCAGAGTGCTGATATCACAGGCTTGTACCCCACATCCAGCTTCAAATATGGTTATATCTTGAGTTACTTATATCACAAACCTTTAATCAAAATCAGTTAATTTTGGGATACCAGGATGCATCTGTAATTTCTGTGTACCCCATACCCAATTTATTATTTCCTTTTTGAGATAAAGGCTTGGTTTGTAACCCTGACTGGCCTCAAACTTGCTACAATCATCTTGCCTTTGCTACCCAAGTGCTCGGATTACAGGCAACTCCCTCTGTGCTTCCAAAACTCGATATTTAGAGCCAGGCAGTGGTGGTGCACTCCTTTAATCCAAGCACTGAGGAGGCAGGCAGATCTCTTGAGTTCAAAGTCAGCCTGGTCTAGAGATCAAGTTCCAGGACAGTGAGAGCTGTAATACGGAGAAACTCTGTCTTGAAAAACAACAAACAAAAGTTTGATATTTATAAAGAATTCATAGAGCAGAACAGTTATAGAGCATAGTAGAAAAATGAATATTCATGAACCCAGCATCCAGATGAGGCATGCACAGTGAGTTTTGCCGAGACTGCCATGATGTTTTCCTGTCCTGGCTGCTGTCCCCTCCCTGGCACATAGATCTCGTTCATATTTGACACACACACAGAACTGATTAATAGTTCCTAAATTGCATTTGGAAAATGAAATTCTGTGTATTCCATTTGATATAATTCATGATTGCCTTTTATTTTTCATGATTTGAGCTAAATGCTGTTACTGTCAGGTTTTCATCCTGGCTTTGATCACCTTCCCATAGTTCCCAAAAGTCACTTATTGGTGAGACTGGCCTCTTTTCCAGGCCATGGAGGAGACAGCTCCTGTTGCAGGGTGTCGGGGAGATAATCGGCTGAGAGCTGAGTAGTCCAGGTGCGGTGCTGACGCCGCCGTTAACCTCAGCGGCTTGGGAGGCAGAGGCAGGGGGATCTCTGAGTTGAAGGCAGCCAGGGCTGCATAATAGAGACCCTGTCCTAACCAAAAATAACCAGAGCAACAAAAGTAAAAACCACACAAGCACACTGAGCAAAGCAGAGCTCGAGTCGCTGGGTGCTGTGCAGTGGTCTGTCTATAGGCACTGCTGTCATAGAGCAGCTTCCAGACCTGCGCTCGCGTCTTCATCTTATTTCATGTCCTAAGGAAGTTAAATTTGATGGATTTGTTGCACTTTTCCTGTTATGTGTCTTTTTCTAGTATTTTTTCAGGGTCTACTACTTAGTTTTTTGTTTTGTTTTTTGTTTTTGTTTTTTTTTTTTGGTTTCTTGAGGCAAGGTTTCTCTGTGTAGCACTGGCTGTCATGGAACTCACTCTGTAAACTGACTGGCTTCAATTCAGGTCCTCTGCTTCTGAGTGCTGGGATTAGTTGAAGGTGTTTAGTTGAAGTTTCCTGAACGTTGTTACTCATCCCTTTTTCCCTTTGTTCCGTTCTACAGCTCCTGGAATGAGGCCTCCCATGGGTGGCCATATGCCCATGATGCCCGGGCCTCCAATGATGAGACCCCCTGCTCGCCCTATGATGGTGCCCACACGGCCTGGCATGACTCGGCCAGACAGATAAGAGCGGAAAGGCTCTTTCTCAGTTTTGTATTTCTTGTTCTGTTTCAGCAGTTGATCACGGTGCTGAGCCTGGGTGTTTTCTAGCTGCATGACAAGCAAGGCTTCCCCTTTCCTGACAGAATAGTTTGGAGGGGAGAAGTGGAATTAGAAAAAGTGCAGCGCTCACTTACATCGTGAAATGTGAAAATAAAGCTGTCAGCTGTTTGCGTTAAGAGCCTGGCCCTGTTTCCTTCCTTCTCTGTTCTGTGTTGTAAAGGAGGTGTAGCCAGCTGTGTTCTGCTGGCATGTTCTCCACCAGCTGTGTTCTGCTGGCATGTTCTCCACCAGCTGTGTTCTGCTGGCATGTTCTCCACCAGCTGTGTTCTGCTGCCTTTTCTCCAGCATGTCCCATGTGTGAGATTCTTCAGCCACGGCGGCGAGTCCCTGGGCTTACCTGTCTGTGTCTAGTTACACTTCCTCATTATAGGGCTTTGGAACGTTTTCCTTTTGTATCTCAGATAGGATTTATTTCTTTTTCTTTTGAGACAGGGTTTCTCTGTGTAGTCCTGGCTGTTCCCTGAAATTGCTCTGTAGATAAGGCTGACCTTGAACTCAGATCTTCCTTCCTCTGCCTCCTGTGTTGAGATTAAAGGGGCGTGCCACTACTGACTGGCTTTATCTATCTGATTTTGAGATGTCTTTTTTTTTTTAAAGATTTTATTTATTTATTATGTATAGAAAGTCTGCCTCCATGTATGCCTGCAGGCCAGAGGGCGCCAGATTTCATTACAGATGGTTGTGAGCCACCATGTGGTTGCTGGGAATTGAACTCAGAACCTTTGAAAGAACGAACAGTCAGTGCTCTTAACCTCTGAGCCATCTCTCCAGCCCCAAGACATATTTTCCAAGTGACTCAAGCTGACCTCCCTCACTGTAGTGATCACCATGCCTGGCTCTGTTAGGATCTTATAAAGCCCAGGCTAGCCTTGATGCTAGCATTATGGGTGCATACTACCATTCCTGGCTTGGGCATCAATACATTTAAAAAAAAAATTCCAGGTGGTGGTTGTGTACACCTTTAATCCCAGCACTTGGGAGTCAGAGGCAGGTGGATTTCTGTGAGTTTGAGGTTATCGTTGTTTACAGAGTGAGTTTCATAACTTCTGGGGCTACACAGAGAAACCTCTCTCAAAAGCCATTTTTTGTTTGTTACATTGATGCGCGTGTGATTGTAGAAGTCAGAAGACAACTTGTGAGGACTGGACTCTGGTTATTGGCCACACATAAGTTACTCTACCCACTTTGGTCAATTACTCTCTTTTCTCGGGTTTCCTCCTTGGTGTGGGGGCGGGGGCGCAGTGTAAGCAAAGGTCTCTTGTAGTCCATATTGCACATTGCACTTGAGTTCACTAGATAGCTGAGGCTGACCTTGAACCTTGCTGCCTCCGTCTCCCTCTTCAGGAATGACAGGTGTGTGCTACCACTTCCAGCCTTCTTGCCAGAAAATGGTTTCATAGCTACAAGATTTGTAAAATTACTCCAGTTCTTTTTCTGGCTCAATTTAGCTTGGTGTATTTAATTCTGAAAAGATTAAGTAGTAATTTATAGATAAAACAGTCGCTAAAACAGTACATCTGTCTAGGGGTAATTAGCACTGTCAACAGTGTAGCATCTGTAACCAGCCTGTGAAAGTAGGACCTCACTGAGCAAGCACAAGACGTCAGTTTGCTGGTGCACCGCTTTAGGTTTTCTGTACTCTGGGCTACTTGATTTAGCGTCTGTGCAGAGGTGAATAAATTCAAAGTTCAGGCTGCCTCAACACAAGCCCCAGAATCCCATTTCCAAAGGGTCATGCTGTTTGGCTTGGCTCCAACTAGACCCAGCTTGCTTCCTTTGTCGTTGAGACAGTTCTGTAGCTCAGAAATCAAGCATGCTAGCTTAGGTCAGTCTTCTAAGAGTACAGACGGCCTGTTTCCTCTGAAGCTCACATTCATTTCTCAGCTTGTGTGGAAGCATTTAATACCTTGCTTCTGTAAAGTAGATGTCTGTCTTTGCTGACGGTCGGTCTGGAGCTTTTCCTTTTTGCATGTGTTTGTGCTCATGTAAGTGCTCATGTGGATGTCGGGTTGATGTCTTAATCACTCTGTTCTCTGTGAAGGCAGGCTTTCTTATTGAACCCAGAGCTCAGTGGTTTGGTCAGGCTAGCTAGCCAGCTTGCATCAGGGGTCCATCTCCATACTCAAATGCAGAAACACAGCTGTTACACCTCTGCTTTATTACATCACCTTTCTAGCTCAGGAACTATTAGGTTAGGCCAACCGCATTCCTAGACACACAATACTCTTCCACCTTCACGGGCAGCCATGATGCCTTTGCCAATATACAGGTATAGAAGGCCCCTTTATAACGGTCTTCTGCCCTCAGGCTTCTAAAGCGGCACTGAGATCCGCCTACCTCTGCCTCCTGAGTGCTGGCATTAAAGGCCTGTACCACTATGCCTGGCTTTACATAGTGATTTTTATTTATTTGTTTGTTTGTTTATTGGTGGTATGAGACAGGGTTTTTCTTTTTCTGGAGCTGGTTGTTTTAGAGCTCTGTAGACCAGCTTGGTCTCAGACTCAAGAGATCCACCTGCCTCTGCCACCTGAGTGCTGGGATTGAAGGTTTGCACCACCATACCAGGCTACATAATGGATTTAAAAAAGAAAGAGATGCTGTGTGTACTGACAGAAAAAGCCCAGATATGCTTGGTTCTGTTCCTTGATTCATGTAAATAACAAGCCATCTAGATTATATATTGGAACAGCCATATCTGATGGGAATGGCAAAAGTCATAAAGCCAGCACAGCCGCTTGACAAAGATCCAGCAAAGTTTATCGGCATGATGTCCCGTGCCACCTTTGGTTTCATCTCCACCTGCTGCGTTCTTGGGGGCCTTTTAATATTTGTGCAGTTTAGGGATATTGGATTGATGGAAAATGTCTTATGAGGCATTTATGTCTTCTCCCAGGAGCAGTGCTTCTAAGCCTCCCCAGGACAGTCCCGAACATACTATTCCCTCCGCTTTTAGGGAGATATCCTTATTTGTTTGAATGTCTTCCTTATGCCTTGGAGGTTGTGGTACATAAAAATGCCAGAGGTCTCTTTATGAGGTGTTGTTTTCTTTTTCAATTGTTTCTGCCTTTTAAGATAGGCTATCCTAGTCAGCAGCTGCAACTCAGTTGCTACCGACCACACAGCCTAAGGAAATTGTGTTCCCTCTGGCACAGACTCTTTTAGTGCTACAGAAAGAACTGCTCTAACTCTCTGTTTCTCTAAAGAACTCAAGATTCAAAGGTTGAGGTAGCATCCTGCTCCCCAGAGAGGCTGAGTAGAAAACAGCTCACCTAGCTCACCTCCTTGCCTTTCCCAAGAAGTCCTCCTGTTTCTCCTCACCCCTGCTTAAAAACCCTTCTCCAGAGCCGGGCGGTGGTGGCGCACGCCTTTAATCCCAGCACTCGGGAGGCAGAGGCAGAGGCAGGCGGATCTCTGTGAGTTCGAGACCAGCCTGGTCTACAAGAGCTACTTCCAGGACAGGAACCAAAAAGCTACGGAGAAACCCTGTCTCGAAAAAACCAAAAAAAAAAAAAAAAAAAAAACCCTTCTCCACCTGGTTCCTCCCTCCCACTTCCTGTCAGCTAGTTGCTGACGCAGCCTTCTGACCACAGGTGAATTTTATTTAATCAAACGTATCTGTGCATCATTAAACGTTCCAGAACATATTCAAAAGTAATACACCTTAAAATAATATTCTACAACAATGAGGCTGTGAGATATTCTTGGAACATCTGTCTCTACTTACACAGGAACAAGATATTCAAAACAAAGTAAACTCCAAAAGGTCAACAGGATTTGGTGGGCTGGAGGAGCTGGCCACAGTTCAGATCACTAGCCTCTTCCTGCTACACACCCGGGCAGTGATTAGTCAGATTAGCCCCAGTTACCGCTGCTCTGCACAGAGACTTGTATTGCTGAGCAAGTATGGAGTGGGAGACCATAAAAGATGCCAGGGCCTCCCTTTCTTAGGAGAGTTCACTCATGCAGAGCCACTGTGGTGTCCTGTGACCAAGGAACAACAGAGTGCCGGGATTAGACAGACAAATTCTATAAAGATATAAAATAGAAACATTGTTTAATGCCAGAATTTAAATAATAACTGCAGCAGCTTGGGCCTGATGATTTTTCTTGAGCCCTCTGACCATTTAGAGTTAATAATACCCTGCTTGGGGCATGGCACTTTGCCTGGACTGGCTTGAAGCGTTTTTTGGTCTAGTGTCCTTGTATCCACAGAAGCTACCAGTCTAAGAACAGGCTGTCACATGCCTTCAGATTCTTAAAAATGGGGTTATGGGATTAATGAGTAAGAATGATTATAAAAGATAACTCTTTAAGCCGGGCAGTGGTGGCGCACGCCTTTAATCCCAGCACTTGGGAGGCAGAGGCAGGCGGATCTCTGAGTTCGAGGCCAGCCTGGTCTACAAGAGCTAGTTCCGATACAGGCACCAAAGCTACAGAGAAACCCTGCCTCGAAAAACCAAAAAAAAAAAAAAAAAAAAAAAAAAAAAAAAAAAAAAAAACTCTTAAAAAAAAAAAAAGATAACTATCAGTGCAGTCATGATAACTCTGTTCTGTCATAGTTTATTAATGATGATTAAAAAGATATGCAGGAGACAATGTCCAAAACAAAAATGACATGATCTATGTTTTGGAAGAGCATGAATGTGTCCCTGCTTACTAAAGTCTGTATAAATAAAGAAGCATAAAGAAGAATAAAGATTCTCCTGACCATCGTGGCCTGGCTCACTCCATTCCTTGCCTACTCCTTATGTCCTCTGCTGGGACCTGCCTACCACCGGGGATGGCTCCCAGCAATATTATATGTGTGTGTGCATGTAAAATAAATAATTTCTTCAAGTTCATTGCTGCCCTTAGGAATTATTTCTGTTTGCCTGTGTGTTAGCTACGCAACTGTAATATTGGTAGCTCAGGAGAGCAAATAGTAGCTGGAGTCAGGGGTGAGGGGGCAAAGCTTGTCCCTTTCTGGTATTCTGTATTTTGAGTTTTTTTTTTTTTTCTTAGTTCCGAGACAGGGTTTCTCTGTGTCTTTGGAGCCTGTCCTGTAACTAGCTCTTGTAGACGAGGCTGACCTTGAACTCACAGAGATCCTCCTGCCTCTGTCTCCCAAAAACTGGGATTAAAGGCATGAGCCACCATCGCCCAGCTGAGTTATTGTTAAAAATAATGATGGGGGCCGGGCGGTGGTGGCGCACGCCTTTAATCCCAGCACTCGGGAGGCAGAGGCAGGCGGATCTCTGTGAGTTCGAGGCCAGCCTGGTCTACAAGAGCTAGTTCCAGGACTGGCTCCAAAACCACAGAGAAACCCTGTCTTGAAAAAACCAAAAAAAAAAAAAATAATAATGATGGGGGCTGGAGAGATGGCTCAGCGGTTAAGAGCACTGACTTCTCTTCCAGTGGCCGTGAGTTCAATTCCCAGCAACCACAAGGTATCTCACAACCATCTGTAATGAGATCTGGTGCCCTCTTCTGGCCTTCAGCATACATGCAGGCAAAACACTATGCATAATTAATAAACAAATCTTTAAAATAAAAATAATGATGAAAACAAGCCAGGCAGTGGTGGCGCACACCTTTAATCACAGCACTCGGGATGCAGAGGCAGGTGGATCACTGTGAGTTCAAGGCCAGCCTGATCTACATAGTGAGTCCCAGGACAGGCTCCAAAAGTTACACAGAGAAACCCCGTCTCGGAAAAAAAAACCAACCAAACAAAGCCAAACCAAAACAAAAAAGAAAAACTATTAAACATTTTAACATTCTATTTTTTTTTTTTTTTTTTTTGGGTTTTTCGAGACAGGGTTTCTCTGTAGCTTTGGAGCCTGTCCTGGAACTCCCTTTGTAGACCAGGCTGGTCTCGAACTCACAGAGATCCGCCTGCCTCTGCCTCCCGAGTGCTGGGATTAAAGGCGTGCGCCACCACCGCCCGGCTTAACATTCTATTTTTAAAATCTATTTGTATTTTGTTTTCACTGGTGTTTTGCCTGTAGGTGTGTCTGTGTGAGGGTGTCAGATCCCCTAAAACTGGAGTTACAGACAGGTGTGATCTGCCATGTGGGTGCTGGAAATTGAACCTGGGTCCTTTGAGGAGCAGCCAGTGCTCTTAACTGCTGAGCCATTTCCCAGCCCCTCTTTTTCTAG